>NC_142197.1:6746875-7051250 GCF_026936395.1 Plectropomus leopardus
TTTTGTATTGTTAATTGTGCAAAAATCAAGTCTATGCACTCAAGTCCTGACTCAAGTTCCAAATTCAAAACTTTTAGTTTCAAGTCCAAAACAACTGATAATACACTCTTCACCGAATGTTATGGGATTTACCAAAAGATTAATAATTTGTTAAAATTACAAAAATCCTGAATGCTTTTAAAATGTTGCTTTTGTGCTAAAACAAGTTTTACTAAATCTTGAAAAAGTAGTCCTTTTTTCTGTGACACAATTTTAAATATGTAATTAAAAGAATTCTAAATGTAGTTTTCTGCACATCTTTCCCTACATTTTTTGCTAACATCTTTATCTATGTCTATATATCTATAATATCTAATAACCCGCCCCCTCAAAGCTAATTTTCAAATCATTTCCTTGTCACCTTTTACTTTTAGGACATTTAGGACACCTTTGGGACATTTCCTGCCAAGTTGTTCATTGTTTTTCCTACGTTTTTGAAAGAAATTAAGCCAATTTTCTGAGGTTTCAGAGGTTAATATACCAGTGACAGGCGTCTGAATGCAATCCAGATGTTAAAGGGTTAATGGTAATGAAAGGAGTATGTGCATGCAGGGTTGAAAAAAAGCCCCGTGCAGACTTCTACTGTAGCTGAAAGCAGACTGAGTGTCGTCTCTTCTCTCGTCTGTCTGACACAACTGTCTCTGAGAGTCTCATCAGCAGCCATCATGTCCACTGCTGAATCAATCAGGAGGTTGATGCTTACTTTGAGTTCTGCCTGAAGTAATGTCTTCAGCCACACTGTCCTCCTGATGTGTAAATATTTTCATCCTTTATCTGCTGCTCTCTTTTTTCTGTCTCGTCATGTCTCTGCATGACTCCAGTTTGTGAGTTTACATGCGTGTCATTTAGTTGTGATGCTTATCTAAAACAACCAATAAAGTCAGCCTGTCTCCACTGTCATCACATCTGTTCTCAGCTCCTCAGTCCACTGACTGCCTGCACACGCCTTCCAAGATTTAATTATGAACTGCGACAAACCGGGTTTAATTAAAATCGCCTGGTAATTGCCCATCGCAAGATTCAAGGTGATAATAAAGTGAGAGAGAGAAGACGACTCGTGTCTGTCCCCGTCTCTTCCGCCTCACCTCCCTCCGTTCTGTTTCTCTCAGTCGCTGTTGTGCTAAAATCTTCTGCCTCCACCCGGAGACAGATAGTGCAAGACTGAAAAAATCCACACTTAATCAGCAGAGGGGATGGAAAACAGAGTCTTATCTGTCAACAGCAGAGTGTGCTTACTGCGTTAAAAAGAAAATGTTTCTTATTGAAGATACGAGGCTGCACAAAATCAAGCTGATCCGCTAATGTCTTTGGTTGTTTTTCTTCCCCTCGAAATACTTTGACCTGGACACTGCAGGGCATCAGTGCCATTTGGACTTAGTTTTACTGTTGAGCAGCCATCCATGTGGAGTAAGTGGAAAAATGTTCAGGCAAAATGAAGGGAGCTAATGAGGTATGTCTGGGCATTGGAAACAGACAGTGCGCATGGTTGCTTCAGTGGCTCTACAGCCTTAAAACCGTACCCAGCAGATAGCTTAAGCTTTCTGAGGACGGCGTATATATCCCTGTATGCAGCAGGGTTTTTGCTGCTGACATGCAAACTTAGGGCAAGTTAAGAAACTTTGGACAAACTTGTGGAATGCAAATTTTCAGGGGGTGGATAAGGAAGAAACTAGAATTAACATCTTTGTTGTATGCTTCTATGAACCAGTCATGCTGCAGTTCCAGTTTGAGCGAGGATGGTTAACAAACATCTTCAAATAGGCAGCAAACAAGATCTAGACAATCAGCAGTTTCAAGATGGACCACCACAAGATTAGTGTCTCCAATTCAGTATCAGACCAAATGTCTCCCCTTCTGTTGCTGAGATATGATGTAATGGCCAAAAAAAATGTTTTTGCAAAACGTTATGATTTCACAGTCAAGTTGCCCTTTTGGATAAAGAACATCATCGCTTCATAATTTCATCCATTTAGACAATTGTGTGAAATTCTATCATAATTAGCACATTAGTTCTTGGGTTATGGCCAAAAAATGTGTTTTCAAATTTGTGAAGTTTGTGCTAAATTTGAGAAAATTCCCTGAAGACATCCTTGAGATATTGCATTCGTAAGAATGAGGCGAATGCAAGGTATTAGTGACCTTTGACCACTTAAATCTAATCAGTTCATCACTGAGTTCAAGAGGACATTTGTGCTGAATTTGAAGAAATTCCCTCAAGGTGTTCTTGAGATATCTCATTTATGAGAAAGAGACTAAAACAAGGTCACAGTGACCTTGATTGTGACCACAAAAATTGAATCAGTTCCTTGAGTCCAAATGGATGTTTGTGCCAAATCTGAGAAAATTCCCCCAAGGCCACTTTGAGATATCTTGTTTATGAGAATGAAACTGAACTAAGGTCACGGTGACCTTGATCTATGATCACTAATTTTAATCGCTTCAGCCTTGAGTCCAATTTGACATTTGTGTAGAGTTTGAAGAAATACCCTTAAGTTGTTCTTGAGATGTCAGGTTACAGTGACCTTGACCTTTGAGAACCAAAGTAGAATTAGTTCATTGTTGACTGAAACTGGGCGTTTGTACCAAATTTGGAGAAATTTCCTTGAGGTGTTCTTGAGATATCACATCCACAAGAAAGAGACTGAAACAAGGTCACCTTGACCTTGACCTTTGACATTCGACCACCAAAATCGAATCAGTTTATCACTAAGTCCAAGTGGACGCTTGTGCAAAATTTGCTGTTTCCCAGCGTCCTTGAGCTATTGCATTCACAGCAGTGGAACATATAAACAAACAGGGAGCATAATGCCTCTGGCCTCGGCGATTGCCGGCGCAGAGGCATAAAAAGCATCATGAACTTAATTTCTAGTTGTAAATGTCAAAACTGATTGGCTGTCTTTGCCCACTGAATGCCTCAGAGAATTAGTGGCAGATTAACCCATTTTAACAAGATCAGGTAATGGCATTAAAATCAATTTAGTAAATGCTTTGAAGTTGTGTGTGAATGCTGCCCTCACCCTGGTGTTGTTCCTCTCGGCTTTGAGCTCCGAGATCTCCTCCTCCTTCTCCAGCAGCTGCTCCCTGCAGGCGTTCAGCTCCTTGGTCAGTGCAGCGAACTCCTGAGCAACAAAAGGAAGAAAGAGAGAGCATCAGCATCATGGTCAGCGTCACACAATACTCTACAACAGCCCTGCGTGGTTTGAGGTAAAGTGATGCAATGCAACATATGTAAAGCAGAAGGGCTCATTAGCGGGTAACTGGCTGCCAGCATCTGACGATGAAAACATATCAAATGAAATCAAACAAATGAGAATAGAGAAATCAAATAAACAACTACGCTACTAGGAGAAGTCAAAAACAACAAAGAAGGACTCACATTTCACCACATTACATTTGCTGGACATCGCTGATGGATTTCTGCTCAAAATGTTCCTACAACCATATAAAATTTGCAGTATTTGAAGAAGTTTCACAGTACATGTAAAGTGAAATCAGCTCAAATTGCGCTATAACAGACTGACAATATATGACCTGTCCTATTGGTCCATGTTGGACTTCTGTTCACCTACTGCGTTGTACAGTAAAAACTTTTTTGGTGCAGGTAAAAACAAAACAGGAAAAATGGTGCATGTATTTGAAAAGGTACATGCACTAGTGCACACAGAAAATTGCATTTTGAGCCCTGATATATATGTGCTGTATGTGCAGTATTTACACTATTCAGTGAATAAATTAATGTGTTTATTTTCAACTTTCAAATGTATATTTCAATATACCCTAATATAAGTAAAGTTAAATAGTTAAAAGTTAAATATCAAACAGACAAGAACTGTTCAGGCTAATTGAGGGAAAAATGGTTGCAGGTTGAGGTAAATATATAATTTAGATGAATGAATGATGAATTTAGATCTCTTCTATTACAACCTGCAAACTGACATACAGCAAAAAAAAGTCCACTTTTTGTACAAATTCATATTACATCGAGAGCAATCTATTCACATAAAACAGCAACAGCATCAAGGTTACAACCACAGGCCTTTCACAAAATCATTGGTCAAAAATAACCCGAATAAATATTACAGTTCCTCAGTGACGGGCACAGATGCAGGTGGTTTCTCTTCTGGAAAACTCACTAAATCTAATCTGCATACAAAGCAAATAAAAACACATCATGTCTTGCGCATTAAGATGCTATTATTGATTTAATTTATCTAATAAAAGGTATTATATTGAGAACAGGTCAGCCATGTCATTGCATTTTGGAACAAAGGTTCAATCCGTCGTACAATAAGGGGAGAGGATTGAACGGTCTAATGGTAATCTGCAGACCAAAGAGGATTGGCTGTATACAGCGGCGCAGGCTCGGTGCCAGGTGTAGTGGATTTACACCTACAGCTCTGAGTGACGGCACAGAGGACGGCGCTTTGTGTCGACTGTAGTACTACAGAATGAGCATGGCACTGTGGACAACAGCTGAGGCGACAGACTGCGAGCTGCTGTGTGTTCTGAGCTGCATCAGATCAAAACGGCAGATTGAAGTTTTAGTCAGACGGATATTTTTTCATTTTCCAGAGGCAGAAATCATCTCACAGGTTGAGCTGAGCGTCTACGCGAAGATTACATCGAAGACAACAATAAGACGTTTGTTGTTAGATCCTGTATGTACCGTCGATGTCCTCAGCGTGTTCTGTCAGTGTTTTGTCTTTTATTTATTATTTAAATAAATGAATAAGTAAATAAGATGATGATGGAAATAATTATAATAAATTCAAATGACACTGAAGATGAATAAAGAGAACGGTGAGGAGGAGGTGAAGAAGAATAAGGACAGAAAGTATAAGAAGTGAAAGTAGAAGAGGAGGAGTAAGAAAAAGAAGAGGAAAAAAAACAAGAGGAAAACAAAGAAGGGTGAAAAAGGAAGAGGAGGAAAAGAAAGGAGAATGAGAAAAAATGAGGAGGAGGGGCAGAAAAAGAAGAAAAAGTGGAAAAGGAGAGAGAAGATGGGGGACGAGAAGGAGAAGAACAAGAATGGAGGAAGCAGGAGAAAAAGGAATAGGGGAACAAGAAAGGTGAAAGGAGGAGAAGGGGAAGACGGAGAAGTGATAAAGGAGAAAGAAAGTGGAGAGGAGAGGAAGGTAGAGCAAAACAAAGACTAAAAAAGTAGGAGAAGGAGAAGTGGAGAAGAAGGAGGGGAGGAACCTAAAGGACTAAGAGGGAGGAGGAGAACGTGAAATGAGAAAGACGGAGAACTAGAAGAAGGAGAAGCTCAAGAAGGGGAAAGCAGGAAGAGGAAATAAAGAAAAAACAGAAGAACAAAAAGAAGACAGAAGGAGGACGAGGTGATAGAGATGTATTAAAAGGGGAAGGAGGAGGAGAAGAATAAGAAAGGAGAAAGAGGAGGGAGGATGAGGAGAAAAAAGAGAAGAAAATAGGAGAAAAACAAAAGGAGAAAGAAGATGAAACAGGAGAAGGAGGGAAATAAGTAAAGAGGAAGAGGAGAAGAAGGAGTAAAAGGGGAAGAAAGGGGAGAAGGTGGAGGAAGAGGAGGAAGATGAAGAGGAGGTGGCACAAACAAAAGCAAATATTCACTTAATCATTAAATAAAAGTTTGCATTTGTTTTCTTGGATGTACATTAAGTCTTAAAGTGTCCACTGAGTGTGAAATGCACCATCCTGTCCTGACATGTCCTCCGTCTCCCCTCAGCTGTCCTCCCTCTTTTCGTCTCAGTCCATTTTTCTGCAGATGGACACTGACAAAAGATTTAAATACGGCTGAACTACATTTATACCCCAATTACTGCCTGATTCTCCCCCGCTGCTCCTCTCACATCCGGACCACAGCAGCTCTCCCCCTGCTCCGTTGTTCTCCTAAACACACTTTTGATTCTCAAACTCGCTCGGGGATTCGGCGCTGTGTTTCCCCGTGACAATAACACGCTGGTAAACAAGCATCAGAGGAGGAGAGACAGCCTGTCGCTCAGGAACACTTCAAACCTTTGTCCCCGTCATCGCGGTCTAATTTAAGAGCGGAGCAGACGCGTCTTTGGAGTGGCTCCCATCAGGCGGGAAGAAAGGAATCAAACAGAGACACAAGTGTCTCAATGTGACTCCTGAGTGATGGGACGTGTGTGTTATATTTTCATTTACAACCCGGCGATGTGGCACAATAACCAGCATGCTCTGTGTTTGATTTCATAATCAAAAAAAGGGTAAATGTGTGGATTTATCTGAGCGCGCAGAATGAGGAGTACTGTAGGAATTATACCATCTGCTTCTCAAAATGGGAAGGAGGCATTGAGCAAAATGGCTCCAAAATTAACAAAAAAAGGAAAAAAAAGTACAAGAAAATAACAACAAACAAAAAAGTAAATATCAACAACAAAAGAAAACAAACAACCCAAAAAAACAACAAGGAAATTACCTGAAAAACTGCTTTAAAATTATAGTAAGTCTGTAAAAATAATTTTACATATGTAATTATAGCTAATATTTATAAACATAATTCTCTACATTTTTCCATAGCTTTTTAGAAATAATTTTCTATTTCTAAAAAACCCAAACTTGGGCTCTATGTGACATTTAGAGTTTATGAGTTACAGAGCTGCAACAAATAACGGTCAGCTGTTAAATAAAAACACCATTTAATGTGACGATTAATGATCTATTTAACAATGTTTTAAGGCAAATGTGATTCTGTCTTCTTAAATGTGAATGTTTTCTGGCGTCTTTACTCCTTAATTACAGTAAGCTGAATATGTTTGGATGGTGGACAAAACAAGACTTTTGAGAACGACTTTTGGGAAACACAAATGGACATTATCACCATTTTGCAATGTTTTATACATCAAAGAACTAAGTGATTACTTCAAAAATAAATCAACATGTTAATTGACAATGAAAACAATCACTTGTTGGCGTCTGAAAGTGGACGGGAAAGTGGCGGCAAAGATCTAGCCCGTGCACGTGTGGTACACACAGAGGGAGCGTGAGCTCATCTGTGCTCAGGACGCCACAATATCTTTAGCAAATAGTTGTTTGGTGTTATATTATTGATCTGCATGTCACATACAGAACGCTGATTGAAAAAATATACAACAAACGATCCAAAATAAAATTAGTTGCAGCCCTATTGTTATCACTCTCCTTGTACAGCACTTGAAAAAAAAAAAAAAAACGTGTGTTCTTCACATAAAATAAAAATATAACAAGTAAATCATTAAAAGTTGTTAGACAAACACAGCCAGTGATCTGTCTATCTGAGTACACATTGTAATTCAGAGTGTGTGCACCATCTGCCCTTCAGGAGACGAGGACAATAACTTAAAGACAAACTCCAGGGGGTGTGACAATATTGTGTCTTATCGCTACAGCGGTGATCCTTATAGGATGAAATCCTTATAGACCTTATAGAGCGACAAATCCTCCGCACAAAGACACCATGAAAAATCACTGCTGACGCTTGCTCTGTTATTATGAGTGAAGGCTTCAAAAAAAGTCAAGTGGATTAACTGTAATCAGAGTCGGTCATAACATTTATCATTGATTTCTTTCAGAAACATGGGAAGACGGCGATGAGCGATGAGAAATGACTCAAAAATTATCAGAAAATTAGGAAAAAAATACAAGAAAATAAGCAAAAACAAACAAACAGAAAATAAAATGCATATATATATATATATATATATATATATATATATATATATATATATATACATATATATGTTCTGTAACCTGATTTTTTATGTAAAGTTTACAGAACTAGAAATGATTTCCAGGTAATTTCCTTGTCACCTTTTTCAAATTTTTTTGCAGTTTAAAGAAAATTTCTCATTATTCAGAGGTTTAAACTGTAGCAACTGAAGACAACTGATGTTGATCCAAGAGTTAAAGGGTTTTTTAGGCTGCTTGATGGAAAATTAAAGCAGTAAAAATACTCAAAATCTAGCATACACTTACACTGATATTGGTTTTTTTAAGGTGGGACTATTTTTTGGGTGGCTATAATGAGTTTTACTGCTGCTTCTGCAAACTGCGGGCGTACCGACTAACGTCTACTGTGTATAATACACTGACTATGAATAAGAACCTCAAATAACCCCACTTCAAATGAATATGAACTATCCCTAAATAGAAAAAGCAGTCAAATTACCACATCATGCCACACGCGACCTCACAGACATAACAACGGTCTAACATCCAGTATAACCAATAAAAACCCAGTTGTAACTGGTCCACATAAGTCAAAACGCCAAAGGTTAAACTGTCAGGACAAATGTGTCTATTATACATGAGTGCCTGCAGAGTAACGACTACATTATCAGAGGAAGATCAGGTCAACTGTTACAACCCAGCTGTTACCATAGCAACAGAAGCTATCGTGGAGGAAAGAGTTGGCCTGGTAACCGAGTCATCTTTATACAGCGTTGACCTATATCAGACTGACACAACTGAAGACAGAGAGATTGTAAGATTGTAAGATTTTAAGTTTTTCCTAATTACAGTTTCAAGCTCCAAGGCTGGTACTATGGTGTTTATTTTAACTTCTTTCATTTTTCTTCAGAAATGTTTTGCAACTTCCTGTGAGATGTTACACTGAAGACACATGATGTTTTCACCAATGACTGGAAGTCATGCGCAAATGCTGCTCAAGATTTGTGATGCTGATTGGGCAGATGGGGGCGCTATTATTAAGGCCCAAAAAATCAATATGAAAGGCCACATCCCTCAAGTTTGTCACACAAGTGCAGCTTAATGTGCTCTAAATACACAAAAACCATGAAGCTCCTGATGGGAAACTTTTCTGCCAGTTTCAATTTTTGGGAAATTTTTTGGACCAATGTGTATCAAGTTTTCTGTGTATTACCATTATTAATTTAGGTGATCTTTTTTTTTTTTTTTTACATTTTTCCTGTGTTAATAATTGTGTTAAGTGTTAATTGTAATAATTATATTGATAATAACAACAACAACAACAACAACAACAATAATAATAATAATAATAATAATAATAATAGAGGTTGTTTTAAAAATTTGTGCGATTGAATTTGTGCTCATTTGAAACGGTGTAATGACGAGCTGAATGACTCTAAAACAGTTCAGTTATTTATTTTAAAATGAAGACTACTATAGGGATATAAACAACAACAACAAAATTATTATCGGCTCTTGGCCAATTCATTACTTTACACACCCCTATAGGCCCTGAATTTTACAAATGTTTTTTTCTCTCTTGTCTTTCTTCACTTGTTATTTTGCTGCTAAAATCCAAATTCCCCACAGTAATCAACACACTTCCATGTTATCTCTGTTATCTCTATCTCTGATATAATCTGAAAATAAAGCCCTTGTGTCATTATGGAACATAATACTCCTTCGCCAGAGTGCATTTTCCAAACTTGGTTTGTGCTGTAGGTCAGGCACAAAAAAAGAAGCTTAGAGCCCATAAATCTGCCTCCCAGAGGAACAGAGCTAATCACAGTCACCTCCCCTTAAGAAAAAAGCCCTTCTGCAAATTGCATCATTTGCTTTAATGCTTGTGAGACTCAACAATCCCTGCTGGTAAGCCTCAACTTCCTCAGCAACAGTCGGCAGTATACTGTCTCTGTGTGGAGCTCCTCTTTAAACAAGCCGTCTCAGAGCGATTCTTTGTCTTAGAGCTGAGTTAAAGAAAAGGCTTTGACCCCGGGGGCGGGGCGAGGGAAGGTTTTTAAAACTGTCTTCCTAAAGGCAACACTGACAGCAACCTGCTGAAAGATCATGGGCTCTAGTGAAACAATATTTCACACACTATGGTGGCTTCTAGATCTACTAAATGTCTGCTCAGGTGAAATTATCGAGCGCTGATATTCAACTTACAGTCTGCCGGCCGAATCTGCACCCTGATAGGGTGTTAGGAAGTTTCTAGGATTTCAAAACATTTTAGGACATCAAAAAAGAGCTTGTTTATCAAAAAGTGCCACTGGAAGATCCCCAGACAGAGGTCCTGGTAAGCCCCCAGTGTCCTAGAAAAAAACTCATAGAAACTTCCTAAAATCCTGGAAATGTTCTGAAATCCTGGAAACATCCTAAAATCCTATAAATGTCCTAAAATCCGACAAACAGCCTAAAATCAGAGAAGTGCTCTGAAATCCTAGAAACATCCTAAAATCCTAGAATGTCGTACCATCCTAGAAATGTCCTAAAATCCAATAAACGTCCCAAAATCTGAGAAGTGTCCCAAAGTCTGAGAAATGTCCTAAAATCCTAGAACGACATACCATCCTAGAAATGTCCTAAAATCCGACAAACATTCTAAAATCCGAGAAATGTCTCAAAATCCCAGAAATGTTCTAAAATCCTAGAATCATCTTAAAATTTGAGAAATGTCCTTAAATCCTGTAGACGTACTTAAAAACTATAGAAAATTCTAGGAATGTGCTTAAATCCTAGATACGTCCTAAAATCCAAGAAATGCCCTAAAATCCTAAAAATGTCCTAAAATCCTACATATGTGCCAAAATCTTAGAAATGTTCTAAAATCCAAGAAATGTCCTAACATCCTAAAAAAGGTCCTAAAATTTTAGAAATGTTTTGAAATCTAAGAAACATTCCTAACCCCCCACCCCAAATCCTAAAATCCTACAAATTTGGTAAAATCCTGAAGGCCTAGAATTGTCCTAAAATCCCAGAAACATGCATGGGGCTGCGTCCGGCCCCTGGCCTCCTGTCATTTTGCAAAAGTGGCCCCCAAAAACAACCCCCAAAACCCCAAAAAAGTGATCTGAGTTTCCCTGCCACAGAGAGAAGTTGTTAGAGATTAATAAGAGAAGTGAATGTTGGTATTTGTGACTCGGGGAGTGTCAGCTCATTTTGAAACTGTTGTCCTCACACTAAACCGAGCAAGCTGACACCCACTTTAATTAACTTCCCCATGTTCTGTCAGCAAGTCAGTGTCTCCAGCCAAATGTGGTACAAACACATAAATAAACGCACACAGGCTCGGAGGGAAGGTTCGGATTATAAAAAAATGAACGGGCAAGTTCAGACAGGCAGCAAACAAGACAAGATAAAGTTTTAAAAAGTAACTGTTTAATTTCAACAACAGTTTGCAAGCTACAAATTATAGGAAAAATAGCTGAGATGCTAGTTAAGCATTTTTGTAGCCTATTAATTGGTCGGATGATTTGAGTAAATACTTTTATGCTCTTATTTTCTTTCTTCATATCTAAAGTATATCAACCTGCAACTTTAAAGCTCACTATATAACACATTATATCTTTTTGTTTAATCTCTACAAAAACAGTAATGTAAAAAAACAACAGTATGTGACGGAGCTTTGAGAGCTAGCTGGTTAATCCTGGCTAAATCTTTTGAGTTTTTTGCTGTGTTCACACCAAGCTTAAAGCAATTGTTTTGCGCGGCCAGATTATAAAGTCAATGCAAAGATGCAAATCAGTGCAGAGCGATGCAAATAGCGTGATGTGAATGACAACATAGGAATGACATAAATGATTGCTATTCACATATTTTTGCGAGCTGACATTGGTCAAGGTCTTAAAGTTCTTATGCTCTATTATAGTTTTACTGTTTCTTTGTTGTCACATACAGTTCAAGGTCAACACAAGTATTGACATATGCACAGTTAAAAACATGTTTCTCTGTACAATAAATTCTTCCTTTGCCTTCCAGTCCAAATGCCATTTTAAAATGTGAATAAGTTAAAAATATTGAAAGCAATATGTATTCTGACATCAAATGACAAGAGGAATTAATTCAGTTCCAACCCACGTTTTCTTTATGTTTTTTGAAAAAATGTCACGTCCTTACGCCATTACAAATGAACCTGTCACGCTGTGTTTGTGTTTTCTACTATGCTGAGTTCACAAGTTACTGGCAACATCTGTCAGACACACAAATATCGATATCTAAAATAACAGAAACAATACGAGGCGTAACTTATGCTTAACCAGAGTTCCTAACAGTGTGTCCTGGGCACACTGAATTATTCACAACACTGAAAATGCAGCAAATGGAAGTTTGTTTCCATTCAGTGATATTTATTTTTGCTCTCTCTCTCTCAAGGAAAACACAACCTGCTGAATTTGTATTCCCAGGAAATGCTGCCTCCGGGCACCGCTCTCATAAATAACCTGAAAATGGGATGGCAGTACGGAAAAGATAGAGACGGCTGAATGCGCCGCAGTGAAAATACGACTTTGCGAGCACAAGAGCAGTAGAGTCCAGGCGTATATAAATAAAAGGTGAAGATGCACATGCAGGGGTTGCGTGACAGAGCACCTTCAGTTAAGTGGACTTTCACCTCGGCTCTGCTTCTACAAGTCGAGCTGAGGTAGAGGGTGAAGTACAGTATACGCACTCACACATGTAACAGCACACACAGTAGACTGTTGGGGCCCCGGGGACGTTTGAGAACTCCCTCAGGGGAAGTGATGAGAGCAGCGCTGACATTCCTCGATGCTGCAAACAGTTTCCCAGCTGTGAACAGCAGCAGTGTCTCTAACTAAAGCAGAGCGCTGGTTTATAATAAAAAGGAGGTTCTGATAGCTGATCCTACCGTTAAATGAGAAAAACATACACAGTGTAAGCGGCTGACTGCTGGGGAGAATATTCCACGATCAATTTAACCAATCCAATCACCAGAAAAATTTTTGGTTTTGGACATTTCTGAAAAACGCCCTACGTTACGTTTTCACATTATTATACGATATGATACAATACGCTTTATTGTCCCCGCAGGTGAAATTTGTCTTGGACTCAGTGCTGCACCACGACATTAAAAACACAACAGCCTGAACAAAAACAACACCAGAACTGCAACTGCACAGTCAGAGTTTCACTTTGTATGATTGCACAGATTGTACATGACACCTATTGCACTCACCCAGTAATTAGAGTTTATACCTTAAAAATTGACATTTTAATGATGCTGTGGTTAGATTTAGGCAAAAAAACAACTGATCTATCCCGGACGGAAAGGTAGCAATGTATCGGAAAAATCAAGTGAGTCTCAGGCCCCAAGCCCAGCCAGAAAGCAAAAAAAAAGGGCTTTTTTGGGACGCAATCCCCGCTGGAAGGCAGCGATATCTTGGTAGAATAAAAGCGCTTTTTGGGCCATGATCATAACAGTCAGTAAAAACCAATGACTCTGCAAAAATAAAAAGAAAACCAGCAGCGTTTTATAACACTATCCTAACCAAAAAAAGAAGCGATTTCTCTGTAAAAAAATAACTGCTTTTGAGCCCACCATCCTGGCTGCAAAGGCAATGACACACAACAACCGCTGAAAAAGCAGTGATATCTCATAAAAAAAAATAAAATGGCAACAATCTGGGCTTGAAAAGTAGTCTTTAAAAGAAACAAATGCTTTTTGAGGCCACTATCCCAGCCGAACAGGCAGCAATGTTTGGGTACAAAAAAACCCTAAAAAATAAAAAGCCATTGGAAACAACAACAATCCACTGTCCCCTCCACTTCGCAATGACAAAATCAGCTCATACATTACAACAATCTAGAAACATTCATATGATACGCATGAAACGTTCAAATGTTTAGTTTTCTTGGTTTGCAGAAGCATTCATCTGGCGACTGAGCTCTTTTTAAGCTTTCTCTCAAAATGTTACCCAAGGTTGTTTCATCAGCGGCCAGTTTTGATGAAGTGTTACAGTTTTATTTTATAGTTCATTCAAACAGCTGGGGAGTATAAAATTCCACTTGTATGGGCTGAGGTTTTGCTCCGAGCATCTCTCTAGCACTATTTTACCCATGACCTGCTGGACCATTACACCCCCACCCACCTCCCTCCTCCCCCCACATCTCATTACCTGGGCAAACTGCCTCGCACTGCAATATGTCAGGTAGGGTATGAGTGTGTATGTGAGCATGGAGTCTGCCTAGAAGGTAAACTATAAATGAGATGGTGGACAAGGCTTCCTTCCTGAGTGTCGGCCAAAATTGCAGCTAGAATTTTTTTTTTAAATGGAGGTGTGCTTCTGCAGGAGAGACATGCTTCTAGGCTAAAAACAAACCCCGGCAATTGCGCATCGCTCTCAGGAGACACAGAGAAGTGGTTGGTTTGATTGACGGCATGCTGATTCACCGAATGAAACGCAGAAAGCAGCTCGAAAAGAAAACCAAAAAAAACTGCAATAACGCTACCGGCAAAGCCTCGGGAATCTCATCTGAAACCAACAGCGGATTCTCAAAAGCCTCAAATGAGGCAAATGAGATTGAAAAGTCAGTAAGAGGGCAGAGGGTAACTTATAGACACTCTTCCCAAAGAGTAAATTAGACTTATTTTGACAACTTTCATGGCAGGAAACTTTGAAACAGCAAAAAGGAGCTCTTTGTGAATGCACTGCGTGACTCTAATTTGGAGTCCCGAAAAAAAAAACACTCTGGGAAAGTACCAGATAATGAGCAACAAGCACAATCTTTTTGTGATATTTGTGCTTTTTCAATTACTACATCTGAGTTTCAGAGAGCGCAGCTACGCTTTAGGGCTTTAATATTTGATAAACAGTGTTATATTTACAGTGTGGGACAAAAAGGGAGGACAGGACAGAGGGTGGTTATAAATAAATGATGAGATGAGCCTTCTGCTACTAATACAGATGCTGCAGTTCGCACAGTTAACAAATGTTTACATGTGCAAGAGAGTGACGCTGCACTAAAGTGGACAAGTATCACTGTAGTCACATTTGAGGATTGAAATTAGATAACTGAAAACCTGCAGCTTGCTAAAGTCAGGGTTAGAGAGGAAACACAGCGGTTATGACTGACTTTAAACCTGCAGCATATTGACACTTCCATGGTATCATCTGGCATGACTCAAGTGCCTCAAAATTCAAAATCTATAAAGTGCTATACAGCACCTCTAATGGTTTTATATGGCACTATTTGACAAAAGATTTATCCCGTACAGCACCAAAACAGGTTCCCCTGTGATAACAAGGGAAAAAATCGCTTTTGGGAATTATTAGGCACCATTTTCGTTTAAATTGTGTCTGTTTGGGAAGTACTGAGAATTCGAATGGATAAACGAGACTTGGATTATACTGCATGAGTTCTGAGAAAGCTTATAAATGAATGTTTTGCTGTTGTTAAACGTGGAACCAAAGATGGTTTTTTTTTTCTGTTTTTGGATTCTTCATTCACAGTGGAGGTGTGGAGGTAGAGGTGAGTAACTGATATACAAATGGTCCTTTAAAGGTTTTTACAGACTGACTCTTCTGAAGCTGTTGGATACAGAGATCAGGGAACAGCAGCATCAGTCCATCTGGACCGCAGCCAGCCTGATTCTTGGCTCATATCTTGCTGATAAAGAAAGATCGGTCACAGAGACTCTGGATCGGACACCGAGGAGCCAGAGAAACAATCGCTGCACGAGTTTCAGCTCAGCCAGCAGGCTCATTTCCTCGGCTTTAAATATTCAAGAAGGTGACCCGTGCTGAGCGAGCACCTCTGCCTGTTCACAGCGACATGCCGGTGACTTGAAGGTGGGCGCAGAGTGATACGACAGCAGCGAGTGCGGAACCACGAAGTCGCCTTTCATCTATGTATCTGTCAAAACAACACAGAGGACACCCTCCGACTCTACTCACAATATAGCCGTTACCTATGTGAGATCCTTATAGGCATGAATATTCCAGTGTTTGTGGGATCATACATCCTTTTTATCCTTGGAAGAGAAAGTGGCAGGTTGTAAAACCGTCAAAACTTCAAAGAGCTGCTCAAACCAAAGCGCGTACAGCAGGATGATTCAATATAGATACAGAGGAGTTGTAGGGGGCGGCTGAAAAAACATCAAGCTCTTTATTGCTTTTCCAACACAGGAAACATAATCAACATGATAAAGCAATCTGATTTTATATCGCTTTGTGCATGTCCTCCACAAAAATCCACATAAACTCTAATGGCACTTCCCTAAAGGTTCATTGTTTATGCATAACGAGCCGAGCAGAAATTAATCATTCACAATTAACCATTAACTTAAAACGAGCCAGCCATGAATAAAAGGAAACCAGTGAATTTTGTCGGCTGAATAATGCATTGATTTTTATGCCGCTTGATTGCCTGTGATTATGTTTGGAATAAGAAAGTCAAACTTTTTAATAAATGCGCTAAAAGAGACAAAAGAGAATTCTATTTTTTCTTGTGAAAACAGACGTGTATTTTAAAAAGAGAGGAAAAAGGGAAGACAAAAGTAACTATAGAAACTACTAACAGAAGGAAGAAAAACAAGATATTAAATGATGAACGAAGTAAAAGAATTCTTGAAAAAAAAGCTCCTTGTGCATGATTATTTCAAGGAAAGCACAGCAGACATGCGGAGCAGACTGAAAAAAAGGAAATGAAAGGTCACTCGGGGTGTTTATGTGAGAGAGTCTGATGGCGTTGAGGGAAGGAGGGGTGTGATTTACAATAACCTTTAGCTGGCGAGGTAAGAGGGGTCGTCTCTGTGCTGTAAAGGCCCCTTGAGGCCAAGACATAAATCTGAGGGTGAAAATTACAGCCTGACAATTTACTGCCCTTCCAGCGCCTAATAACTAATTTTGATCCCTTTGAACTCCTGTATGAGGAACTGCCACACCTCCATCGCCCCACATCACAACATCAGCCTCGAACCTCCAAAATTCAAGAGGCGGTGTCGGATTAAATGAGTGGAATTCGCTGTAGTTATAGAGGAGAGCGATAGGAGGAATTATTACACTTCATGGAAGCAAAAGCAGTTCATTTTCTGCAGAGTCAAGGCTTGAATGGACATAAAATTCTCATTGTTAAATCATTAGTACAAAAGATGAGAGACTGCATTGGAAAATATTAAGGTCTTTGATAAAAAAAAAGTCTTCGAAAAAGAAGAAGAGGAGAACATTTGTCAGTGTAAATCAGCTCTTTACAGAATTTAGGTCAATGCGAGATGAATTTAGCAACTATACGCTGAATCACAGTTTGTTTACAATAACTTGCTTTTGCTATCACAAACACAGATTCGCTCTATGGGCACAGTGCACAGGTGAGGTCGAAACTTTGTGAAAAGGTAGAGACCAGGTGCCAGACCATCAGCTGCACGCATCCAGGAGAAAACCAGTGAAATTGTAGACATAGCACCAAATAATATAGTGAATCTGGGGTTGGCATACACTTTTGCTGGCAGTGTCAATAGCCTTTTATTCCTGGATAGTATATGTTTAAAGAACATCCAGAAATACAAACAAACAATAAAAATTGTGTCTAGGATAACTGTTGTCTGATTAACTGTGGACATCCAACAACAACAAGTGCTGTCAGAGGAGCTCCTCTTAATACATGAGATCCGCCTGGACACTGGTGTGTGTGTGTGTATGCGGATTTCTGCCTGCAAAGGTCAAGGTCAAGGTAAAGAAGCAACGAGCCTCATCTCAAGATGGATTATTTGGCTTTAATTCTGGAAATGAGAGTGAGGCGATGAAAGAAAGTATCACATTGACATCCCTTTTCCGATTCATGTGCTCTAGACGTGACAGCTCTAATGTGTGGTTCCCTGACATAAATTGATGCCACTGCAACGCATGGTGATACTTTGCCCATATTAAAAAGGTCAGGGAGGGGGGACAGCGCTTTATTACCCGATGAGAATGCCTACTCTCTGTTTTCCACATGTAATATTCTGTCGCGCTCACCTCATTTGGTCCCAATAATGCCGGCCATACAGGCAGCTACCAAGCTGCATATCGCTGCGAAAACACCCAAACAAGCGTGGCCGGAAATGTCACACCATCCATCATCTATTAGCCATGAAGAGCACAAGGCTCCAAAGGGGAAAAATAGTTGTTTTTTTTTTTCTTTCAGGGACACAGCAGCAGCAGGACGACTGCTGGTTGATGTGCTGTGACTGCTGCTCGCCTTGCACAGCAGGACGAGATGATTCCCATGGCTGACGACCCCGTGTCCTCTAACCCTAGTTTAGCCAGCAAATGGGATTATACACCTGTCTAGGGATGCAACTAAACGTTTTTCATTAACAATTAACCCTTGAAAGCTTAATTGTTTTTTTTAAAATCTATTTATGTTGCCTTTATTTACAAGCTTTTGAAATGGTCATAATAGATCATCATGGATCAGTTAGGCTACTCAGAATGGCCGACATTTGGCATGTGAGTGGTGCCATACATGGACTACAACACTATTATGAAAAAAAGTTGGGAAAAGATTACCAGCCGATAATCTGTAAAAGTATAAAATTGGAAGATCACAATTAATGATGAAGTTGGTCTTTTATTTTGAAATGCAAACTGGAAAGGTTAAGTAAAAGAGACACATTTGTATTTTTCATCTCAGACAAAGTGTCAAGTAAAGTTTGTAAAGTGAGTGAACGAGCGAGTGAGCTGAGCGAGTTAGTTTGACCCAATTCTGGCAACACGATTCATTTTTCTGTCAATCTGCTAAATAATAAATGGACTTATTGTTTCAGCCCTGGTATCTGTTTGTTCGGAGGGTCTATGTGCAGACCAGAGGTATCATGACTGTGCACAGAGGTCCACTGAGGCCCAGGCATATTCAACAGCACCAGGCGCCTGAAATGCGACGAATCCATTCAAAAGAAAACACATTGCGACTCCACTGCAACATCAGATGAATGAACACTGCAGAGATGAAAGTCCCAGAACACCAGCTTCAGTGTAGTATCGTAAATCAAAGTCCAGCGGCCAGATAAGCATGGCAAATTTAGTTAGGCAGATAACCAAGCGAACAACCGAGCTGTTTGGTGCGGGCGAGATGCCACGTTTTGAAAATTCATCAGACAAGTGTTGGGATTTGCAAAGATTACAGTGGGGAGAGAGGGTGGGCTTTGGAGCATCGATGATTCAATCCCTGTCCGAGCAGATAACCAGCAACAGCCATGATAAACAAAACACCCTCTGTGCATCAAAGACGGTCTGATGTTCACTCCTCGCTGATATGAAAAAGATCCGTGAGATCTGGAAAGATTTATAAAAATCGTAGCGTAAAAAACATGGAATAGAACAAAGATGGAAAAAGATATCCAGGTTTAGGCCTAGAGAGGTGACTCACCCTGGATCTACTAGTTTAGGCGTCAAATGCAGTGGATATGAAACAAGTGATTAGTACTTTCTTGACCCCTTGACATTTCCTACTCCTCCTTTAGTGATTTGTGGCTTTTGTTTTTGTCTCCACTGGAAGCTAAAACGCCATCTCCGATCCTCAGAGAGTTTGGAGCCCCACTGACCTGAACCTTGCCTTCATTCATCACAAATGCTTGACAGAAAAGCAATCTGAAACTCAAGATGAAACTGAAATATCCTTGAAAATAAGGCTCTATAGCAGGGATACACAACTCGCTTTGCTTGGGGGCCACATTTGCAAAATGAGAGAGGGCCAGGGGCCAGTCGCAGCAGCTCCATACATATTTCCAGGATTTTAGGACATTTCTAGGATTTCAGGACATTTCAAGGATTTCGGGACGTTTCTCAGATCTTAGGACATTCCTAGGGTTTTCGAGGACATTTCTAGGATTTTAGGACATCTCTCTGATTTTAAGAAATAGCTAGGATTTAAGAGCATTTCTGGGATTTAGGACATTTCTAGGGTTTTAGAGTAACTCTGGGATTTAGGGCATTTCTAGGATTTTAAGACGTTTCTAAGGCTTTCGGCTGTTTCTGAGATTTAAGCACATTTGTAGGATGTCAGGATGTTTCTCAGGTTTTAAGAAGTTTCTAAGATTATAGGACATTTCTGGGAGTTTAAGATGTTTCCAGAATTTTAGGACATTTCTAGGATTTTAGGATGTTTCTAGGAATTTAGGACATTAGGGGCTTAGCGTGGACCTGTTTCAGGAGTGAGAGGGATCCTCCACTGGCACTCTTTTTGATAAACAAGCTCTATGTTGATGCTGCACTCTCTGACCTTAGTTATTCTTAAAGACCTAGAACAATTCCTAGTGTAAATTACTTTATTTTTATTGTGAATTGGAAAATGGTGTGAGTGCTCTGCAGGATAAAGCTGCCCAATATTAGAACAAGCATGAGAAATGACTGCATTATTGACTAGAGATAGAAAAACTTTTAATTGCATCATTTTCCTAATGCTCTCAAGGGGTACTTATCTCTCCTGTATACAAGTTAAGACTCATCCATTAACATTTACTACTATTTGACAACATAGAGAGTCAAACATCATCTAATGGCACCTCAAACTATCAAGGTAATCATATAATCTTCCATGTCAGTTTATAGTCGACTGTAAAACATTGTGTGCTGTAGCTTAAGTGTCTGTTTAGTCCTTCGCTGACACAACATTAAAGCTAAATGGCTTGTAAGTATCAAACAGCATGAATTAACAATTACAGTCTCAGCATTTTGAACCGGATGGCGTTTTAGAGCAGCTGAGTGAATAGTGCTCAGGGAGAGATTACGGTAGTTGCATCACTGGCATTTAACAGTTATGGCTTTGAAAGGTCTGGTCAATCCAATTGACAAAAAGCCTATTTTCTCACTCACATCTATCTAATGCTAGCTAACCAAGCAGATAGTTTGGTTGTTATGTGCAGACTCCTTTAATATATGCATGAGTTTTTGTTGCCAACCTCATTACTTTCTCTGGAGTGGAATAACTGCACTGGTTACCACTTGAGGCTTGAGGCTGGCTCTAAAAGCGAGTAAATCTCTAAAGACCTCCATGTTAAAATGCCCAACTCTACAGCAGAAATAAACACCTTTAGAGTGTCGTATAAATTTTCAACAGCTAATTTACCCATAAATAGCATCTGTAGTGTGGGTGAATTTTTATGTAACTCACCTGTTTAAATTTTCTATCAAGACTGAAAGTCAGGCTGTTGAAAAGTTTCTGCCACAGACATTGGTTAGGTAACCATGAGATAACCCCAGTTTCTCAGAGTATAGTTGTAGCCATTGCTACTTTAATGTGCTTTCAGTTCATAAAAGTTTACTGTAATGTTTGGGTTGTACCTAAAAAAAAAGTTGGTTATACTGAAAGACCCTCTAAGGAGTTGGGTGTTGAGCTTATCCAGTAAGTACATTTTGTTTTGATGGTTTTTAGGCTGTGTTTTTACTGGCAAAATTTAGCATTAGCATAATCATAGCTAAACATAGCTGTAAATGCACCATGCTAACCAAGGATTAAAGTAAGTTCCACCCTTTTGTCAAAATATGGTCACTTCTGGCTTCAAAGCTCCAAAACAGCGACTGCTAAAATGCCAAACTCAAGGCTTCAAAAGAGGAGTCGACAAACCAACAGGTGGTATCACAGTACGTCCATCATTTTAGACAAGCTATGGTTTCCATAGATTTAAAAACATAAAATGTACTGTAGTTTATGTCACTGTTGCCTTATTTTACCAAAGAAATCTTGCAGTCCCAGCCTCTACAAATAATGTTATACCAAAAAAGTAGTCTCAATAAAACTATTATAAATGTGGTCTTTCGATCACCCTGAGTAATGGAGACACTTCTGGAAAAAAATGTTGCAGTTGAATTAAAAAATTAAAAGAAAAAATCTCCTCCAATTTATTTGGTTGGTGGCAGAAATATTAGAAAAATCCTGAAAACTCTGCTAAATAAACACTTAAACTATGTTCATGTCAAGATAAAACTAGAGGTCGAGAAACATGATCAAAATGATTTAAATACTTGACATAGCAGTAATATTTCCCATAGAGTCAGCTCATGGTACAGTTTGTCTGGGAAACAGGAGAACGACTGGTCAGATGCCTTCGAGGGCTGGTGCCTTTAAGGTCACCATTAAAGACCATCTTATCCTAAGTTGTCTATTCGTCTCCACTTCCTGCTCTTGTCTTTGGCGTTTATCTGAGCCGTCTTTGTGCAGGCGGCGTTATCGCTCTTCTCCAGCCTCCTCTCCTGCGCAGTCTTTTGGACACTTAGCTCAACAGTAAATCACAGGTTCCTACATGAATTATATGGACTCGAATGAAAATCACAGTCATGGACATGAGACGAGATGGTATCCTGAGGCTCCCTGCAGGCTCTCGATGAGGCACGGTGACGGGTTGGACAAACCGATGCAGAAATAGCCATTCGTATCATCACCAAACCATGCCAAACACTCCTGAATCATCCATGCTGTCTAGAAGCAGCAGCTTTTAAAGGTCAAACAAACAACAAAGATTTTCATATCATACGACTCATCCGTACAAAACACCAATGATAGAATTGTTAAAAAGATACCTCATTGTACGTATATTTAACCCAGTGGTGGAATGTAATTCAGTACATTTACTCAAGTACTGTACCTAAGTACAAATTTGAGGTACTGGTACTTGAGTATTTTATTTTCATGCTCTTCATCCGTTTACCTCACTGCATTTCAGGGGGAAATATTGTACTTTTAACTTCACTACAATTAACTGAAGACTTTACTTTACATATTAAGAATTTTGCATAAAAAAACATAACAAGAGTTTAAAAAAATATGCTGTTCTAAAAAAAATGCTAATCTGTAAATTACCAAACCAATTAGTTGAATATCAGTCGAATGACAGAAAATTAATTGCCAACTGTTTCGATAAACATTTTTGAGTTTGTTAAATGTTTAATTTAAAAGGTGTTTTGGGGTGTTTTTTTCTCTGATAACTTTGAGCTTTTGGGGGGTGTTTTTTTTTCTTTGGTTTGTTTTTAAAAAAATATAAATTTCAGTTTTGGGATATTTTCTCTTTTTTGAGTGTTTCTTTATTTTTACATAATTTTGAGGTGTTTTTTGGTGTTTTTTATTATTTTTTCTGATAATGTTAGGATTTTAGGATGTTCTTTTTATTATTATTTTTTTTAAAGATTTTTCTGTGTTGGGTTCTTTTACATTTAATACTTTTCTGAGTATACTTACTTTTACATAAGTAACATTTTCAATGCAGGACTTTCACTTATGACAGAGTATTTTCACTTGGTGGTATTGGTACTTTTAAATAAACAATGGATCTAGATACTTCGTCCACTACTGATTTAACCACATCTGCTCAGACTGACAAGTATGTACATATTCAACTGGCAGTGAAGATAACAAGAGAAGACATGCTGTTACACATACGCTCTCTAACACCAGTATTTCCTCTCTTTCTCTCTGCGGGTAAACACTGAAAGTCAAATGGCCTCTGGCACTGTTCAGAATGAATTAGTGTTGAAGGCCTGGTGCTGTGAATCTCTGGCATTTTCTAAAAGGTCTGTAGCACGAAGTAGACCACCTGAGAGTCAGCCCGCATTCAGGAAACAGCTTTCAGAGCACACACACTGATCAAAACAATTCTCCCTCTTGTATATGAATGAACAATCGTTTTGTCCGTTTAAAGTTCACAAAGCTGTTTACAAAACAGGCCCAGCTTATAATCAGTGCACTGTTTATTCCAATGCGGAGCAGCAGAAGCGGCGGGGTCAGGGACGGAGCGTCTAGTCATGCAGAAATCAAACATTAACACAGACCGAGGTAGAATGGGATGATAATGCTGTCTGCTGGCAGCCAGGCAGAGGTGCTGAGATAAGGCAAACATGGACGGACCTGGGGGGCCAGGAAATACAGCACAAACAGCTCACAGGTGATGAACACGCAGCCCTGTATGTGCTGACTGCATAACGTTTGAGCAATGACTCAACAGTGTGATCAGAGTGATAAAACGGCCGTGATAGGTTCCAGCAGGGGGTGGCAATAATAGGGGATAATAGTTTTTCATGTTTTTGAATTTGAAATTTTGTTGATGAGGCTGCGCTCCTTTGTCCGGTCCGGACTGATTGTGAGCGCTGCAGAGAGATGGTTATGGAAGCTGCACTCACACATGCAGCGCACATACAGGTGGAACAGATGATGTTGTTGGGGAGCACAGACTGAGGGAACTGTCCTTGGGAGGCTAATGTCCCTTAGATCCTCGAGGGCCTCGGAGGCCAGATGTTTTGCTTTGCCTGTGTGCCTTGAGTTTTGGCCCCAGTGTCCCGTTACAAGCAGCATCCATCACGCTGTGACACAAAGCACACATGCTGCAAAACAACAACTCCTTCACTTGTACATGGCAGGTTAATGAGGTTTGTCTTTGTTAAATCGCATACTAAATAGCTGGAACTCAACACTGAGCTCCTTTTACACAGCCTGCTCAAGACAGGAGTATTGTACTGTTATGCCACCTAGCCGTTCTGTGTAAAAGGTACGATCACAGAATGGGAGGACAGAGTTATACAGCCTTTAAGGCACCAAGGGAGCTGGTAACAGCACCAGAACGGTGAAACAGATAGCTGGCAGAACCATAGCGTGTATATAAAGATGGACGATGCGTCCCCACTTAACCACCGCTATGCTTCAGTGAAACTTAAACATCCCAGATACAGCTGTTGCCACCATGCGCTGGTAATATCATTCAAAGCCGAAGTCCCACCAAAACACCCGCTCAACCAATCACGAGCAGCCAAATTGAACGCTAGCGCAGGGATTGGCTGTCACAGCTGTCAAACATGGCAGAAAATCCCCTTTTTGTAGAATCAAACAACTCCTTAAAACAGAACTTATCATAAAAACAATCTCTTGAACAAACCTCAGGGTGATGAGAACTACCTTCAGTGACAGAAACCATCTTTGGTAAAAGTTTATTTAGCATGCACTTTGAGTTTTCAGTTCGGCATATGGCCCATTCACTAACATGGGGGGCGGGCTTTATGACCTATACTGCAGCCAGACACCAGGGGGCGATCGAGATTGAAAGCTACACTTTAGGGGAACTGTCATGTTGTCCATCTTTATATACAGTCTATGTGCAGGACAGGTTGGATGTGACGTCATGTTATGTGACCCATCTTGCTGAAATTTAAAAATATTTAAGATGAAAACTTCTGCAGCACGCTATTTAATCTTGTCCTTTCAGTAGAATCTCAAGGGGAGAGGCAGAAATGGAATAAGCTACAGTTTAGTCATTTGTAAAATTCTACATCCAGATAAACCAGGACAGTTGACCAATGAGGGTTCAATGTTTAACCCAGAGGTGAACCCAGATATTCAATCAAAGGCGCCTGATTTGACCACTGACAGTCAAAATGGACACACAACCCATTTTTGGACCACGACGCACCAGTTGGAAACTACTGATCTACACAACAGGCATGACATCGTGACTTCACACTTCAGTTACAAACTCAATTCCAACAGTGAGATATGTGTATATGTGTTCATTCAAAGCATCTCCAGGCAGATAAATCTCACATTGCACACAGGTGAGATACCTGCAAGATATGACTCCATTTCTATGCCTGTGAGGCTTTGATGCATAAGGCACCACCAGACTTCAGCATCCCGCGTGAAACAACACCAGAATACCGAGAGCAAGAAGCACTACAGCGTCTACCAGGCACACAAACAAGTGCAGAGGCTCCCCTGTGGCATCTTAATTCGGTGACAGGGTCAAGTCAAGGGTACAGGAGGAGTGATGTGCCGCAGGACGAGCTGTCGAGGAAAAATATGACAGAAAAACACTTGAAACCTGCTTCAATAAAACATGAGGGTGGATCTATGAAAACATTTTTTGCTGAAAGCTCTCTATGAAACAGTAAGAGGGTTTAGATGACTCTAAGTGATCAAATCCACCTGCATTTATACTCGCTCTTTTTACTGCACAACAATGGCACAAAGAAAGTCACAAGTCAGCAAGCTGTTTGCCAGCCAGCATGAGTCTACGAATCTTCCCTTTGTTTCACTGCAGCATTGTTCTAAAAACTGCCCTGCATGCTCTCACTGTCTCTGCACAAACACATCCGGCCTCCTTAACACGAGTCTTAAAGAACTCATTAGATGATTACACACAGATTTATTCTTAACATTATTTTTTTGAGCCCTCCATTAAACAAAGGGCATCAGCAAGGGCAAAGGTCTGTGCAATTATGGCTGAAATCCTACTCTTTATGCTCTTATGTGGTTTAATAAAAGCATCTCTCACAGCACTTTTTTAACCTATTACTTTGATATTAATTGCAAATATGAATGCTATACTATTAGGTGTTTATCAGAGACACAATTGAGAGTATTACAGCTTTTGTGGCCTCAAAAATAATACAGTAAAGGGGTTTATCATTGTCTAACCATAACTCTAACCTATGACGATGGAGCTATCCTAACCATAAGAAACCATAACCTGCCACAGCAGTATGATATTGTTTTGCCATTGCAAACTGCAGCGCTCTCAGTCAATACTGGACCAATTTCAAAAAAATGCCCTTTCCATTAGTAACTCAGACACAAAATCATGGGAAAAAAGGTTCCAGGTTGGCAAAAACTGAACTAATTACACACTTTTTTGAAGTGGTAATAATTATACTGCTGGAAATGAGATGGAACTATGTGCTATACTACAGTATTAATTGTTACGTTCTCCAAGGGTACAACTTTGTTGTCATAGCTGCCTTGTGTTAACTCCAAAAGGCCAAACATGCGAAAGCAGAAACTGGCCAATCCTGGTGGATTGCCAGCTCCATCCTCTGCACCAGTCTGCTCCCTGCAGTTCTCTGGCAGGCTGCTGCGTTGCCAGATCGAGATGCACCATGTGGAGCAAGCCCTGGTGGGACGAAGCGTTGCCAGATATGCGTCTGAAATCTCAAGGGTTACTGGGGTTGTCAGATATGTGTCAGAAATCTCTGGAGTTAGAAAGCTGCCAACTCCGCCTCAAACCTCGACGGTTACTGGGCTGCCAGCTCTGTCTCGAGTTGCAGGCATTAGTATGTTGACAGATAAAGGCTCTCGTGTGCTGTTGGGTTGCCAGATGTATGTCACAGTGGGTGAAATGTGAGCTTAGCAGTGCGCCACTTATTGTGAGCTCCTCAAACACGAGCAAGGTTTATTTTAGCTTCAAAGATGAAACTATATTGTGTGCAAAAGCAGAGTTTTCAATTATTTTCACAATGAATGTGTCAAGGTTGATATTATTCTGAGATGAACAAAGAAGGTTTTGTCCAATGACCTATTGTTTAATCAAACAGTGCATGAAATATTTGTATGCCTAAGCCACCGGCTTATTACAGAGCACACTTTGTACAGCGAAGCCTTATTTAACATTGTGCAGTGCAAGCATTAATCTTTGATGAAATAATCCTGAATTAATGCTGTTTGTATTCACAGCAGCAATGCAATCAAAGTCTTTGATGAACAAAGATCAATGATTTATGTGTTTGCTTGTTCTGGCAATTTACTTTCATCAGTTTAATTACTGTTAAAAAAATTCTCCCTGCAAGATGATGGTTTTAGAGATCATGCTAATATACTGAAATATGTTGTTATCTATAGAGTGGATTTTTTCTAAAACCAGTGGAATGTGACAAGCTTAATCTATTGTTTCACCTCTATTTTTTTTCAATATAAGCCCAACTAGGGCTGCACAATATATCCATAGCATCACAGGATGCACAATGTTAAGTAAAGCCTGAAAAACATGAAAACTTTTTTGCCACTTGACACAAAACAAAATCTTACACCGTTTTCATTTTCCATGACTAATAATGCCAGCAAAGCCTTCCCCTTTAAGACAGGTTCTCTGTGTGTGCAACATAGTCAGGTGGCATTTGGTGTGGAAAGTAAGACTCTCCTACAGAAGTTTGTGTGTAGAAAAGTACTATAACTGGGCCAGAGAGTACTGCAGACACAGTGAAGTGCGTGCTTTTCCGCAGCCACAGCAGTCAGCAAAATGCCTCTGGGTAAGTTCAGGTTCCAGTACAAAGACTGTAAAAAAGGGCTGTGTTTTATGATCCTCAACAGAAGAAAGAAAGCATGTGTTTTATGCAACACTGTGACAACGTCTTCCAACCACCCTTTAATGTAAAGTTGTGTTGAATACTGTTGTCAATATGCGTCTCCCTAAACCTAAAACACACCCTCAGCCCTAACCCTAACCACCGCTACGTATTAACAGGAGGGCAACATTGTTTGACGCATGAACATATTTTGATACTAAACTGGACTGTAGGAGCTAGTTACCAGCTATGAGCCAAGCTAAAGCTAATTAAATTAATGTTAAGTTATAATTGCAATGTCATTTTTCCCAATATTGTGCACCCCTATTAGCAAACAAACTAAACTCAGAAAGAACAAGTCTTGTGGCTCTGTTAAAGTTTTTCTTTGGGACATCCAACCAACAGACAGAGTGACTTAATGTACACAAGCTGCTGCTGGTTGCAGCTAAGAATAGAGGCTCACACTGTGAAAAAGCAGCATTACTTCCGAGAGCTGGCAATAAAGTGCTTAATAAGGATATTTTAAAATGCAAATTGTACCTCACATTGTAAACCAGTCCGCTCAGGGTGGGCTCAGGGTAAAAGCTTTTTTGTGTCCACATTTTTATCGATAGATTTTTCTTATTTGAAGCATTCTCTGTTGTTTCATACATGTAACCTTGCAGAGATTATAGTTACACACAGAAAGATGATTCCAGAAAGCTGCTGTCAAAGGGTGAAACAGTGGTACAAGGCTACATGTTCTTACAAGTCTCAAGTGTCTTGAGGTTTATTTCATTTTATAGGCCTCATTGTTCTTTTTCAACACACACTGCTACACTCGGTGTGTACATAAACACACAAAACAATGTTAGAAACGCAAGCAGCAACAAAAAGGTGCTGTTGACGAGCCGAGGGAGAGAAAAAAATCCATTATTGTGATGATGACTGACTTTGCAGCAGGATGGGCTGACCTTGAGCAAGAACTGTATTTTCCTCCGACTCAAAGAGCAGAATCTAGAGGAGCGGGAGGATGAGCGCACCTCCTCATTCAAAGCAAATCCCCGTGCCGACCCACAAATCACACACCCTGTCAGTCTGAAAGACTTCAACTCATCCTCAGTAAAGAAACAGCAGCGGCACACAGCTTACACAGCTTACACAGGATAATGTAACTTC
The DNA here is from genome assembly GCF_026936395.1 of Plectropomus leopardus. Lineage (NCBI taxonomy): Eukaryota > Metazoa > Chordata > Actinopteri > Perciformes > Serranidae > Plectropomus > Plectropomus leopardus. The sequence continues at coordinate 6,775,789 of NC_142197.1, forward strand.
TGCACACACACAAAACCTTGCTGCTCTAAGGTGTGGAGTCGGGAAGCAGCCACAACATATGTCTCACCATTCACTCTGCTATCCACTTACTGCTGCGCTCCTAATCCACCACTGAATACTATTACACTTTTATACTGTATAACATAAATCTCTAACGCTTACACCATCATCTTGCTCTCCTGTAGTGTCTTGTCTGCTACAGCTGATGATCTCCTGTTTCCTGAAATGACTAACTCTTTTTGTATCTTCTATTTGAAGCTTAAGTGTGTGATTAATAAACAATGTAGTGCAACTAAGGTTGCAGCTTATTTTATATTCATCATTCTTTCAGTTATTGTCTTGAATAATATGAATCCAGATCGTCCTTCCCCTAGAAAACAGCAGTATCAGTATAGGTTGTCTGTGCAAGCATATTTAAATCTGTTGTTAGTGGTGACCTTTCGTGGTTGTAGCAGTTATGACAGGAGCAAAGAAGGAAGTCAGCCGATGTATAACGTGACAAAGTCCAGACAGGGAAATGGTTGGAGTGGATAATGAATGGGTCAAACAAACACAGGACTTTGACCCAAGACACTGCTGTTCGTGTCCTATGTAACACTAAAAGTTACATTAACTTAGGTACATTGATTTAAGGAATGTACTAACTCAAGTCACGCATGTAACAAAACTTAGGTCACACACAAACATAAGACTCTGACACAGAGGAGGCGGATGTGTGTGTCCTGTGTGAAACCAAAAGTAGACTTTGACTTACTTTAACGTATGTTGAGTTAACTTGCATAACATATTTACCCGAAGTCACATATGTAATGCAAATTACATCGCATAAAAATGCAGTACTTTGACCCAGAAGACTGCTGTTACTGTCCCCTATGAAACCAAAAATCACTGATGACTTAGTTACTCTTAGGTATGTCAACTCAAGAGGCTGCTGTTTGTGTCCCGTGATGATCATAAAAACAAAATGGAAAGTTTGCAAGCCTTCCAGAGGATTTAAACCCTCTTGCTGTGAGTCAACAGCGCCAATTATTTCTCCATTGTGCTGCCCTACTCTGACAATAGTCTCTGAAAATGTTTCACGAGGAAGTAAACTTAACTTGTTTGTTAGGACTCAAGGATACATACAATGGGGAAACACTTCATTTTTCTGTCTGTTTACAAGAACACTCCACCATTCATTGTTTTAGTTTTTACTAAAGTAGAAGGATCTTGGTGCCTAATCATACTTATTTTTACTTTTGATCCATTTTTCTCTATAGCCTGAACAGCTTTCTGAACACTCCACATCACAATAGCACCTTGTTCACAGTGATTAGTGTCCTTCTGCAGCAGGAAAAATAACATTTGGGTGCACGGAGAAATAAATTTTTTTGTGAAAATCACTTCCGTCAGGTATATAACAATTGGTTTGAAATGAATATAATGATCTGCTAAGGTACTCTTGTACAATGCAAGTCTGTATTGGTACAAAAGAGAAGGCCTTGTTTTTCCCTTCTCTTGACACCTCAGTCTGATGTTGTCTGACATTTTCCACTCTTGCACCCCTATGAAGCTGCACCAAAAATATCCCAACACAAAGTCTCACACTCTGTGTTTGGCCAGTTGTCCACAAGAATAAAAGGAATACGCAAATCTGTCGTATTAGGCCAAGAAACAAGCGCCAGTAGCTGTTCCTTCCCCTGCGTATTAGGGTTGATTTCCTCCCTCCTTCCTCCTGTGGCCTCATTTTTTTTGCATTTTTGCACGTGTGTATACTTACACAAACACAAATAATGCAAATATGAGCCTCGTAGACAGGATATACTACGCAACAAGTTTTTTTTACCCCCCACAACACAGACACAACATCACACAGGCACATCTGCATCCACAGCCACGGGAGCATGTCTATGCTAATCAGCTGGCGTGATCTGCTATGAGCTTGGCTCCAACCCGACAGGGAATCCTAGCCTACAAAAGCTGCTATTTATATCCCTCCCAAGTTCTTCCAATGCCTGTCCCTTTCATTAACACCAGTGTTGGCTTCCCCAGACAAACGTTCTTAATTAAAACTGGGATCTCAGCAGCGGAGCAGCCCGGACGTATTACGAGCTCTAGCATCGTGTAATCTGTAAGACCACGGTGTTGAGAAATGCAAAGAGAAGGAAGCTTTTTGAAATGCCTTTGAACCTATAGCATGTGGGGATGTGTGGAGTGCTGCCATGAATGTTTCATTACCAAAAGAGTGTTTTAAGGTATAAGAATTTTCCATTTCCACACACGTAATCTTCAGGATCTCAGGATTATACAACTGTACAAAACATCATTATGATTGAGATTAAAGTAGAAAGGGACTGGGAGAAATAACAACTTGCGTGCTCCACAGATCATCTTCTCCTAAATTCAATGGATGTTCCATATCTACTACACACAACAGCATTTCTCTGATTGCTGCAGACACTACATTTATCCCGTGTCCTTCCTCAGAGAGCTACAATCATATAATAATGCCGCAGATTAAAGATGCACGTTTCAATCTGAAACACTCGAAGAAGAGATTTTTATGAGAATGTTTGGGAACAAAAAGCAATCAGATGAGTGGCTCCTAATGACATGAATTGATGGAGCGTGTTTTTTTGAAATCAAGGCTGTTTCGAGGTGGAGCGTCTTGCCGTCTCCTCTACCTACATCTGCGATGTAGCAACACACATCACCTTGGAAACAGGCATTCTTCTTCTCTGAGTATTGTTACCATAGTAAAGCATGTGACCTCTCCCCTCTGGTGTGCTGCTACTGTTTGTCTTCTGCATGAAGATAAATCTGATTTTTCCCTCCATTGATAGTCAGTCATCACTGGCCTCGCAATTTTAAACTTAATAAACGCCGGCAGCCAGGTGATTCGTGCTTGAATTTTTGGAGAATTGCTCTTTCAAAATCTCCCTTCATGGTTCTTGCTATATTTGACATCTGCACAAAAAAAATGCTTTAAAATGACACACACAAATAGAAAATTCTGCAAGAAAAAAAAAAATCACAACACTCTCGATGCATAAAGAGAACTGGATACAGTGTTGGAGAAAGAGCCCCATTTATTCCAGACTTCCAGCAACCGAGTGACTAACTTCAGAGGTAGAGCTTTTTTAACTTGAGAGGGGATAAACCAACAAATAGTGCACCTTTTCAAGACTTTTAAAGTGTAATCGAACATATATATCAAATCCAGATAGTAAAACTAGTCATTTAGAAGAGGTTGTGACACAAAAAACATGTATCCAAGGATCTACAGGCATGTTCTTGTTTTTTATGCCAGACCTGGAAGTTGTTATTCCTTGGTTTGGCCACTTTGTCAAATTGGCTTCAGAGCTGGGCACTGTTCCTGGAGTCTTGCATGAATCACAACTTGATCTGTTATACCACACAAGCAAGTACAATACAGTCGTGGTTCAAACAATTAAACAATGTCAACATGTGACCCATCCCATTGTAATCTGTTGGAAATGAGTATGATTTCTGATCAGGTGACCAAAAAGTGACCTCTTAACCATCTTCTGAATGAAAGCATCAGTGCTTTAAGGTAAATGGTGATATGGGAAGGATAACATCCTGATGTTTAGCTGATGTTATGTCTACCATGTTCACCCTTTTAATTTGACTTGTGTATATGCTTGCATTTGTTGATTGGCACTAAATCAAAAGTACAGCTGAGGCTTATGGGAGTGTAATACGTTTTGCAGGTATTTGGTGCTAAACCACAATATTGCAGAAACTGAACTGACCACATGATTTTGTTAAATAAAATATAAAGTCAGTATAATTCTCTGGGGACTGTGAATATCTGCAAGATTTTATCGTAATAGTTGGTGAGATACACCAGACTAGAACAAAGTGGTGGACCACCTTTTTTTGCTACTAGCCTGCCTAAAATGCATTCGTCATGGGCAGTGGCACTCAGCAACAGATATGGACGCTCACTGCACCCTTGAACATCTGTATGAGACACAGCAGGTAATCAATCAACTCAAATGTAATACCCACTAGTGCCGCTATTAAATTAAGACACATTTGGAGCATGGGAAATAGTATAAATAGTGCAAAAGTTTTGTTAAGGTGATGGGAAGAAAGGTGGGTAGGCAACAAACACAGGACTTTGACCCAGGAGTAACGTGTTTGTGTCCCTTGTGAAACTAAAAGTCAGTGTTGATTAATTTTCCTGTGAGTTGTTAGACGCGAGTCGTTTGTCATTTATTAGTCAGTCATTAGTCAGTTGTTAGTCAGTCACTGATCAGTTGACAGTCAAACCTAAGTAAGTAGTTTTGTTGCCTAAGTCTAATAGCCGACCCCTGCGTAAAAATACAAAGCAAAAGGCACCCTTAGCATCACTATGATGACGCCCAAGTGTCAAAATTTAACAAGAAGGCAGGATTTTTTCTAGTCTACATTCATTTAAGTTTTGAATCTTCCATCCAAACTGTGTCCTGATAACATCAGGTTTCCTCCCACCAAATCTACTGGGATCTCTAAGGATAAAAATTGCTTAATTAATTCGGTTGTAATTGCGGTTGTCCCGAATTAATTAATTAATTAATTAATTCGGAACAACCGCATGTCAGAGTACTTTGTCAAATGTCTGAGTTTACTATCCAAGAAGTGGGTTCTACACTATAGCTGCAATCAAGCCCATTTTATTATCAATGCTCAGAAATAGCCACTACTTGTTGAGAGATTTTATTCAACAAATAATTACTTTTGGCCAAAATGGATGAGATAAAGCCAGAGGATATCTTCAACTGGCAAAGGATAAACAATGCTTCAAATCCTGCCTACTATTATCAGGGAAAGCAAAAGCATCACATTGGTTTGTTTCCTTGGAAACCTTTCTTTTTCTTTGCTACCCACATGTGGAGTTACATTCTCCATTAGCAAGAAGCAGCTATCAATTACATCTGCAAAGTCCTTGATTAAGTTCTTGTACTTAAATGAATTACAAATGAGATCAAAACAACAATTATCGCTGAAAAAAAAAATCTGAAAGGAAAAAAGGTACATGATGAATGTTTTCAGTCTGAAGGTGACAATGAATGGTGATGATGTTATGACAGGAGACTGTCATGTTATCACAAAAAAACACGTAATACAGCAATTTATTGCATCATGCCTATTGCATAAAGAATTGGGCTCACACAGAAGAAGACCTTTTACTGTCATGAGGGTGAGGGACAGAAGGTGAGCGCAGATCCTCATCTCTTTAAATATTTCATGCTGGTATTATCTCTGAATAACCATGTTCTAAAACTAGCCATCCTGTTAGACCCTTCTTCCTTCAGATATTCTCACGATTTTTCTAAAAGGCTGTAGTGATGTGCTCAGCCTTCTAGGGTAAAAGAGCGTGTTTTGAAATTTTCAGATGACTCAGAAATAATGAATAAAATTCCCTTTTTTATTGTTGCTATGAGCTCAAGCCTAATTATGTGCTGCCTAACCTAGATTTTGTTCTGTATTGTTTTCTTTGATGTAATGATTATTGCTTTGATCTCCTGAGTAATTCATTCATTCTTCGAGTACATTCTGCAGAGGAGGCTTTGCAGTAGCTTTCAAACTTCAAGCACCCTGATGTGAAATCCAATGACTTATACATCTGGTCACCAGTATTACTGCGGTGAAGTCGAGAGGAGAAAAGTAGTGGAGAGGTCCTTGAATACACTCGTGTGGCCTTATTTTCAATGCAGGATCAAAACCTTTGTCTGGAAAATGAACAATTCATCCTTGAAAGTGAAGTAGACACCTAATAATGATCATGCTAGAGCAATGGGGAATTAATGACAGAGCTCCCGTGTGAGTGTTTATGTGTGCCATTAGTGCTTGCCAAGCATTACCTACTATATGACTGCCTGGAGATAATAGAGCCTCCGAATCAATGTTTTGTTAAACACTGGAATCCATAAAATGGGAAGCACTGGACATGTAATGAATAGCAATGACACCACCCGCTCACCTCTACGTGCTACGCAGACACTAAAGCAGAGAGCAACGATACGACCTGCTTGTGTCTCTATCTTTCCTCACTGGCAAAGTAAAGGTCATGATCAGCTTCGGGGGTTTGCACTGAAGAAAGGAAAAAGGGGAGAGGAAGTTCAATACTGTGGAGACACAGTGGAGGAGTCATGCATCAACTTGATGTTTTGTTCCACGGGGGCTGAGAAGATCCAATCGGCTGCTGATGCTGCTGCTGTGCTGCCACTGCAATCTGCAAACAGACCGGTTCTGGCACCATTTTAGCCTGCGTACCTATTTATGCAGTCCAGTCGCCAAGAGAAAATATTGGCATTGTATGTTCCTGCAAACCATGAATATATTACATTTGTACGTAATATGTATTATATCAATGTTTCTAAAGTGATATAGTTATGAACTGAATTTGTCGTCTGGTGTGGAAGGCATGGTGGATGGTGTGACACCTGAGCCAGACAGTTGTCAAGCTGCAGACAACTGTATGAGACCAACAAATAACAGAACGTGTTTAATCAAGACATTGGCAGCATTTTAAGATGAAAAAATGTGATCAAAACTGGGCATTTTTTTAGTGAGGATTTGGCGGCATTTCCAGCTGTGAAAGTGACACCAAAATGGCTTTTTTTCTACTAGGACATCCAGCTGCATGAGCCATAAGCTGCACCAAAACTGGTTGGCTTTAAGCAAGAAATTGTCTGCAATTCCAGCTACAATTGTCCACCATGAGACATTGAAGGCAATTTAGAGGCAGCCACAACTGTGCCACCAAACTGGCTGTTTTTTTTAGCAAGACATTAGCAACATTTTCAGCCATGAGCCATGGTTTTTTAGCAAGAAATCAATGGCATTTCAAGCCACAAATGTCCAAAACTGTTTTTTTTGGTGAGAAATTTGCAGCATGTGCAACCACAAGTGTGAAACCAAAAGTGCTTTTATTTTGGGTGACATCTGCAGCAATTTCAGCTGCAATTGTGAAAAAAAGCTGAAAGTGGGTGTAGGATTGAAAAGGACTGTCTAATGTCAGGGTAAAGCTATGAAAATATTAATCAGCTATGGATAAGCATCTCAGAAATCTATGAAGCAACACATCATTGGCCTGGCACCAATATTTGGCATTTTGCTGACCATCTGTATCAGCATTTTATTTTAATTATCATCAAAAATTTTTATTAATTTAAAAGTGCAAAGATAGTGTGAGCATGGGAAGATTTTTTATATTTTTATATTTAATGATTTTTTTAATTTTATTTTTCACTTGAATTTCTGAAAAAAAAAAGTTGCTGGGAACTTACTGTATATGATGTTTCAGTTTTGATGAAATCAAGGCATTTAAACAAAGTTTTGTGTTGAAGTTTGTTATACTCCAAATTCTAAATATTAGAATTATTATTAGATTATCAGTCTCATTGACGAATAATAATCAGTATCAGCCCTGAAAAAACAGTATTGGTCATCCCCTAAATACAAGCCCATTTCAAGAAATCCAAACTATTGCTTTAATAATAAAATAGTACAGTCATAACTTTATACTTCTATTTCACTACAATTCAGGCATAGTTTTGTTATCCTGCTACATAAATTTTACACTACAGCTATTGTTACTAGTTACCACTTACACATTGTGATGTACTGCTGTACCCAAGAGTATATGTAGTAGTTTTTACAGTGTGGTCTTGCTACTTTTACTTGAGTAAATTATCTGAATTCTTCCCTCACCACTGACCACATACAGATGGAGTTATGCAACCAACCACCTCTCTACCTTAGGAGGAAGATTCAGTGATTGGATGTGTTCTGGATGGGAGGAGTAATGGCTGACTCCCTTCAGCTGTTTCCTTGAATGAGCTAAAGATTAAAAAGATGTAAGTCTGCAATTAACTTGACAGCAATGTAAAAGCAGTTTTGCAGAGGCAAATCACCAGCAGCACTTCCTCCAGGACACAGCAGAAGTAGCTCACTCATGCAGAACCAAGCTGAGCCTGCAAATCCAATATTCCAGTAGCTCCTCCTTTCCAAAGACAAATCCGTTCAAGCTTCACTGGACCTCGCTGCTGCATTCAAGGTTAAGCGACAGAAGAATTCTGCACAGCAAACACATAATCAAACTTCTGATAAACAACGCGGAGGTTAGAAAGTTTGCCACTTTTTCTCAAAGCCCGCTCTCGGGAGGTGGTGGCAAAATAATCTCCTGGAGGAACGTCGGGAAAGCAAACAACCCTTTTCATCTTTATTCACAAAGGCAGCAGCTACTCACACAGCGATGACTCACAGTCACTGCATTATGGAAATCTAATTCACTAATTGAAATTCAAATTCATTTCAATTCTTTTTAACCTTTTTAGCCACGTTGTTTGTGTTTTTTGCCCGTGACACTGCATTTGATTCAAACAAATGTGTGATGAGTCAGAGAGGCCTTTGGAGCATCTGTATTATGTTGATTATACAGGGTCTCATTATGTGGATCTTTACAGAGCAACATGGTCTCATGGGCCCAATGGTGACCAAGGGCATTCCCCATGTTCAGCTTGATGTAGCTGCATCAATGCACAAAAAATGAACACCTGAGAACTAAGAATTCTGAACATTAAATCTAGAATTATCGCCTTGACGCTGTAAGCCTCTCCGAACCAGTCATGTTGCAGTTATAGTTTCCATTGATGTCTCTTCAGACTCATGTGTAGCCATGAAGTTAACAATGCTTCAAACATGGACACTGCTGTAAGGAAGATACAAATTCTCAAACATGGACGATTCACACACATCTTCAACCCGTCAACACAGAAGACCTATACAGCACAGTTTCAAGATTAGTGTCACCAATTCAGTATCCGACCAAACGTCTCCACCTCTGTTCCTGAGTCATGGCGTTCAATAATGACCAGAAAAGTATAAAGTTGTCACAGTAAAGTTGATCTATGATCTTCAGGATATAAAATACCATTACCTCATCATTTTATCAAATTTTGTCCAACATTTATGTGAAATTGTGTCATAACTAGAGCACGAATTCTTGAGTTATGGCCAAATGTGCCAAGAATGAGACAAAAAAAGGTCAAGGTGCTCTTGAAATATTGCATCTACAAAAATTAGATGGATGAGGTCATAGTGAATTTTAATCACCAAAATCTAATTAGTTCATTGTTGAGTCTAAGTGGACATTTGTGCCAAATTTGCAAAATTTACCTCACCATTTCTTTAGATATTTCATTGACAAAAATGGAAATCCCTCAATGTTTTCATGAGATATCCCATTCACAAGAATGAGACAGATGCTACGTCCCACTGACCTTGACCTTGAATACCAGAATCTAATCATCCTTGAGTGAGGATGTTTGTGCCAAGTTTGAGAAAATTCTTTTAAGGTGTTAGTGAGATATCAAGTTCACCAGAATGTGTTGGACACAAGTTCACAGTGACTTTGACCAATGAAATCTAATTTCCTCAATGTTGAATCCAAGTGGACATTTCAGTCAAATTTTTAAAAATTCCTTCAAGATTATCTTTAGATATTGTGTTCATGAGAAGGGGATGTGCATTCAGGTAGACAAAGAGTCATACGAATGTAGGGACAACCCCACAACATACCGCCTCCGTCCACGCCTGTCGCTGCAGAGGCATAAAAAATGTTGAATTATTGATTGCAGCTCAGTAAGGTTTACTACATTCCTGAAACTGAATGCCCGTTGGCATCATGAGCAACCAAATAAATCAATAAAAAAACATGGTGACATTGTACTGTGATATTCATAATGTAATGTCAGCATTTTGATACTGGTTTTATTTAAACAAGGATAATTTGACTTCACTGCTGCATCCAATTCCCATTTATGTCTCCTTTCATGGTGGGACTGCATTTTATTTCTCAGTTCATGCACACAGTAATAATCAACACCAGCAATGACACACTCCACCAATCCATTTTCAGTCACCACATGAGCTAAATGTGGAAACTAGCCCCAGTGGCCTCATTTAAACTTTGGATGGTGTGTTAATTAATGCACATGGCAAAGCCAGATTCTATTATGCATCGACTGGAATATGAAACACAACATCCTACTCTACTGAACTCCCCCATTAATCAACAAGAGCTAAAATACAGATTTTATACAAAAAAACAGCATTTTTCTGCTTAAATCATTCTCTACTGCAGTGCATGATTGATTGACTGGAGTTTCTATTTGCACATTTGCTGGATTACAGTAAGAACACTGTATCAGCCCTGATGTGGCTGCTAGAATTGAGGTTTGGACAAATCCAAATAATTGTTTTTGTTTTTAATAAATGTTAAAAATACTTCCAATATTAATGGAAACTAAAACTCAACCCTAACATTCAAATAATTAAGTTTCACCAGGTAGCACACATATTTGCTAATTATATAAATGGACACTGAAAACAATCCCTATTGATTTAGCACTTGCAAGGTATAGGGACATTGCTATTATGTCCAAATATAATCTTGACACTATATCAACAACCACACATTAACCACAGCGTTGTTGAAACATAAAGAAATGTTTAGTTTCAATGTACCAGCTACACAATAATATTCAAATGCTACATATCTATGGTTTGTTAAATCATATACTACCAGCATTTATTCTGACTATTAAATAATGCATATCTAGGTTCAGGCCACGGTGTAAAAGAACTTGACTGGCTTGCACAAAACCCAGACCTTCACCCAATCCAACACCTTTGGGATGAATTAAAATGCTGACGGCCAGTCAGACCTTATCGGCCAATATCAGCAGCCAAACTTCACTAATGCTCTTATGTGAATGGGAGGAAATCCCTCCAGCCAGGTATCCAAATCCTGAGAGAAAGCGCTTCCAAGAAGAGTGGAGGCTGATGTATGAGAACATTTATGGGTTTGAATGAGAGAGGTGTGTGTCCACTTTTATCCATTTAATGTTCTTAATTTCATTGCTTTTTAATATCTGGTCAGATGCACAAGATTCAACTAACTTCACTAATAACATTTCTCCGTCTCTGCTACACGAGTGTTTATTGTGAGCTGTTCAGACTGACTTGAAGACAGCACACACACACACGGACACACAAACAGCACGGAGTCTCCCTGGGTGTTTTGCTCAATCTCTGTGCCTCTGAGACTTTGGGGCTTATCACAAGCAAGCCCAAACATCAAAGTGCTGCAGTCAAACTTCAGAGCTGCATGACCGACTGCTAATACCGCAATCTGATGCCCCCGTAGATCGGCTTGGCGATGCCTGCAATTGAACTTTGGCTTTCATGTCATATCTCCCCTTTACTCCAATAATTACGGCACATATAAAAGAAAACCATCACTCTCAGGGTGAATTCAAAATGCATGAGGACGTATTGATTGATTGAGGGTTTGAATAGTTGATTAAAAGAAGCAAAAACAGAAGATAGGAGAGGGATGTTTGTGATTTCCTCTAGAGATCAGCTTCTCTGGTGTCACGATGAAGTCACTTCAAACACAAAAAAAGTGTCTCTTCACATCACAAGTGCAGCAGTGGGATCCTGCAACATTGGCTTTGAAGCATCACATTTTCACTGAATTCAAATGAGCAGTGACAGGATGAAATAAAGTGGACTGCTGGAAGCAAGACAACCACTAAATACACCGCCACGCCGTTGCTTGCCTCCGCACATCAGTCAAGCTGCACTTACAGTTTACATCCACATCTGTGAAAACATGGACGGTTAACGTACAGAAGATATATACAATAAGCACAGTTTCAAGGTGGTTCTGGAGCTATGGTCACTTTGACCTTGACCTTTGACCTTCGACCACCAGATTCTAATCACTTCATTCTTGAGTCCAAGTGGACATTTGTGCCAAATTTGAGGAAACTCCCTTGAGGCCATCTTAAGATATTGCCTTCAATAAAACGACACAGATGCAAGGTCACAGTGACCTTGACATGTGAACATCAGATTCTAATCAGCTCATCGCTGAGTCCAAGTGAATGTTTGCATCAAATCCGAATACATTCCCTCAACGTGTTCTCGAGATCTCGCTTTCACAAGAATGAGAGGAATGTAAGGTCACTGTGACCTTGAGCTTTGACCACCAAAATCTAATTTGTTCATCCTTAAGTCTAATTGAACATTTGTGCCAAATTTGAATAAATTCCCTCAAGATGTTCTTGAGATGTCACTTTTATGAGAATGAGAGGAATGCAAGGTCACTGGTTACTATAACCTCGACTTATGATGACCAAAATCAAATCAGCTCTTCCTTGAGTGTACTCGAACCCTTGTACCAAATTTGAAAAAACTGTACTTGAGATATTGCGTTCACAAGTATGAGACAGAGGTCACAGTGACCTTGACCTTTGACCTATGACCATCAAACTCTAATCACTTCATTCTTAAGTTTAAGTGAATGTTTGTGCTAAATTTGAAGAAATTCCCTCAAGGCATTCTTGAGATATTGCGTTAACAATAACTGGACATATGTACAGATGGACAACCTGAAAACAATGCCTCCAGCTTCGGGTGTTGCCGGCGCGGAGGCATAAAAACAAAGCCTGTAGACGGCTGATGGACAGGTCATTATAACCTGTAGTTTTGCATGATAAGCTGGGCCGCCACAGCATGAAGACAGACTGACAAATATCAAAACACAGAAGCAAAACAAAGAGCACAGATGAATCGCAGAGAGGACACTGATGGGAGAAAGAGTGACATGTTATTTCCTGTCTGCAGGATAGCATCATGGAGAACAGACAGGAAGTAGATCTGTTTGAGGAATCTGTGAGGAAATGAATAAAGAGACAGACGCTCTGCTGCCATACAATGACCTTCCATACATCTAGCTCCATCATCTCTACTCACATCACATCACATGTCTGCTTCTAATGGGAACCATGCAGGACTGTATATACTGACATATATAGGAGAGGAGGATGCATACATGAACAGGGGCTCACTGGGAGGAACTAGTCAAGTCTAATTAGACGGGACTGTATGGGACTTTAGGCAGGCCTCTGTCATTTCCAACCAGGATTAATCAAATTCTGGTACTGGACCCCCGACCAAACAAAGCCCACCCCCTGCTGACCACCAGCCCGGTCTGCTCATGAGTCTGTGCGTCACAGAAACATAAAACAGAGAGATGGAAATATAGACTGAGATAAAAAGAGTCAGATAAAGAAGGAACAGATTTGAACACAAACACTTCTGTTTTTGCTCCCATTTTTCAAAGGTTTAAGTTCGGGATCTACAACTTTTTTATGCACTCAACAGATATAATGCCCAACTGGCGTCATAACCACAGACCACATGAAACTGTACCAGCTCAGGGTCACCCAAACAGCTGATGCAGCAATTGGTTTGTGCAACCGAACCATTTCTGCACAAACCGTCACAGCCAGTGACCAGGAAATTCATCTGCATGCTTAATGTCCTCACCAGAGTCTTTGACCTGACAGCAGTTGTAACTGAGTTGTGCTTTTGTGAAGCCAGGGTGGATGTTCTGCTAAATCCAGAGAAAAAACATTGAAATCGGCTTCTGGTAGCAGCAACAGCTCTGATGGAAATTTCTGCAGTCAACATGCCAACTTTCGATATCTGTTATTTTTTGTTTTGTTATAAAACTGTACAGACTGATCATCTATTTTTAGCACCACTGACCTAGCTAATGTTATAGCTCGGCTGAGGGAGACACCATTAATGTTTCCATTGTGTGCTGTCACGAGCTCTAGCCTCTCATCCGTGAGTAGATGCACGCTTCCTTCTGTGCTGATATTGTTTGTGAGCACCTCAAGCTGAGTGCCATATAGTTCATTACATTGAGAGACGGCAGACATCTCTATGGCCGATATCTTCAACACTCTGCAACTTAAACCAAAATAATCCTAACTGATAAATAGCACTATGGGTAGGAGAAAAAGTTTGTTTTTTATGATTTTGGAGTAAATTTTCTTCTTAAGCACTTTGTAATCTCTGTTTCTGATCTAAATAAACCTTATCAGTATTATTTCCATAGTCCATTTTTGGTTAATTTAACATTAAATAATGTTTTAAGCCAAGTAGTCAATTCTGAGAGATAAAAATACATATTTATAAGGAGAAAACCACAAAAGATGGCTTGCTGGGTTGATACAGTAGATAGATATATATATGGTAGCTAGTCAATAAGGAATGAAAGGCAGTACTATAGGACTGTCAGTAATGGGAGACAAAGTCATGAGAGAGCTGCTTTGTTTGACTGCTGATCAACAGACAGCATTATAAAGGTTTAATTGACTATTTTTCTGTTTGAATGATCCAACTTTGCATTCTAGTCAGTGAACCCATGACTTCCCACTACTGAGAATCACCCAGTTTTCTCATAAATACTTATTCAATCACGCTAAAAAGATAAAAATGATGTGATAGGCCTCTCAATGACTTCTGAATGGCCAGGGGTAGACGCCAGTAATGGGCTACACATCCACTCGATGAAGTTATTAAAACTGAGTTAATAAAACGACCTGCTGCACCTCTCATGAGATTATACCCAACAGAGGCTCGTCTGCATGTTAAACAATGAGAGGACTGTGTGCGGGTGAAAGGAGCATCTGTGCACGGAGACTCACCTAATACTGTTAACCAATTTGTGCAAGATGCCAGAGAGAGTATCTCATCTGTACATTTTTTTAAAAAAAAGGTTATTTTCATGAGGTGAACAATAGCGCTTTCATGAAATAATGAGGAAATGTGCATTTGTGCTTGTGGAAGTTCAGTAAAAGGTAACAGAGCGTTTTCTCTTTGATTGGTTGACAGTCCAGGGTTTGCACATACAAGGGCGAGTTATATTCAAGGACTTTCAAGTAAAAAAATAATTAGAACCAAGTTAAAAACTGTCTGATTTTCAAGGTATTCAAGGACTTAAATAACTGGGTGCCGCATTCAAGTACTTCAAGCACCTTGTATGAACCCTGACAGTCTGTTCTGGTCTTTTGAGATCCAGAATGAATGGAAAGTAAAGTGATTTATTATTCTCCAAAACTATAACTAAGTTTTTCTCTGACCTTTTATACAGTGTCCCAAATAAAGGTTTATTTTTGCTGATTTTTTTTTTTTTTTTTTAATTGGACCAGCGGTGGGAAAACTATAAAGCAGGTGAGCAAAAAGGAAATGTTATGACCCATGTGAGCACACAGACACACAATAAAGAAGCAGAAAATGGCGATAATAGGGCGAGGGTCACTGAAATCTCCAAAGATGGGATCCATTTGTTTGTGACATTTCTGTAGTCAAAGCAGGTTCAGACAGAACATGACGGAGGCAGAAATGACACAAAATTGACTTTGATACTGAGATTAGGTCAATTTATGCAAGCTGTGCAATCTTTGTATTTTAAATTTAACTTTATCTTTCCATTCGCTCCAAATTCATGCATAGTGAACAGTTACATACTGGAAACTGTCAGAGGGCAAACAGGAGAAACACATGAGTATCTTTGCACATTCCTGCAGCCTGTAATTCTTCAGCAAGCACACAGATAATAAAAACTAATGCATCAGATTAAAAAGCATGTTTTTTTTTTAACAAAAAATTTGAGAAATGTTTCTAGTCTTTGACTTGCAATTTATCTCGGCCTTACACCTTTTCAAGCTATTTTACTGTGGCAAGCAAATTTCCAATGTCAGAAAAAACTGTAATTACCACCTCGCATTAGTATGCCTCCCTGCACAAGTCAAGTGGCAGTTACGGTTTACATCCATGACTTTGAAAACATGGATCGCATGCCTTCAACCAGAATGCACATAAGATCTCTACAATCAGCGCTTTTTTAAGATTAATGTCTTCAAGTTTGAGCAAATGTCTCCCCTTCTGTTTCTGAGTTATGGTGTTGAATAAGTTTTAGCAGAACATCATGATATTGCAATTGGCCATTGACCTCCTGGATATAAACGGCATCACTTCGTCATTATATCCTTTGAGAGATCTTCTGATAATTAGCATATAAATTCATGAGTTGTGGCCAAAAAAATGTTTTGTGAGGTTACATTGAACTTTAAATCCACGGCGGTACCTGACTCAGAATTATGTCAGCCAGATCTGATTTGGCAGTTAAATATGAATAATGGATGAATCGTTTTGCTGTACATATAAGTTTTAAATTCTAAACTGGAGACCAAAATGTCCCCTGAAGTACACTGCAAAGCACACTGACTAGCAAAAAAACCCCTAAATGTTAGCAAGATGTTAGTAAAAAGGAACAAGAAATACTTAAAAAATTAGCACTGGAAAAAAGCAAGAAAATTACATAAAAAAACAAATGATAAATTACTTGAAGAAGTTCTTAAAATAATGATAACTCTGAAACATAACTTTCAAAATTAAATGATAATAATTGATATCGGTTTCTGAATATTTTTCCCTAGCTTATTTTCAATCATTTTCTAAATCTACTATTTTTTTGGGTAAATTGCAGGTTGTTTTTTTACCAAGTTGCTCATTGCCTTTTTCTCTATGTTTCTGAAAGAAATCTAACCAATTTGCTCAGTGTTCAAAGGTTAAAATAAGAACAAGAAAAGTGGTGTCAATCCAGGTTTCAAAGAGTTAAAGCTGATACTGACTGGGGCACTAAAAGGCCTAAATTACACTTTCTTTAATGCTGGGACCATTCAGCTGCCGCTCCACTGACCTTTACTGGTTTTACAGTGACACAAATAAACCCGGCTTTGCTTCAGTCACAAACGCCACGAGTTTTTAAATGTTAAAAGTATGAAGAAGCCATTCTCTGCGATGAAATGTCAAGACCACAGAAACTGAAGACTTTTCAGTTTTCTGCTTCAATCCAAAGTTAAAATGCAAACAAAAGGTTTGATTTAGCCAGAGAGTGTGTAAAAGCAATATCCTTTTGCCTCCCTTGAGTTCAGGACGATTCAGTCTCGCATCCAAACAAATCTGATAACGTGCCATGTACTCGCTCCCACGGACAGTTTTAATGAAGATTAACAGAGGGCAAAAAAGATAACAGCATCAAATTGAAGGGCGCCCCCAAGGCTTAAAATAAGAATGGTGCTGGAAAAAGTGGGAGCAGCATCTGTGACAAGGTGTTTGCCAAGCATGAAATCAACATTACACAAGGATAAAGTAATTGTTGACGCCACAAAAGTGTAAAATCTCATCATGGAGGCAATACAGGCAGCACACACACACAGGAGAAAGAGACAGGAGCTCAATGACAGCAGAGTGAGGCATCACTGTGGCAGAAAACAGGGCTCAGTGCTTGTCTGGAGACCATTCAAACTCGGTTTTTAAGAGAAGAGTGACAGACACTTGTTAGCAGGAGGAGAGCTCTCCAGCCAACAGACACAGAAGAGTTCTCAGCACTGAATCTCTCCTAATGAGCCACTATCACTGAGTCTTTCAATACATTTTTGTGTTAAGTGCAAAACTCCAGCCAGTGAGGTGAGACAGTTTCCACTGAAACGAACCAATATCTCAGCCAAGAATTATCTTTCAACCACAAAGTTAATAAGAAAACGGGAAATCTCCCAGAAAATAAATTAAAAAGTTCTGAACTTTCTTTGTTGCGAATTATCTTCTAAACAAGAGATAAGGAACTCTTTATGTACAGCAGAAAATAGTCACTCCTGAAGGGCAAATTCTGTGTTTTTCAACCAGGACTCTATTCCCCCATGTTTTTGTGTCTAAATGCCTAATAAAAACAACAAATTTTAAATAAAGTTTGTTTTTGCCACTGACAGGTGCAGGTTGTTATTCTAAGTGTCTGACAACATTATAAAAAGGATCCCTACAGAGATAGACCTTTTGGTTTGGTTTGACTGTGCTGCCAAAAGCCCATGTTTTTCAGCGAGACATTGTCATTTCCAGGCTGGACTGTGCCACCAAGATGTTTCTTATCAAAACATGGGCGGCAAAACCAGCTGTGACTGTATAATTAAAACTGATTTTAGCAAGATATTGGTGGCTTTTCCAGCTGCAATTCTGCCACCAAAACTGGCTGATCTTAGTGAGACATCAGTCGCATAACCAACCAAGTCGTTGTTTTTGAGTGACACATCGGCGCCATTTCCAGCTGTGATTGTACCACCACAGGGGCTGTTTTTCAGTGAGACATTGGCAGCATTTCTAGCTGCAACTATTTCACTGAAACCGTGAGTTTTAAAGCGAGAAAGTGGCATCATTTCCAGCGGTGATTGTGCCAGGTGATTTTAGTAAGACATCTGCAGCATCTCCAGATGTGATTTTGCCACCAAAACCAGTTGCTTTTAGTGAGACATCGGTGAAATTTCTATTGTGCCACCAAAATTGTGTATTTTAAGCCCA
The DNA here is from genome assembly GCF_026936395.1 of Plectropomus leopardus. Lineage (NCBI taxonomy): Eukaryota > Metazoa > Chordata > Actinopteri > Perciformes > Serranidae > Plectropomus > Plectropomus leopardus. The sequence continues at coordinate 6,794,059 of NC_142197.1, forward strand.
AATCTTTTCCTAACTATTCCAAAGTGTTTTTTTTGTGCCTTAACAAAACAACATAGCATTGTTCAAATATAAAGAAATTTTCAACATATGTGCTACATCATAACATACAAATATTACATTTGCATGAACGTAAATGTCAACATTCATTACGACGACTGTATTGAGAGGAAAGTGTGTTTGAGTGTGTGCAAGAGTGTGATGGGCTGAGTATTGAGAGTGAGTGCAATGTGATTTTTTTTAAAGAGAGAGCTCTCTGTGGCAAGTGTGTTTTTGTTCGTGTTTGGGGGGCTGGGAGGTGAGGGGGGAGAGGAGCTCCTGGGTGTGTCGCAGCTGCCATGGTCTGATGTTGAAGAGGTGATTGACGGGCTACTCAACCACCGAGTGAGATGGGAATTGTTCCAAATGCAGACTGTTTCCAAAGCTCCGTCCTCAGCCATCCATCACCTCTCTATCTTCCTTTTACCCGCAGCGTGTCTCTTCTTTCTCACCCACAAACCTCAGTGCACCAGCGTTACAGCCACTTCCTCGCCCATTCCTGTTATGCTGAGAGTTTCTTGCACTTTGCACACATTAATTACAGTCTATTTCTACTGTTTCTTTGTTCTCAAATAAATGTCAACATAATACTGCATAATGAACACATTTTAAAAACCAAAGAGCAGAGAATAAATCATTTTACTTTACTATTAGAGCAAGTTGTTTCCAAATATCTTTCCTTCACTTCACTGCTCATCTTTTTTAACTTTGGATTTTATCAATATGTGTTGAGTCATGTAATTATTGCTAAAAGCAGCATGTAAAATCAGCCAATGGCGTTGTTAGCACAATCACGGCTAAAAATTCGTCAATAGGCACGTTTACATGGGGCCTACTAATCTGATTAGAATAAGTTTAAAAGCCCAAAGAGATTAAATATGATTCATATTAACAATCAGCTTCAACAGGCCAAAACTGATTCAAATGTCAATCTGTTGCAGAGGCATAGTTTAAACCTTTTTATAAATCGATCAAAAGAAAATTTGTATCGTGTTATAGATGAAGCTGATTCATCTATGGCTGCGTTCTGTCTTCGCATGCTCTGTCCTCACATAAGGAGACGTGACAATGTACATTTCTCTACTTCCAGAAAATGATGACTTTCAAGCAGAGGTGGATTACAACGGAGAGTTTGACTTTATTCCAAACTCTTAAATCAATCAAAACAACAGCAAATACTGCTTAACATATGAAAAATATCCATTTTAGCAGTTAGCTTGATTTCAGCTTCCTGGAGGGGGCACACCAGACGCTCAAGCGGCTTGAGCGGACCTGTAACCATAGTAACTCACTCACTCCTCCCCGGGTGCATGAGAGTAAAGAGAGACAGCGCCATGCTGCTGTCAGAAGTTTTCCTTATTTATATTTCACTGTGAGAAAATGCACTTGTGGCATTAGTGTGTGAAAAGTATCATATTGTATGCAAGAGTTGGCGGCCCTGTCAGGTTATTCTATTCATAATTATGCGCATGTCACACAGCTGCTCAGCTTATGTCGGCGCACGTAAACACCAGATCGTATTAGACGACATCCCATGTGAACAGTTGACCTGAAATCTTCAATCAGATTGATAAAAAAGTGCATGTAAACACAGCAATGTTTTACTAAGAAACCCAGTTTGACGGCACAATCACGACTGGAAATGCCACTGGTACAACAGCATGGTGAATTACCGTCTGATGCACAGACTCTCAGATTCATGGCTGTTTATGGAGCAGACATAAACAACAGGTCTCTGGGAAATCACATTGATGCAACACTAAGCTTTCATTTTGGTGAAAAGGAGCTTCCACGTGTCAAGAATCAAGAGCTGCGTTCATGAGAAGTGAACTCTGCTAACAACGCTTCTAAAGGTCAGTGTCAAACTGAAGCTATTCAAACTCTGAGCACCGGGGATGTGAGTCTGCCTGAGCAGCTCCCTGCAGAAGGCGTAGCATCGCTGCTAAATCGGGCATCAGCGCTCCTTCCATAAAAAATAAATGCTTTTACACGGTGTTAAGCGCTTTGATGCTGATCATGTGAAAGTAGCTCAAGTTGTCAGACATGCACACGGTGCAGAAAGCCATCGTAAATCTCACTGTTCCTTCCTTATAAATCTCGCCTTTCATCAAATATGCAGGAGAATCGGCCCATGATGCAAGGTAATTCCACTTGTTTCCAGTGTTTTTAAGAAACCAACGTCAGTCACTGCACTAAAATCATGCAAGGAACACTTCAATGAAGAAAATATATATATATATATATATATATATATATATATATATGTGTGTGAAGACCTGTTGCCCCAGTAATCAGATTTTTCCCTTTTATTAAGAGCCATTGCAAAACTTTTCTTTTCAATGCCCTTACAAACACACAAAGACGCTCTTTAAAAAACAGCAAATAAAACACACAAAGGTCAAATACTGAACACTCAACCCACTGTTCCCCTGGCACACTAAAAGCCTGGCCGTTAATGCCTACACACTGCACACAACATACACTTCAACCAGCAGCTAACAGAAGATTTATGTGCTGAGAGGTACGGGAGGTTGACGCAACAGACGTTGTTTCAGCGCTTTTAAGTGGGAGCACTTGTGTAAACATGACCATGAATAATCCATTAGACTCTGACAGACAACAACATGTCTGCATCTGATTCTTCATTAGTTGAGCCCTAATGAGCTGAACACGTGTCACGTGACTGTAGAGAAATCTCTCTCTCGCACATGCAAATATCTTGTGGTTCATCCAAGACCAGCGCCGCAGATCAATGAAAAGAAAGAGTCCATATGCTTTTCTGTACAAACTGACTGTAGTTCCTCCAATCTGGCAATGTCATTTTCTTTATAATTTTCATTTGTGTCATCTTAAAAATAGATTCCTGTGCATTCTGAACTAAAAAAAATATTATCATTATGTATTAGGCTGCATAATATGTTTAAAAATAGATAACTGCCCAAGCACAGATCACATGAGAACAAGCATTTATTCTTCTTGGAAAGGAGCTGAATTCTACATTTCTTCTGCCGCTGTCGACCGGTTCAATAACCGTCTGTCCGAAATACTGAAAGGTTTTCCTCACAAACATGCAATGATCTGATGTGCACTAACACACCTGCATCAAATGCATTAATAATTCAACGCATTCTTTTAAAATAACACACTGAATTTATAGTTTGTGCTGAATTATTCAAGGTTTTACAACAAAAAGGGAAATATGTGCGCTTTGAGTCAGTATGGCGTGTCAGGGCGCGGGTCGAATTATTTATCTATATGTACAGTATATGTACAGTATATGTACTGTATATGTCCTACATTAATCATGCTTCTCAGCCACAAGGTAGCAATAATCTGTGTAGGCACACCCCCTCCTCTACATACTGTACTCTAACAACATCATTTCAGGGAAGTGTAAAATATACATGGTTTAAATTCACATCTAATCCGTCCTTTATTTTCCTCACACCCAAGTGCAAATCAAAGCAGATCATACACACATGCTATGGCTACACTATTCCCTGACCGAGAGAGGCCTCCTGGCTTTGTGAATAATGAACTCTGCTGCATTCAAATCCCAGTTGTAATAATTTGCGGCCTCCAGATCTATTGCGTTTACTGAGGGGAAATGTGTTAATGTGCATTGCCAGCTACCACATACCGAAGCCTGCAGAGCCATTTTCAGACAATATTTGCAAAGATAACTCCAAGGCGAAGGATCAAATCAAACCCAGCGGATGCATCATCCTCTCAAGACATTTCGAGGCAAAACTGTTACAAGCACAATGTTTGTGTCCTAACAACATTTTTAATACTTTTATTAATCCATTTAATTTATACAGCTGATTTAATTGCATGTACCACTGGCTCTCTATCCCTCCTCATTTTCTGCTGCTACTTCAATATATAACAATCCTGCCGTCCATTACACAAGCCTGTCAGTTTGTTTTTAGCACATGTTGCTCGCAGCACCGCGGCAGAAAACACCCACATGTTGAGGAACATCCTGACCCTCTCTACTCCTCGGAGCAATGTTGGAAATAGTTGGATTTTCCCTCAGAAAAACTTCAGCAGATCATCATTCTAAAAGTTAAGAATTTGAAGAAAAACAACTCTGGAAGGAAACTGCTTCACTCGTTAACAGCATGTTAATTTGACCATTTTCAGTCAGATGGATTCATTTAAGCCAAATCTTTGCAATAATCAATACAATTCCCATGACACATGATTGTCCAGTAGAGCCTTACAGAATTATAAATCATCGTGTGTTGATTCATGGCTCAAGGTGATTAAAGTAACAGAAAATGTGGTATTTTCCCTTTGAAAGCAGAGGTTTTGTTCATGTCTGGGTTAAAAAACCTGGCTCGGTTGTGGAGCGCTGCTCCTCTCTCGCACTAATCTCTCACTCCCTCTCAACCTTCCCCGTCTTTCATTCCAGACACCCATGGGTGTGGCAAAGCCGATCCACCAGCTTGAGTCGAGACGAGCCGCAGCCACCGTCTCCACGGCAACGGAGGGTGGATGCTGAGGTCTTTGTAGGGCTGACTTTGCCTGTGTCGCGTGTTAAAGTGATAGCCATGTAGCAGGTGGTGCTCCCCTCCTTTCGCGGAGGACTGGAAGGGCCTGCAGGGCCGCGGGGGCCTGGTCAGAGCCGTGCAATGCCGGACTAGCTGTCAGCTCATATTAGCACAGATCACAGAGCCAGTCAGGGGCCTGCTTTGTGTCGGCATCAGGCTTATTACAGAGACAGAGGCAGGGGAGGATGTTGAAGCTGGGGTCCCAGCTTTTCTTTAAAAACACACCGGAAAGATTTTCACTTTAATTTCACTGTTATTCATTCCCAACAAGAATTACAGCCTCGCAGTCGTATGCGTTGACGCACAAGTCAAGCTGCAGTTGCAGTTTACATTCATGTTCATGAAAACATGGATGCTTTACACATCTTACCATCAGCAGCACAGAATATCTATTCAATCAGCACCGTTTCAAGGTGGATACTCAAGATTAGTGTCACCAATTCAGCATCTGACCAAAAGTCTCCCCATCTGTTCCTGAGATAAGATGCCAGAGAACGTTAGTGTCATAGTGAGGTTGATCTTGATCATCCATCCCTTTGTGTTTCATGTTGTGAGATCACAGTGACCTAGTCGACCACCAAATTCTAATCAGTTCATTGTTCAGTCCAAGAAAACATTTGTGCCAAAATTGAAAACAAATCCTCAAGGCTGTCTTGAGTCAGCATTCAAGATAATGAGACTGATGGATGGTAGCAGTGACCTTTAACCACCAATAGCTTATCAGTTCATCATTGAGTCAAAGTGGACGTTAGAGTTACATGTGACAAAAATTTCACATGGATTTATCAAAATATAGCATTCAAGAGAGTGAGACTGAGAATGAATGAGACTGGTGCAGGGTCACAGTGACCTTGACCTTTGACCAGCAAAGTCTCACCAATTTAGCGTCCAAATGGACGTTTGTATCAAATTTGGAAAAGGTGTTTGTGAGGTATTGTGTTCACAAGAATGGAAAAGATGAGGCCACTCTGACTGTGACCTTTGACCTGTGGCCACCACAGTTGAATCAGTTCATGTTGAGCCCAAAGAGATGTTTGTGTCAAAATCGAAGAATTTCACTCCATCTGTTCTCGAGATATCATGTTTGCAAGAATGTGAAAAACAAGGTCATAGTGACCTTGACTTTAGACCTTTGGCAGCCAATCTCTAAACAGTGCATCGTTGTGTCCAAGTGAATGTTTGTGCCAAATTTGAAAAAAATACGTCAAGGTGTTCTTGAGATATTGTGTTCATGAATGAGACAGATGGACAACCTGAAAACATGATGCCTTGGGCCACAGCTAACTAATACTTCACAGTCTCTCTGCTTCCTGTCAGATTTTCCTCACTGCTCCTTTTATCCTGAACTCTCAAGCACCTGCACATTCAACAGCAAAACAAGACCATGCAGCTTTTGAAGCCTTTGGCTGGAGTTTGGTAGCAGTACAACAGGAGGTACTTGACCACTTACTGCTGTCGCACATTTAAACAGCGACTCTCAGGCTAAACAGCCCAAACTACTGACAGAAAAACTCAACAGCTGCAGGCTGCAGTGTGATCAACCTGTGAATACAAAGAGGCTTTTTAATAGCTGAAAAGAGATGCACTTGTGCTTCACACTCTGGGCCGCAGAGGGTCACACGCTTTTCAGTTCATTATAAAAAATAACTGAAAAAGATGGCAGTGGAATGTCTATGCTGCATGTGTGCATGGTCAGTGGCTATTGGACTGTTTAAAGCGGCAATCTCGAAGATTTCAGTACTTTGCAGCTTAATACTACAGGTCAGAGAGTTCAGGGGCAGCAAAGCAAACTGCTGTTATCAGGCAATAATTGGGCTTTTTTTCACCAGTCGAACAACCTTGATCAGATGTTACGGTGCACACTGCATCTGAGCACAGAGAAGAAGTTGGTAACTTCTGCTGTGTTCACACCAAGAGTGGCACCATTGGAGAGATTCCCATATTCTTCACTCTGAATTTATAGTATTAACCTCACAGAGATGCTATAGATGCAGCAGATACAAAACTAATTGTTACAAGTTCTCCTTCCATCCAACTTCCAGAGCTGTACTTAACATGCAACCTGCCCAATTTCAGCATTTTTAACAGTCCTAGTAACCCTTGTAATTTTATCTTTCTGATATGTAATAATTTCATTTATTTTTTTTAATCTATTTATTACCTGCTATTACTTTTTTTCATCCCTGTGTAATACTTTGGTTCTTTTAAAATATCTTGCTTTTATTATGGTTATTTTATCATATTTTATCCTTGTGAAATAGCTGCTATTTATATTTGCTCTTATGGATACTTTATCTTACTTTGTCTTTGTGAATAACAATGCCATAATTTTTCTTTAATTTATCTTTGTGCAATTACATTGCTCTTAATATTACTGTGCAATAATACTGTAACTGCAGAGGCTCGTGCAATATTGTAGAGCAGGTGCACTTTGTGAAGGCCGTGTCAGCTTTCCTTCCTCATTTTGAGGTGACAGTAAATACATGTTTAGACTGTGTTTTGTCTTGTGTTTTTCTTATGTGTCTCACATCACTGTATCAACTGATTGTCTCTAAAGTGTTGCTGTGATTATAACTTTGCATATCACGTAGCCCGAGACAAATTCCCCTTATAAATTAAGTTGATCTTGATCCTGAACAAAATGATTGTCTTTATATTTGTTTTTAAATACAATTATTTTAATTATAAGTATTTACAGTATTTTTAAACATGTCAGGGCAGAGACTTTGAGAAAGCCACCCATGAAAGCTACCTTCATAAATATAGACTGATTTGATGCCAGAATTACCATCTTATTATTTACAGCAGGGAGCAGGAGCGAGATTGTTAGCAGCTGCTGCATCTGGAAAACTACATGTGGTTTATGCCTCTGCCACAGACTCAACACATCCTCAGTGCAAATATATGTACAAAAGCCGCCAGGCATGCTATAATGACCTAGCATCTGAACACAACATGTTTTTATTACCATAATATGGAAGCTTCAGCAGTCATTTGGGTGAGAATCTGGGATCGCGTCATCAGAACCAGCAGCTTTCATAGCCGCCAATACAATTCGGTTAAAAGAAAGCAGAAAAAAACATTAAAATGCTAAAAGAGATGATCATTTTCTCGCTACAATAGGAGGGAGGTAGCTAATTCAATCTGTCTCTCAGTATCTCTCCATGTTAATTGCTGTGCCCCTGGTAAACCAACTCAGGACCTCCCTAGCGCCCTGTCAAAAGTCCTCTTCAATCTCATTGCCAGCTGCGACATTATACACTTTCATTAAAAATCCTGAATGGCTAGAGGCTCCCAGCTCACCTGCAGGGCTTTAGGCACAAATCATCTTCTCGGGAAGAAAAAAAAAAAAAGTCGGCTCAAAAGTTTGGAGCTCGGCACCAGAGAGAGTGAAACCACAGCGGGGGAGAATGTTTCTACAAGACACCGGATAGGAGAGCTGTGAAGTTCTCCGTTGGCTCTCTACACACAGATGCTCGCCCGGTAGCCCTCCGTCAACAAGCCTTTATGGAAAAACATTAGGTGCAGAGGTGGTGTGGTCTCAGCGGGGGGGTTTCTGTGCTGCTTCTGGATGATCTGATGCAGCTTTTCCCATGTGAACCCACAAGCGGATGTATTGATTTTGGAGAGGTTTCATTTCAGTGTCTGATGGGAGGGGAGGGAGGTAGCAGCGGGGATACAGACCTACAAAATTTGCTCTTGTCTGTTTAAAATGCAGTTTGTGAGAACAGAAAACACACGTGACACAAACTGAAGAACCTGAGATATAAAGATGTACGTAAACCCTGACCACACGTCCTTCACAACCTTGTAAACTTTACAACCCTGTTGTTTTATAGACCAGATGGATTTGTGTTTACAATCTGCTTTGTGACAAACGCAAAGATCAATGGTCATCATTCACTTTAATATCAGCGTTCAAGGCTTAAAGCTATTAAAGGACAACTTTGGTATTTTTTAACATGGACCATATGTTACCATGTTTTTATGACTAAGCAAGAGAACAAGTTTTTAAATTGTTTCAGTACAAAACAAGAGGGGAAGCAGTGGTGCAAAAGGCCACAGTGTAACCACCTGGGGCAACTGTGCACTGTCAGTTAACGTCCACTAAAAGTGCTTATTTTTCCCACTGACAGGTGCTAATTGTTATAATAGTCTGACAACATTATGGAGAAAGATTGTTAAAAAAGCCCCTAAAATCAAACCCACTGGGCTCCATTTAAATAAACTCTTGAGTCAAAGTAAGGCTGCCGTGGTATCAGAGTTTTACTGCACAATTATCATGACCCAAAGAGTGCACAATAATATTATCACTATCAATATAAGTTATTAAGTAAAACAAAGTATTATTATTATTGACAATAATCAAAACAATAATAATATGCGACTAGTCAAACTCCTCTTTTACTTTTGGCACATTAATAACACTCAAAGTACAAGTATAAGAAGAAATCTGTAACCATAACTGTACAAAATCGTACATAAAGAGCGATTTCATTTAATGGGTCAGCTGGAGCTGTTTTTGCTAATAATAATAATAATGAATTAATTACGGCAACAGAGAAAGGTTCATAGCGTACTACATAAACAAGAATGACCTTACTTTTTAACAATAATATGTTGTCCCTCATAACTATAATCTGAGCCACTTTTACTGGATGTGAACTGATGGTGCACAAATCCTCCGAATGCTTATATTGCGGTCCGTTTTGCTGCCGCCATTTGTAGCGATCTTGCTCAATACTGGACCAATTTAAAAAATTGTTATCTCCATAAGTCGCTCACAAACAAAAGGGTCCAGGTTTAAAATTCAGAAATTACCCTTTAAGTGTGAATACAGGCCAGATGGCCACGAAAAAAAGAAAGAAAGAAAGGCTGTTATTTTGTGTTGACTTTATCATGGATTCTTGGGGTCATAGGTCAGGGAACATGTAATAACCATGCATTGACTTCCCATCTTAGAGAGGCGTTTCACTTTCTTTGGCATGTCTAATTGAGTCCACTGTCTCTCATTTGTCTATTGACTGTGAGACAACACGTTTAAATCTATGCTAAAGGTCACAGCAGAGAGAGGGATCACCAGGCACCAGCAGGACTGGAGGACCACAGTGTGATGAGACAAAAAGAAAGACGACCCATCCAATTAACTGCACCAACGTTGTGAAAAGATTGTCTCTGATTCTAAAAACAACATTTTTTTAACAGGCCGGTCCACTTTTGGAAACCATCCCAGTTTAATAGAGAAATAAAGGAGGATAAAATGAATGTTGGTCGGGTCTTTATAGCCCTGTCCTGCCATTATCAACACACACACACACACGCACACACACACACACACACACACACACACACACACACACACACACACACACACAGAGATGAACTTACACACACAAACAGAAGGGGAGCAGCAGCAGAAGAGGAGGCAGCCAAAGCTGGTGTAATTGAACATAGCAAAAGATTTTATTGCCACTGCATTATTCACAAAGGCCACTGCATACTGTATCGCCTCATGTGAATGACTGCGGGGGAAACATAATGTTGCAAAGAGACAGTGTGGGTGAGACGGTGTTTTTAAGTCTAGCACAGCAGGCTGTAGAGAGGATGAATGAATGTACCATGATAGCACCTTTTAAAACACAGTCTACAAATGGACTGTGTTGCGCCCTTTAATCAAACCGGTGCAGCGATGGGTCGGTGAAACAAACGCTATGTTGCCATCACAGAGAAGGAGTGGGGGTCGCGAGACAGAGAAACGGAGATGGAGAGTTAATGGTGGAAAATAGTAAGACCCGAGACATCCCCCACTACTCCCATTACAGAGCACGTGCGGGACATAAAATTTAATGTCCATGAAGGAGGCCCTTATGGAAAGGGTACTCCAGTTTCAGCACCATGGACAGAGAAGTCAGCTTCTGCGTATATGTATGAACAGATGAACTGAATAAGACAGTTCCATAGTCACTGAAGAGAAAGCTACAAAGTGTGAGGATAAAAATGACACTGACTTCCATCGTGCCATCCTTACGATTACCATAAAGTCTTAGAGTCATCTAAAGCCTCCTGCAGACTGTGTGATGACATCACCTTCTGAATCTCAGGCTACGACCTACGTACATCCATAGACGTCAATATGCAAAAACAAATCATCGGCGTGCGTCATATATCTATGCCACCATAGTAGTGAGAGAAAAATGTAAACAATAAATTGAGCCCTCACTACAGTGGCATTTATGAGTGTCAAAAGAGTATCAGCCTGGCCAATTATTCACACCAATATTTGGCCTTTTGCAGATTATCTGTATCAGCATTTGATTTTAACTATCGCCAATGAAGTTAATTAATTAATTAACTTTAATTCATTTTTTAATTAAATTTTTCACTTGACTTTATAAAAAGTTGCTGGGAACTTGCTGTATATGATGTTGAAAGTTTAAATTTGTATCAAACATTTAAACAACATTTTGTGTTGGAGGTTGTTATATTCCAAGTTTCAAATAATGACAGAATTATTTTGATTTTTAATATAAATGCATATTGGTTCCAAATATTGGTTATAGGTCTCATTAACTACAAATAATCGGTATCGTATTGGCCTTGAAAAACTAATACTGGCCGACCCCTATTTAAAATACCCATATTGTCAGCGTAATTAGTGCTGAAAATGCCCAGATGTCTCCCAAAAAAACACCTGCATTTGGTGCCACATGCCTCAATGTCTTGCTCAAAAACACACAGTTCTGATGCTACAATCATGGCTGAAAAATGCTGCAATGACTCGTTAAGTTTTGGATCTCGAACAGTAGCTGTCTTGCCTGGGTGTTAGGCCAGACACCAAACATGCTGCATATGAAACATGCAAATGTCACATATTCATGGTTTGCAGAAATGAACAATACCAACACTGGTTGTAACACAAGGAGCTGGGTGGGGCTGGAGGTGATGGGGGCTGGGTGACAGCGGTGACAAATATGCTGACAATGGCGAGGATGTGACCCTGTTCTGTAGTGAACTGCAAGGGCAGTCGGAGAACGGAGAAAATGTATGCACATGTCTGTGCAAGTGTGAAAGACACAGAGGGATTAACAGATGTATGAAAATGATAACTGCAGTTTTGCTCCACTCTGTCATACATCATTTCCAATGCGATCAGGTCACATGGTGTCTGAGCATTGATTCTGGGAGGAAAGGACACAATGTCAATGGCTGAATGAGTCTCTAGTGAAGTGATCAGCACTGAGGTGAGGCTGCTTTTATCACCATCCGTGATTCACGACTCTACTATCTCGTTCTTTTTTTTCACCACCCAAAGCAGCTGGTATCTTCAGCCCTTTTATTCTAAAACAGGTCAAAAGTTTTCTTGAGGCTCTATGTTTAAATAAATTGCAACCTTATCTTCTTTGATCCACGTCAGTTAACATCTTCAAACACCCCGAACCCTCCACGACTGATGTCGCTCTCGCTGACAAGTGAATGCCTAACAAGTTCAGTCGTTCGACCAAACACACAGAAAGTAGACGGATCCATCCTGCTTTGATTTCACCCTGACGGAGAAAAATGATAAATTCCCAGCTTTGCATTCTGTCAAGCCCCACACTAAAAAACTCTCTACCTTTCAAGTCCACATTGTTGGATGAATGAGATCAGACCGCTGCAGTAAGCCAAGCGAAGGGTTACACCATAATTGCATCAATGAAGTGAGGTTGTTGGCACACTCAAGTCTATTGAAGTGAGTGGCTTGGCCTGTGTGTGCACCCGAATCCACTTTAAAATCTCGGTGGGATCTGTGCTGTGTGTGTGTGTGTGTGTGTGTGTGTGTACGTGTCTGAACATGTAGGTGTGTAGCAGCTCTGTATCAAATCAGTAAAAGTTTCACTGTTGAGGATGTGCTAACGATGGCTGACATTACACCAGGAAATTAAAGGATGACGTGATCAAGAAAGGTGGAAATTTGAGTCTGATATCAGAGGATAAGGCTGGGAATATTCCACGTTTTTTGTTAGTGCCAACAAAGACTAATATTAACGATAATTATGTTCCATCTATTAGTACTTTTTGACTCTCCTTACAGTCTGAGGCACTTAGCTCACAGCCTTCTTGTTTTGAACTGTGAATCTAATGTGTATCTAATGTGTTAATGTGTTAATTTTTTTTAATCAGAATAACCCGGCTGACATTTTCGTTTTTAACAGGCTGTGCCAGGCTGCATTTTAAAACTAGATAGATGATACTGGCATCATGTGAAACTAGAGGACATAAAGAATCCAGAGGTACCAACCATGTCATGCTGTCTTCTCAGGAAGGAATAACGCTACAAAGTTAGGCTAAATTTGGGTGATGGAAAAATGGCTTAGCCATTTCACAATCATCCTTTAACCTCCGACATCAAAATATTTAAATGAAAATGGATTCTGTGAGTCTCCCCTTCACAGACATGCCCACTTTATGCTAATCCCATTTCATCTGATTTCTAAACAAGACAATCTGGTAAGAATTGCTTCACCTTTTCAACACTGACTTAAAAACTGATTTGCAATGCAAAATAATGCAATTAAAAAAAGGAATATAGAAATAGAAACTCTTTGATCAATAATAGTTTAAAAAATGACATTTGACAGCACTGAAAAAAAAGTTTTATCAACTAGTGATGCTTTGTCATTATTTTGCCCTGGCTCATGCACCCTAAAAAAAAAAATATTAAAATGTAAAATAACTTCTGCTCATCAGCTGAGTCCATTTTTAAGGGAGCAATTGTACTTTTATTTGAGTATATATTTACAGTATTGCCAGCAAGCTCTGTTAATCAACTGGTTAGTTTTTGGTGTTGGAGGAAAAATAGTTCAGTTTCGTCATGTTTAAAAATAAAACCTGCGAGCAAATTGCCCGAGAAGACGAGCTCTGAGACACAATGTCCCTTCAGTGTAATTACAAGAAAATCTCTGTGTTGTTTGAGATTTAACGATCTGTAAAATGTATTTATTAATTAACCATTCTCTGGGGATTGGTTGAGCTTGTATCAGTTCTTACAGTATGATTGCAAAACCACAAATTCCTGGAGGGTCTGAACAGAGCTGCAACACAGCTACCTACGAGCTACAGGCTGTACAGTAACACACACACACACACACACACTCACACACATCAGTGGTCCACAAATAGACAGTCTTCTGTTCCTTCTCTCCCTTGTTCACACAAACACACAGCAACACACACCAAAACACACACGTACACAGGGGCCTCTTGCTTTCGAAAGCTCACTCATCCTTTTAATCGGTGTGGAATCCATCAAAGTGGGTCAAACTCCCTTCCCCATCTGCCCCGGCCAGATTTTAAATGCACGAGGGCTGATTAAAAAAAGACCAAGAAAATAGGGCAAACGCCTCCAATACACACGTATACAGTACACACACCACTCAGGAGACCAGCAGCAGGACGGGACACTGACGGGTGTGTTGGTGTGGGTGTCGGGGGGCATTTGTAAGCAATTATGGCCTGCCGGCGTAACAAATAAAAGGTCAAGCCTTCGACTTCAATCTGCCGGCCGTCTATCAATTTGTCGTGTTTGTGCTCATTTGCATACGGCCACCTTTTTGTTGTTGCACCAACTGACCCTGAATACATGACGCAGGGAGGGCGGGGCGTGGTAGCAGCAGAGGGGAGGAGTGTGTGTGTGAAAGGGCGCTGGGTAAGACAGCTGGGGGGATAAGCGGGCTCCCACAGCTGGGTGCAATACTGCGTTTGTGCATCTATACGTGTTTGAGTGACAGGAAACCTTTTCTGCATTTGCCTTTGAGGGCAGCTTTTTTTGTTTGTTTCTTTGCAGTTTCCATCCATAATCACATGTTGCAGTGGATACATCTGCACACACACCGTTATTCAAACGGAGCAGAAACACTCCCGCTAATCAGGCAGTCGCACAGCTTGCAACGGCTCTCACAAAGCTTCCACATGTTTCCCCGCGGATCAACCCGCAGCGCCGTCCGGGTGTCATGTGACGAGTAGAGTAACTGCAGTCGGCTTTGATACGTGTGCAGAGATCTCCGCAGGGGCGGGACCCTGCATTTAGTCCATCATCATGCTGCACAAATGGGGATTTCCAAGATTAAGTGTTGGCATGCAGTCGATAGTCGAGGTCACTAATACAGTAAACTGAGCAAAAATCATAGAAAATGCAATAAAATGTCTCTAGGGCTGCAACTATAGAAATTATTTCAGTTTAACATGATAGGGTTGCAACTCGCTATGATTTAGCAGTTTTTTTACTTTTCATTTATTTATGCATTCATGGCTGTTGTTGTTTTTATATATATATATAAATATATATATTATATGCTGTTTAGGTCCGCGGCTCTGCCTTTACAGGAGATCAGCATAAAAAGGGAAAGCACTCACTCTGTAGCTCAATCTGGGAACCCAAACATCCCTACAGATACATAGACTGACAAAAAATAAATAAAAAATAACTGCTTGACTTGAATATTCTCAGACGACCGAGGGGTCTCCAACTGATGATTCAAATCTTCGACTTGCAGGGGGCAGCCTTACTCAATTTGTTGTAAAAGTTTTCACACCAACTTCCTACAACAGCTCAAGGTCCCAAAAATAAACTACTTTACTGACAAAGGAAAGAAAATTCAGTTCCATTCCACGAGAGAGTAAACACCGAGGCAGACTGCAGACAGTTAAGGCATCGCCATGACGAGACACCTCTGGGTGCAGCAGAAATAGGTGCTCACTTGTCATTCAAACTGCCGTCTGGTGTCACCGGATGACTTATCCTGTCTCGCAGACGTTCCCTGCTCCAGGAGCGTGATTGGGCCTGGGAGAGTGTGAAGGTGTGAGAGTGTGTGATTTATGCACCTAAAGATGGAGCCCTGAATAAGAGCTGCTGTGCTGCTCCTGCACTCGGCTAAAGCAGCGTACGACACAAGAACCTGACTCTCGGTGTGAACGTCTCTGTGTGGAAGTAAGCACCAGGCTAAATGAGAAGTAGCACTTTTTAATCAGCGTGCGCGGCCCTGTCATCCGTCTTTTCTGTCGAGCCCAAACCCTCAGTCAGACTGTCAGAAGGGAGAGCCAACACGAGTCACGGCTTTAACGGTTTGATTAAGTGGGGTTGGCCCGCGCCGTGGCTGTGCTTACAAACAGAGCGCCGAGGACAGATGCTGGAATCCGACCCTAAACAGCAGCTCTTTAGCCTCCCTGCGGCCACACTGCCGTAAACCTCCAAAATGCCAACAAAAGAGAGGATTACTTTGAAGGAGAGCAGCTCATTTCCTTTCTCTCCACATTACCGGCCGGCTGCAAGGATACTTTTGTACAAAAAAGGCTGCAGGGATGATTAAAATGTATCTGACAATCTGTCTGAAAGTTGGCTGCCAACTTTGGCATGACTTTGCCTCAGCTCTGATTAGATTCAGTCAGTGTTACCTCACTCTTGTTACCCAATTTCTTTCAATTATCTGTACAGTATGAGCTTGTCCTTGTTGTAATGTACCTTCTATTGCACTGTAAAATCTGACAAGTTGATTTTTTAGTTTAAAAAATCTAGGAAAACAATTGCCTTAAAAAGTTAGTATAACTATGATATATCTAATTCTTAAGTTGACTTAAAATTGAGTTATATTCACCTAATTTTGTGAAGTTGTTGCTACATACCTGTATTCTGCTGGTTGCAAACGGTTTGTTTTATTTTTGTAAACATGTTAACTCAACAGAACTCCTAAATCTCTTATCTTTATCATTTGCAAAATCCTCTTTTTCATGATCAAGTAAACATAAACAGGATTAATTATTGTATTTACTTTATTTTTTCAAGGCAATTGGTTTCCAATATTATTTTAAGTGAGATCAACTTGTCAGATTTTACAGCGTGCTTGAGGTGACGAGCTGCATGGGCCGTGAGGAAAACAATACATTTTAGACTGAGAGAGAGAGCGAGAGCGCGGACACTGCAGCTGGAGAGACTAATCACACGCAGCGCTAATTTGACAACCAAGGACAAAAACTGGGCAACAATTATATCTCATTTTTCAGGTAGCTCAACCCTGACAAACACTTTGGCAGGTTATTGGATGGGAACAATGGGATGTTAAATACAAGGACATGGACAAAGCAACTAATAATCTAACAAAGGAGACTCTCACTCAAATGCACTCTCCTAGAGGTGCACTTGATGATTATTTTAATAATTGATTATCAGTGGATTTATTTGTTCGATAAATCACTGAATCTGATTTTTAATTTTTTTTTTTAATTTTCCATTACTTTATTATTAATTATTACTTCAAAATGACAATATAATTGAAAGAAAGGCACACACAGGCATTTTTATGTTCGTCCATGAGCTTTGAAAATAAATATTAAATTATAAATAATCAGAAAACTAATTATTTTATCTACTAGACTAGGCCACGGACTAACTCAACACACAAAAAAACCAAAAAAAAACCACACAAGTGTATGCTGTACAACATGTCCAAAAAGCTTGGTAAAGTGCACAACAAAAATAGCTCATGTTACTGGAACAGGCATGAGCTGTTTAAGCAATAATAAATGATAAAAAAAATGTAAATCATAGAGTGACTCTCTCTAAAGTGCTAAACTAAAAATGAAAGATGCTGTTTTGTGATTTCCACTGTCTCTAGACTCACAACACTAGATTGTTTGAACATTTACGCTCAACTTTTACACTCTGTGAGCTTATTTTATAAAACCCCAGAACTGCCTTCATCTCCACAGAAAATCGCCCAGGGAGCAGAAACATTGCGCACACTGTTTCTCCAATTGCCTCTTACCAGAGCAGCTCTGTGAAGTGTTGCTTGATAAAGACATTACACAGACTTTTCCTATTTTTATAACAGCTAGCTGGGGCGTCCAACAAACAGTATCTCGTGGACTTTATAAACTTGTGTCACATCAAAGAGACTCGCGACTAAGACTCTGCTGTGAACCCACTAATGTGGTCCAGTGGGTTCAGAGCACTGCCAGCAGACCTCTCCCAGGGGAATAATCTCATTCTGCACCAGCTAATACGCATACAAAGGGCACTGACAGAGGCAAACACACCATAATGTACCAAAACTGGATAGGGCTGTGTATTAGCAAGAATTTGGCATACAATACATATCACCATACAGGCCTTATGATTCAATATATTGCCATACATTGTTATAAGCAAGGCAATATATTGCAATTTAAGAAAAACTGTCATAACAGTGCAAAAACTGTCAGAACATACCACCATGAGCTTAACATTTAGATGAAAACTGTACCTTTTTATGCAATCAGAACAGCGGGATCTGCATTTGTCATAGTCCCTGTAACATCCAACATCAAATCACTTTTTCTGTGCAGTAACATTTAGGTAAATCAGTAAAAAAACAAATGAAATTTCTTGCAGGATCATTGCGGGTTTTAAATACAACCCGAAATGAACCACTAATGCAAATCTCTGTATGCAAACTATTAATCAAACTGTTTTTGAGAATTGATCAAGTATCACAAAACATAATATTATGATATTCAAGTGCATCAATTAGGGATGTCAATGGTTAACGGTGAAGTGGTGAGAATATTTTAAAACTGTTGTTTCTAGGTAAATTTTGCTAGTGTTTAGGTGCATTTTGTATTTGTTTGTTGTTTAGTTTAGTTCGGTCTGCTATATATAAAGCATCCTTGGGTCTCTTGAAAGGCACTATATAAATCCAAGATATTTTTATTTATTTATTTATTTTTCTCTTAACATCAATAAAACATCCCCAACACGTTACATCTTAGTCAGTATTTAACCTTAAATGGAAAATTATTTAAAATGATAAACATCCTGAAAACATTCTTTGGATATTACATTAAAATGTTTTCTTTGAAACATTATTTCAACTTGTCTGTAACGTTAGTCAGTGTTATGGGAACGTCCCCTGCAGGCCGGGTATGCTAAAGTGTGTTGCTGTTGTTTATTTCTCTCCGATTTCAGTAATGCTCCTGCTGTTTGGTTGTGTTTAGAAGATTTAATTTATCATTTTTCACAGCAGAAGTGCCACAATATTCTGGTACAGTCATCCCCCGTCTGCAGTGACGGTGCAGAGACGCTGAGATGCAGAAGACAGCAGAAATGCTAACCAATCAGAGCAGACTGAGCTAGCTGACAACAGACAAGCCCTAAAACAGCTTTTTGAGACAGAGGGTGAATACAGGTAAAGACAATGAAATGTCTTCTGAGCATCAAAGCATGCAAACATGTTCTTATAGGAACCCAAAACACAAGTGTGAACATGAAAATGAGCTTAATAGGTTCCCTTAAAGCTGCTAAATATCTTGATGTTAGCATTGTCAAAGTGAACATGTTTTCATGTTTCTCAGTCAGTTTGCAGACTCTCCTTCCTATCGTGTTGTTGTGCCACCTCTACTGCCTCCAAATGTCATTATGGAGATGTCGGATGAGAGTCGGAGCACGGCGCAGAGACTGTAGACACAGCTGTACAGCAGACTAGCGAGCTCCCACCCAAACTAAGCAAACTCTGACACTTCTGGGGACATGTTTGCAGAGCCCGGCAGCGAACACTAAAGGAACTCAACAACTTCATCACGCTGACGGAGCCGCCGAGGCTTCAAAAAGCACCTACTTTGCAATTTAATTCAATTTGCCCCGTCCGATTTAGAAATGCAAAGTAGGAAGGGCAATCTGATGAAGTGAATATCATTTGAAGTCAGTAAACAATCAGAGAGTGTTCAAGATGGCTGAGCTGAAAACACTGATTTTCCGAGCTTTTTACGGTGCCTAACCAAGCGTGATAGGTCTTATATCACCTCAAGGGTGAAAGAAAAAATGATTTATGTATATTGAAGCAGCCTGATAGTGACTCTTTATGGGGATTTCCTGGGACTATAATCTGTGAGCTACCTTTGATTTGGTGATATCAGAGGAGCTTCTTCCAACAGGTACGAGCCCTCGGGGAGCCTTTCCTCACTAATGATCTGACATGAAAAGGCAAAGCAAGGTTTATGACGCTCCACACAAACACTGAGGGGGAAAATCCTCAAATGGGAAAGTCACAGTGGCTGTGAAGTTAGAGGGCAGAAGAACATGATAATAGATGAAGTGAATTAAAGGGATAATTCAGATTTTTTGAAGTGGTGTTGTATGAAGTACTTATCCATAGTCACTGTATTACATGCAGTAGATGTCAGTCAACACGCCCCCAGTTTGAAAAAGCAGACTGGAGACCGACACATATGCTAAAAAAATGCATCAATGCGGATAGAGGCCAGAAACAAAACATTTTAGAACGATTAAAAATATTCCAACCTAGAACAACTCAAAGTCTGTTTAGGTGAATGCTATCCGCTTTAGTTACCCATATATGCTTTTGTTAAAGCTACCAGACTCCAATAAGAGTTATTGGGTGACTGTGGTGAATCTGAGGAAGACTTTTTTAATGCCAAAGTCACACAGTAACCCAAAAACAAAATAACTGTTCGAGGCAGCAGCAGATCAGCAGCTTCTGTGTTCTGAAATGGTTAACACCTGTTGTATATCACTGTCTGACAGCAAGTACACCCCCCAACAGAGGTCCTAGCTAAGCCTCTTGGAAATGTCCTAATGTCCTCCTGGAAATGTCCTAAAATCACAGAAACTTCCTAAAAACCAAGAAATATCCTAAAATGTGAGAAAGATCCTAAAATCCAAGAAATGTGCTAAAATCTGGGAAATGTCCTTAGGTCCTAAAATGTTCTAAAATCTGAGAAATGTCCCAAAGTCCTGGAAATGTCCTTAAATCCCAGAAACATTCTAAAGTCCTAGAAACATGTTTAAATCCCAGAAATGTCCTCATATCTGAAAAATGTCCTATAATCCTGCAAATGTCCTAAAATCCTAGAAAAAGTGTATGGGGCTGCTGCGACTGGCCCCGGCCTCCTGTCATTATGCAAAAGTGGCCCCAAGACAAAGCAAGCTGAGTTTCCCTGGTGTACAGCATCACATTGTGATGCTGCCCCGATCCACAGCAGTGAATTGCTTAGCTGGGGTGTTGGACTCCAGCCTGCTTCTCCAAACTCCAGGCATGCCGACTGACATCTACTGCAGGTAATGCACTGACTATTGATAGGAACCCCCATACAACTCCACCTCAAAAAATCTGAACTATCCCTTTAAGCAGCCCCCTGCCTTTCTTTCTTGAAAATATCACATTGGCAAAACAAATTACGAAAAACAGAATATGAACTTGCAAGTGGTGATGAGACACTCTGCTCCGCTGCTGCCCCAGATTGTGATTAGACTGACGAGGCAGGTGTATTTCTCCATAAACATCTCATCTGGGCTCCCATCAGCACTTGAGCTCACTTGAAAAGCAACCCACAAACTTCTTCATCTGCAGCAAAAGCCTCTGAAATCACGCTGACTGCACCTGGATGCAAAAACCCCAACCATCATCACCTTTTTTCCTCCCTCCTCTGTCATACTGCAAAAAGGCAACCAGCAGCTTCTTGAAGACTTGCAGAACAAAATCTCACTCGCAGAAACATTTCCTTCCCTTCCACCCACAGTGAAAAACAGAAAGTGCTGGCTTGGTTACAAGAGTCACAGGCAACACGCTCAATCAATATCCACTGACACCGCTTCATTGCCATGCATGGAGCTCTGGGCTGAAATATGCAGCCTACAGTGATCAATGTATGGGCACTGTGCACATGTGCCCTTATCTCTCTTTAGGAATGTAATAGAATTCAAATATAGATATACAGTGGGCTAAGCTTGAATAATTGAACATCATTATTTAGCATGAAGAGATCACAATTTTACTCTTAGATGTTTTTTAAACAAGCTGAAGTGTGAGAGCATTGAAATTCTTCTGTGATATTCTTTCTTTTAAGATCTGAGTCCCTTATGATATTTCTGAGTGCACATATGGACTCCTGCGCATCCACTTTATGCAATAAGGCATTATGAAAGAGTGTTTTTGTGTCTCTTTTTCCTGCTAAAATGCAAAGTGAACAGTGCTGCAAATCCGACACAAAAGTCGTGCAAAATTAGGACTGAGCTCACAAGGGAGTCTGCACATGCAGGCAGGTAGGAAACACCCTGCACACAATGCTCTGCAGGCAATCTTATACATGCCAACACCCCTAAATATACCACAACAACAGCCAAAAAGCATCAACAAAGAGCTGTCAGGAAAAGACGACATAAACATAATTAAAAGAAGAAGCAGCTGACATCCTAATTATGATCCCCAGACTGAAAAAGAGGGACGAAATCCAGAGAAAACTTGCCTGAAATGTGTAAAACCTCGTCCCATTCGGAGGGTGCACCTTCGGGGAGTTGGTCCCCGTACTCATGTCTGAGAAAATCATAATCCCTTTGATGGGCAGACAATCCACAGCTGAATCAGCCAAACGCAGAGTGCTTCACGGAAAAACTCTTAATCGACCCCGAGGCGAGCGCTCGGATCAGCCCCTGACCCGACGCTGCGCTCCCGGCATCAGACGGTGCGGAGCTCCGGTGAAGATGCGCAGCAAAGCTCCGAGGAAAGAAAAGAAAAAAACGTTAAACAAGGCGACTCTCTTTTCTGCGCGTGCCTTCCTCTCGCATGCAATTGCTTATCTTCTGTGTCCTTTTAGAGATTTGCCTGGAGAGTGAAACTCGCAAAGAGACAGCGGCTCCATGGTGTCCCCGACGCCCGCTGCAAGCAGCTCTGGCAGCGGCTCGGATGGGTCCGTCTGTGCGCGGATTATCGCCTCCCTCCTCCTCCGGCTTCACCAATAATCAGCCAGAGCATCACGACACGGCTCAGCCAACAACATACCGGGTGCCTCGACTGGGAGCAGAGACACACGTTCGCTGTGTTTTTACGCTGTCAAAACGTGTTTTCTTGCCGGATAGTCAGTCACAGTCGTTTATTTATTGAAACAGGTGAAATTACAGGGCCGTACAAACTCAACTTGTTTTGCTTGGGGCCCAATTTCGCAAAATGACAGGAGGTCAGGAGCCAGTTGCTGCAGCCCAATACATGTGATAGAATCTTGGGACATTTCTGTGATTTTAGGACATTTCTAGGATTTTAGGATGCTTCTAGGATTTTAAAACGTTTCAAGGATTTGGGGACAATTCCAAGATGTTAGTATGTTTCTAGGATTTTAGGACATTTCTCTGATTTTGAGACATTTCAGATTTTAGGATGTTTCTAAGATTTTAAGGACAGCAGTATGTGGTTGCCTTGGGGGGGGGGCTTAAATATAAAATCTCCTCTTTTGAAAATAAATTCAAACATCTGTACATCTGAAACATATATTAAAAGACGGTATTTGCATGGAAAATGTGCAAATACTCCCCCTACTACTTCGGAAAATAATAATTTTAAATATCAAACCTGAATTATTAAATAACTCGTATGTTGTCACATGTGTGCATTTTTTGCTGTGCAGCTATGTATTGATTGGAGGAGGAGATAGATGCTGGAATTTCTTAACTGTGGCAATATTGTCTGTGAGAAAAGATGAGGAGTTATCACTGTCTAAACACACTGTGTGAAAGATGGCCTTGTGTGTTCACTCAGGGGAGGAAGCTGACATTATTGTGGCATTTTATGTGCAGAGGGGCTGCAGGTGATGGTTGCAGGAGAAAATATTGGGCATTAAATGAAAGATTATATCTTTTTTTATTCTATGGTTAGATACATCAGACAATTGTTGGAATTTGAATTACACTCATTCAGTTGAAATATAGTCTGATTCCCAGGATGTAGACTGTCACTATAAGCCTGCTCTCATGCCTGATTTTGATATTTTAGCAATCTGTTCCACTTCAAATGAGCTTCTGTAATATTATGATAAAAATGTTTCTTAATTAACTAGATACGCATTGCATTGGGTGCGGTCAATGAGACGAGACACGGTCTGGCACACTGACAAAGGTAATGTGTGGCCAAAAGTGCTGAAGGAAAACCCCTATACGAGGGCTCATTTGTGAGTATGAATTTTCTAATTCAACAATGTTCTTCATTATTTTAAGTTGTTTTAGATTTTCATCCCTCACAAATGCACTTCGTCTAAAAAGACGAAGTGCAATCATGTCTTCTTTCATCTGCAAATGTCCGG
Organism: Plectropomus leopardus; assembly: GCF_026936395.1. Lineage (NCBI taxonomy): Eukaryota > Metazoa > Chordata > Actinopteri > Perciformes > Serranidae > Plectropomus > Plectropomus leopardus. The sequence goes on from NC_142197.1 coordinate 6,817,746, forward strand.
CCACCATCCATTATCGAGCCGTCTCTGAAACATTTCTACCCTTTTCACAGGCTCTTGCTTAAGAAGCATTTCCACAGACCTGCCATGTTCTCATGGAGTAGGCCTGCATTGATTTTTTTGTTTTTTTTGCTGATGTACTCTGTATGAAATACAACTGCTTCAACCAATTTAAGACAAACCCATTGACTAGAAGCAGCTTTTATCTGCAATTTTACATGAAAAAAAAGAACTTTCCCTTCAACAGACTTACAACCACTTTTTCCTCATGAAGTGGTCTTTTCATGGGAGTAATCCACATCTGCTGAATGGTTCAATCCAATTTTCTATCTAACTACCAAGAGCCATCTGGGAAAAAAAACCCCAAACTTAAAAATAAGATTATTTTCTTTGTTCCATCTAACTGGGTGCCAAGTTTCAAGTTAACATGGTAAGGTGGTACGTGATAAGTAGATCAAGTGGCAAGAGTATTCAGCTCTTCTTCAGCTATCATATCCAGTTTAGTCACTATTGGAACGACCCAAGCAGTTTGTGCTCCGGCCTGATTTTGTATTGTTAGACACAGCTCAGTGAGCTTGATTAAGCGGAGTGGACTGAACTCACAGCGAGCCTCTCACTCTTCGGAGGGATTTGGTTCTGAGAGACTTCAAAGTATCTGCTCTATACATCGCAGGTTAACAGCATTTCCAGCTGTGGAGCAGCGGATCCCATAAACCAGACTGAGCTGAGGTTGCACTCCTGACCCAAAATAATTCAGACTGCTCCTCAAGCTCAACCTGTGGTATAAAACCAGATATTCAGTGTGGGCTCACCCTTACACGCGTGATGATAGATCCCAGAAAAAACTCCAGGAATAATGTTTAATACTAATTACAGGAAAGGAGCTCAATGTGTCAAAAATAATCTTTCATATTAGGCATGGTCAGTATTACACCTATACCAGAGTATACTGAAATCCCAAAGGTACGTTTTTCAATACTGTCATAGGTACAGGTGTCCCTCCTTTTAATCAACTCATTGTATGTAGTGCACAGCATGCACCACCAGAGCTCTCTGGTCTCTAGTGGTGGAACAGGCAGCTGAGCTAAATAAAACACTGTGAAACCTGGTGGTGGAGGGAGAAGTAACAGGACTGTAAACAGCCTGCTGCCAGCAACGGCAGAGAGAGCGTGGGGAATAACCGCATGATTCTTACATCTAACTTGGTGAATTAAAAATTTATTTTGACCAAACCTGAGGTGGTGATTGTTGGAACAGTGGATTTCGTAACTAGATCACTAGCAAGAGTAACCAAGATGGTTCGGTTGAGTTTCAGTTTGTTTCTGTTTAGTTTGCATGAAGTGTGTTTTATGATGAGTTAATGAGACATTAAGCCCAGTCAGAATTCAAAAGTTGAACAGTTGTATTTCTCTGTTTGATAAGGAAAATGGGTGTGAGAATATTACTTTTCTAAACATTTTGTAGATTTGTATTTTGTATACATTTACATTTTTGTATACACTTGCAGGGTGGGCTATCTGACAATTGAACAAATCACCTACCTGCAGGTAGTGGTCTAATGTAAGGAAGTGACAATACTTTATTACAGTACTGAAGTATTTCTCGGGAGTATCTGAACTTGACTTGAGTTCTTATACTTCTGTCAACTTTCACTTTTACTCCTATATTTCCTGAAAACAATGTATTCTTTTAATCTGATACATTTTCCCTAAGCATTTTCTTACTTTATTAAGTAAGAAAAATTCCACTCGATGATTAGTCTGACTTCACCTTGGCAGCAAAAAATGGAGTTCGGCAACAGAGAGGTTAGGTAAAGATTCGAGGAGATAAAGATTTGTGACAGATAATTGTGTTACAATGTAAGTACATAGTATGTTTATGGCAGGCCACAAACACCAGCCTCTGATTTTCCATATACTCATCAACCACTTCAACCTTCACACCCTTACTAACCTCTGCTACAAAGGACAAATCACCGCCTGCCTTGGCACTGAACTTAAATCAATCAAATCAAGCAAAATCATTCCTATACTGTTGGTCTCGCCATGTTCAGTCTGATAATTGATCTTTATACAAAGGAGAGAAATCCATTGTTGCCTGGAAAAGTAAGAAATATACATTCAAAAGTCTGAAACTAAATTATTAAGGACTTGCAAAATTGCTGCTGCGTTCCTTAAAATCAATCGATGTGGTCATAGTGTTCAATTTTACAGCCTCACTGTGATAATGATGTTCAATTTGAAAAAGAACACTGCTACAACTAATATAATAATGAAACAAATTAGAGGTATCATTATTATTAGAGAAGTTTCAAAGGAATAAAAGACCAACGATTAAGCCTTTTTTGCACACTGAGACATCCTGTGTTTCACCTCTCTGCTGCTCTGTGTCCGTCTCACTTTGTAACAAACTGCTGCAGCATCACTACACACTGTGGAAGTGCAGGATCTTTGCCATCAGGGGCGACTAAGCCCTCCTGCACATCAGTGACATAAAGGGACTGCTGCAGTGCACTGGACTCTGACGTCATTGTACAGATGTGCAGTGGGCATGGCTTAATGCTTCTTAGTGCTCATTGGCTGGAGCCTCTCAATCCTCTCTGTGTTTCCTCCAGCTCTGATCGACACTACTCTTTGTCTTTCAGTGTTTCCAAAGCTGCAAAAGCATCACCGACGGAGAATTATATCCGAGTCAAGAGGCTGATACTCTTAAAGAATGATTTCCAATTCATTAAAACATGTTATTGATGAACAAATTAAACAGCTACTAGAATTTTTGATCAAAGTAGGGTGTTTAAAAAGTAATATTTCTAATAAATATTTCATCAAAGTGCTTATTCACATGGCCCCACTGAGGCAGTTTGTGCAAACTCAGACTGTGTTCATTAAACCAACACCTGAGTGAGTGAGAATGTGAGTGTGTGTGTGTCTGCGTTCATGTGCTTTCATGCACGTCTCCTCAAATGCATCCCTCGCTCCGTCTAAATCCCTTAAGAAGAAAAACACACACAGTCCTTTTTCATCAATCAAAGAGCTCAAACAAATTGATTTTTGGTTTGAAAGCCTGTGTTTGATCAGTCCGCGCTCCTAATCTATGAGGCCGGCTACAGCCTTTGACAGATACAGTGTATCAGATAGAAGCAGTGATGATACATGGATGGGGGGATTTGAGAAACAACTGTGTTTTTTTGCCGAGCAAAGCTAATATGCATTTAGGTACACTCTTAGAAATAAGGCTTCCAAAAAGGTTCTACCTGTAGAGATGGGGTTCTACCCAAAACCATTTCCCTCTGAAGAACGTTTTCTTCTTAGTGTTTCTGTACAGTTCTTTGTATAACTGAAATACTAATTACTAGTTACTTTTTATCCAAAGAAACCTGAAAAAAGTGCTCCAGGGTTCTTTACAAAACGTAGGACTCAATTAAGATCCCTTTTTTTCAGTATTCTTCTATGGTTATTTGTAAGACTTAGGGAACTCTTTTCATTTAAAGAAGAGTTTTCTGTACATAACCATTAAGTTCCATTAATAACCAGTTTCATCCAAAGACCCTTTTTCTCCCAGAAAGTCTTCTTCTAGGCTTCTTTGTCAGACTTAGGGTTCCATAAAGAACCCCTTATTGACTAAAGAGTTCTTTGCAGGATTCCATTAAGAACTATTTTCATCCAAAGAACCCTTTTTTAAAAAAGTTTTCGATAGACTTACGATTTCACTGAGAACGCTTTTCACATGAAGAACCCTTTTTTCAGAAAGTGTTCTTCTGGAGGTTTTTTGTAAGACTCAAGGATGCATTAAGAAACCTTTGCACCCAAAGAACTATCTTTTGATGAAAGTGTTCTTGTAGGAAAAGGGTTCTTGTCATTAAGAACCCTTTTCATGCGAAGAACCCCTTTTTTAAAAGCAATGTTCTTGTAGGGGTTCTCAAGGAAAACCTGCTAGTTTTTGGTTTAGCTAGAAATCAACTTTTCGGTTTCAAACCAATTTCTTTTCGATCATAATGCTCTTAAGGGTATAAAATTAGGTGACAAACCAGAACAAAACCTGCTCCATGTTGGTGGAATAGAGTAGTAATAGAGTGAGTGGAACCATTACGCCACATAAGGGTTCTCTGTTGAACCTCTCATAAGAGGTTCCTTAAGAGAAACCCTACATGTTGGGTTCTAGGTAAACATTCTGAAAGGCTTCCAGATGGCACATTTATAACATTATAAATGTAATTAATAAAAGCTACTACCATGAACCAAAAAGGGTTTGCCTAGGAGGACAATCTGAAGAACCCTATATGATTCTCATTAGCGTCTTCATTTCTAAGAGCGTAGTAATGTATGGCTGCTTTGAGAGGTCTTGTTAAGGAAAGATAACTACTTTCCATAAAGCTCCAGCTGTTGAGCAGAAACACATAAAACACTACGAAATGACCCTCAGCAATGACAGTGGGAGAATGAGGACACACTACCAGGCTGTGCTAACCTCAGGGTATGTATGTAAATCACACATTCTCATTCACCCTGCACACGTGTGTGTGTATACTGTACGTCTCAAACACACAATGTACGCTTCTGACAGATTACTTTGCTGCGAGCCTGCATGGTCAAACAACCACCTAAACTGCAAATAAGCTGCAAACAAGGAACAGTATAATTTATATAGAATTATTTATAAAGAAGATTTGGCTATTGCAACTTAATCTTGCAAGACAATGTTAGGAAGATAAACCAGTGCAGAGCAATTAGAGATGGACCGGCATTAACTGAAATGGCAGACATTTGCAGCTCTGACACAACAGAAAAGTCAAATTAATTAGTTACATGAAATACTGGGGACAGGAACAAATAATACTGGGAACAGGAGTCACAAGTGCCTGTCCCGACACGCAGCGCAAAAATACAAATGTGAAACCAAACATGTCAAAAGGATAAAAGCTTGGGGTAAATATGGAAATTTATTCCAAACGAATCCTATTCAAGATGAGAATGTTGTCTTGAAAATGGCTTGAATGTCTCTTTGCTTTAATTTAAATGGTTATGCTCATCCCAAAGATAAAACATGAAACTAGGGCTGCACTTAATGATTTCCTTCACCACTGATTTATCTGTCAGCTATTTCTTTGATTATGTAATTAGTCTTGGTCAATATGCTGCTGAGATACAAAGCAAGCTTTGAAAGTAACACATGAGGTAACCTTCTGAATTTTACGTGTTGTTCTTGATAATCCACTAAAAAGTATCTCAAATTACCTCACTTAACGCTACACCACATGAAATTAAAGTCTGTACAACATTTTGGGTACATTTGGTAGATTGTAGATTAATTTTCTGTTGATTAACCAAACAGTTAATCAATTTTGCATAATTTGGAACCACTAATCACTTGCAATATTAGTTGCAATATTCATGGGACACATTTTTTATTACATGGATCATGAATCATGGATCACTAAAAATAGATCAATCACAAACAGTAGATTACAAAGTGATTTGATGACACAGTGCTGTGATTTCACGCCATCACCATTTGGTGTTGCTGTAAATAGCACGGCTCCAGAGAATTGTTCCTCGCTCTGGCTACTCGCTGAGGTGCACGTTTGATATGCAGCACATGATAAATCACTGCGGGACTGCAGGATTGGGGGAATAGTGGCATGTCTGAATTAGCATACTCTGTTGTCACCAGCACACAGTGTCAAACACACACTCTTAACAAGCTGACTAGAGACGGGGCCCCTTTAAGGCGCTGAGCCCGTGTTGTCATGTACTGTAGTACCTACTGTATAACAAAGCTCCCCAAAGGGCTCAACTGTCAGCTGAAGCAAGTGGCAAATCTGCACTCATCCTCTGGGTGTGGAGTTGGATTACAGAGAGAGACGAGGATGTATGAGCAACAGAAATGTGTCTCCAAATACTGTGAGGAAGTAGGACATTTTTGAGTTTTTGCTGTTCGTAGTTTCCTGAAAGTTCGGTGAAGAAAGCTTGAGGTTTTCTCTGTGTAACTTGCTTTATGATTCTCCAGCTGAAGGGCCCCTCCAGGCTCCACAAGGCTGCCACCTTTCATTATCAGACTTGTCGCTGCCTAATTGGGTCTTTCCCTGCTGCCTGCACCAAATTCCACTAGCTCTTATTAGAATATAAATGTTTGTGGCTTTTTTTCCCTCACAAATAAGTCCCATAAATTCTGTAACAGCTTCATCCTTATAACCAGAATACTCATTTTCTTCAAGTGCTTTTGTAGAATTGAGCTTTTGATTGCAATTGAGTGATTTTAGATTGCGTTTGCTCTGACATTTTGCATGTAATGCTTCCCAGACATCAAGTGTCTTAACTGGCTTGTTTTAATAACAGCAAAGCTGAAGCATCTCCAAGCAAAACTCCCACTAGAGCTGCAGGTGTCAGTAAAGGTCAAGCGTTCCTCCCTGCACAGAGGTTTCTTGGAAGGTCTGAAGCAGCACTGGAGGCATATTGATCGTGTCAACAGTCATGTGTGGGCAGACAGCCGTAATGGACGTTTCCCCGGTCCTGTCACTGCTGAAACATTAGGGAGCTATTGTCAGAGTTACACTGAGGCCTTAACCAGTCGATGAGATACGACTCGAGGAACAAAATGATGGTTGGGAAAAGAAAAAGGAGGACAAAAATTGCATTTTTGGCAATTCAATACAAAAATCATTGCTTTGCAAATTGGATACATGTAGAAGTATTTTTTTTGGTCCTTGTTAACACTTTCCAAAATATATATATACAATTAAGGCATTACATTTAAAAGGAAAAAATACTCTCAAGGTGTTTTTGAGATATCATTTATGTGGAAATTAAATAGATATGGTCATGGTGACCTTGACCGTTGACCACTAAAATCTAGTCAGTTCATTGTTGAGTTGACCACAACCTGTATAAATGGAGCTAAATGGGGAACAGGTCATTCTGACTGGTGGAGTAGGTCATTCTGTCGGGTAAAATCTAGTAACACACAAATAAGACAGACAAGGTCATGGTGACCTTAACATTTAACCTGTGACTACCAAAATCTTATCAGTTCATCTCTGAGTCCAAGTAAATGTTTGCTCAAATTTGGGAAAAAAAATCCTCAAGCTGTTTTTGAGATATTGCACTAACTAGAATGAGAGAGACAATGCTACAGTGTGCTTGACCTTCAACCTATGACCACTAAAATCAACTCAGTTCATCACTGAGTCTAAGTAGATGTTTGTGCCGCATTTGACCAATTCCTTAAAGGTATCCTGGAGATCACTGCATTCATGACTGGGACAGATGAACAACCCAAAAACATAATGCCTCCGAGTTGTATATATATTAACATCTATAAATGTATTACTTCTTATTTGATACTATTCATATGCAAAACATTCCTGTAACATAAACATGCTTGGAGATTTTGAACAAGAGAGACATAAATTCTACTTTCTCTGCAGCCATGGTGTTATAAAATATGGTGTTGCAATCATTATATCCAAGAATAAAAGCCCTAAGAACTCAAAAGAATGTACTAAAAAAAACTCTGCTTATGTATTCATGAGCATACAGAAAAATTATCTGTCCTGAGGCTATAGAGAACACAGTACTGTACATACAGTGGGAGAAGAAGAAGGCAGAACAGGAGGTGGATGCTGGCATGTGATGTAGAGAAGTAAAGCTTTGGCTGTTTGCTGCATACGCAGGTTTGCAAAAGCACAGTTCAGCAAATTAACTATACACACACAAACACTAAAGACCTCATACAACAGTGGCTTCAAATAGCAGCAGTTCAGCAGTTAAGTGTTCATAGTTTGTTATTATCACATCATGTTAAGTACTCAACTGTGTATGCTGATTCATTCTCAAATGCCAGTAATGCCTAATGCCAAAGTCTACCAAAAGAATCGCATTTCTGCTGTTAGATTTTGCTTTTTTATGAAGATGTTAAAAAACTGGATTAAAAGATGTTATCTTTTGGACTCAAAGTGCAATATTTTGGTTTGAAACACTTAGATTTCACTATTTAGAGTATTTAAATGGTTATTTTTCTTTCATTTCCTCAGGACTCTGTTGTTTTGGCAGTCACAGAGCTGCACCAGCTAACTCACTATTACGGTACAACCTGTTCTCTCTCAGAAGGCGTCTAATATAGCAACATGGTTAATGGACCTCAGAGTCTGATACCAATGCACAAGGCACCCTTTAGCATCTATATCAACTGACTCCAATGTAAACCCATCCTCAGCAATAACTTAGTATAGAGAGCAAGAAAGTCTGCATTGGAAGGAAGCAAAGTTGGTGAACTGGTCAAAGAAACACAAAACCTTCATCCTGTATACTATATATGAGGATTTTCTTTTTTCTTTTGTTTTAACTGTATTTATTGTTTTTCAATATTTCAGCATTTATTGCATGTCCAACTGAATAGGATGAACTTGTGCGCCAGAAGGCTGACAATGGATACCATGATGCATTCCAATATTGTAAGTTACATTAAATAAAAATCTATTTTAACCCAAACCATGATCTTTTTTTAAAGACTAATCATGTTGTTTTGTTGCCTAAATTTACATTTCCTGTGAATAGAGAAGTTTATTTTGAAAAGAAACCGTGGCATGTAACAAACAGAAACTTACATAGAAAGTGACAGGTCCAAAACTGTAGCTAGAGGGGTACCTATAGCCTCATAGTTTGAGGAGAAGGGCCACGGACCAAGCTGCTGTATTTAATGAGTTGGGAGTGAGAGTGAGTTGTGTGGTGACACTTTGGTGTATGAGGACTGGGTAATGACTGAATAACTATTTTAGGTATTTTTACTCAGTTCCTGTTAGTGCACATGAATTTAAAGGTGCAGATTTTGACCACTAGTGGCTCTGTGAAGATATGTTTTTATAGGAAGGTCCTGTTTTATCTGTATTTCTGTGTATTTCATGCACATGCAAGAGAATGTGCATGTAGGTCAAGAAATTCACAGTCCTGCCAACGGTTTCACAGTATTCCACTGATCAACAGGCAGCAGTAACACGCCAAGAAAAGTAGAAAGGCTCTAGAAAAAAAGCACGCAAGTAGAAAACCAGAAGCTAGCAAACATGGACGTAAAAGATGCAGGTCCCAAATTTAGAAAAAGGGATGATAAAAGATACACGCAAAGGTACCAGAACTGTTACTCTGTTGCCACATTTCTGATTTTAAGATATTTTTAGATTAAAATCTTGACTGGTGCAACTTTAAAGCAAACACACTCCCTCAGCATTTTTTTTATCTTTTTATCTTTATCTTTCCACTTTAACTTTCCAACACTCCTTCTGTCTGCATCTTTCATGTTCGAGTCCTCAGAGTCTGTCGCCTTTTGTCTTCTCTGGTCATTCTAAAGCTCTGACTCATGCAGTCTTTTTCGGCTGCTGTGTCTCTTCTACACGATGGGCGGATGATGAAATCCAAGGGACCATTATTTTCCATTTTTGATCTGCGAGATTTCAAAGCAGGTTGTGTGAGACATCAAGCGCCACAAGAAGGAAAAGGAGAAGATTGATTCATTTGAGTTCCTGAGGCAGCCTATAACTCATGGTACTGTTTGCCACCCTCTGGGAAATTCCAAGTCCTCTTCACAGTCAAGTTGTTTTCACCAAAGCTGTACAGGAAGTTAAAACAGCCTTTGACATTTTCGACCCTTGGAAGTTTGTCTCAAAGAGGAGATCTTGTCAGTAGGTTGTCATTTAAAAATGCTCTTAAGATATAGTACAGCAAATATAAAGAAAAGAAATAGAGCTCCCAGCTCCTCTCAGCTCTCAAGTGATCGAAGGACTTGAGGTATCGCTGTGGTTGACTGACCTTTATATTGCACTTCCACGATTTCTGACAGGTGATACCGCAGAAGTGCCTAATGTCTTGACGAAACATCCCCATTTTCTTCCAGCCCTAAACTCTCTTCTATCCTCTACCTTTTCATGATGGAGACCCAAATCCTAAAGAGAATTCAAGTAACAGGAGTAACTTCTATACTCACTCGAGCTATGGATAAGTTAGACGATCAGAATGTAATGCTGAAGGTGTATTAAAAATGAGACATAATTATTTCCCACAAACATCGTCAAAGTTCCTACGGCTAAAGGCAAATTTTATATCAGACTTTTCAGGATTGTTTTGATGCCACTCGGAATTAAATTTAAAACCAATTATACAATGACCAACATAAACAGACATGCAAGTTTGTAGGTTTAGGCACAGTTTTGACTTTTTCATCGTGTAGCAGAGATGGGGGTAGATTCAGATTTTGATAATAATTACAAAAAAAATAATGTTTATGTAGTTTAGTAACTGCATTAAGTAGTTGTTTTAATGTGCTACAACCGGACAATGGATTTTAAAAACTAGTGCACAAAACAAGATTTAAAATCCTCGCCCACAAAAACAATATGATATTTGTTACCACAAAGAAACAGTCCTTGTTTAATATCAAAGGATGGCCGTTTTCCAGTTGGCCTTGTCATACCTCATACTGTATATTTAGCTCTTTCAACACTACCCCTGGTGACAGTTATTTGTTTACTCATACATAAAATAACACAGACAGAGCTGATTCTGGGATGCACTTGAAGAGTCCATCGGGAAACTAATCAGATCCAGGGCCAGTGGAGAGCGGCGGAGCAGGTTTTCAATCATCCAAAGTGAACTAACGCTGCATTACAAACATGTGGCTTCTGACTGTCCCGATTGGGCGCGTTGGTGTGCTCAGCAGTTCTAAAAGAAACATGCTGATTCAGGTATATCGACTGTCAATCATTATTTTCGGTGTAGTTATTCTTGTGCACACCATGACTGTTATTTTCCACATGGATATAGAACCTGACAAAAGAAGCAGAGGAAGTCAAAACTTTTTCCCTCTTCTGCTACACTGTACATAAATCTGCTCGTAGAAGAATAACTGTAGATGTTCTTTACAAAAGTCCTACTTTATATATATATGACTATATAAACTAGAAATACTACCTCGTGGTTGTATTTCTCTACAAAACTCTTGGATATAAAATGTCATTGCTTCATCATTTTATCCTGACATTTGTATGCTATCATAATTAGCGTAGGAATTATTGAGATATGGCCAAAAACATGTTTTGTTAAGTCATTGTGACCTTGACCTTGGACCACTATATTCTAATCAGTTCATTTTTGATTCCATTTGGACGTTTTTGCAAAATTTAAGGAAATTTTCTCAAGTCCTTCTTGAGATATTGCATTTACAAAAATGTAAAGAAAGCAAGGTCAATAATGACCTAGACCTTTAACTTTCAAATTCTTATCAGTTCATGCTTGACTCAAAGTTGGTGTTTGTGCCAACTTTGAAGAAATGCCCTTAAGGTGTTCTTGACATATTGCATTTATGAGAATGAGACAGATGCAAGGTAACAGTGACTTTGACCTTTGACCACCAAAATGTAGCCAGTTCATTGTCAAGTTCAAGCGAAAGATATCATGTTCACGAAAAGTGTGACAGAAAAGATCACAATGACCTTGACTTTTGACCATCCAAACCTTATGAGGTAATTTTTGAGTCTAAGTAGACGCTTGTGCCAAATGTAAAGAAATACCTTCTGGGTGTATATACGAATGGGACAGACCTTGAGACCCACAGACCTGTGGCCTATGGATGAACCGAACATCGCGAAAACATAATGCCTCCGGCCATGGCATAAAAACATTGAAGTTTTGTGGTTATGTTTTAACAACAGTATGAGGGTGTTGCTGCTAATTGCATCTTTATCACAGCCAACATCGTCTGCAAGAGTCAAAGGTGTTATATGCTGCTCAATATTAAAGCATTTGTACTTGAGAATACATAAGAATAAACATGCAAATAGGGGAATAAAAAAAAAATCTGAAAGTGTTTATAAGCACCAGAACACTCCTACTTGAAGCTGATATTTAGATGTTCGTGCACGATAATAAAAAAAAATCCCATCAGATACAAAAGTCATACATAATGGCTGAGTCACAAAATAAAGAGTTTGAATGTGAACCGCCCACATCCCATTCTTGCAAGTTGGCTCAGCAGCCTCATCAGAATGTCATGAAGCTTTTTCTGGTTGCACAAATAGCTTAGTAACCACACGAGGGGAGAAATCGTACAACTACATCCAACTGTTCAACATGTGTTCATCTGTGTGGCCTAAATACAATAATTAAGTTACATTCCATTAGTGTACTGTTTTAAAAAGTCAATTTTTGATAAATATAAGGAGAAGTTTGGTCAGCAAACAGCATCAGCAGTTCAAGAATAGAAAAAAAGATAATGTCAAACATTGCATCATTCATGTTGCATCCACTCATGCTGCGTATTGCTACACTTTGAAGCTCCAAACCTGCTGTTAGGTCAGTGTTGTCAGTAAGATGTTTGGCCCTGTGTATAATCTAGAACACTATTGCATGGCTCCTGCTGGGAGTTACACATAGACTGCCTGCAGCCTGGTCCTGTGTTTTTCCAGTACCATATTCACACATGTATCTCCTGATGCTGCTTTGACTAAATCTAAAACGCAGTTTCAGGCACAAAAATGTGATCAAAGCATCTAAAACAACAAGAGTTGCATCTTAAAATACACTTTGCACTCCTCTGTGATTTATGGAACAAATTACATTTTGACTGATTTTATTTTTGCATGCATGCCTTAGCACAGCTTATAAGGCATCGTTTCTCCTCTAATCATGGCTTTTACTTTTGAGACTTTTCATGCATTTACAAAACAGAGGTATCAGCACAGCTCTAGGGACGGAAATGCCGGCCCGTCAGCCCACCGCTTTGGTCCAGAGTGAAACATCTCAAAAAATATTTGATGGATTGCCATGAATACTGCTGCAAATGTTCTAGAGAATAAATTCTAATGACTTTGATTATCCTTTGACTTTTCCTCTAGTGCCACCTACAGGTTAAAGTTTAGACTTATTCAGATAAAAACTCCAAGATATACTTTGAATTGGCACTGATTTTTGTACTGACATTTATGGTACTAAGACGATCTTTTTAAGTTGAGTTGCATGAGGTACTTATCCATACGCAGTGTATTACACACAGTAGGTGGCAGATTGCATGCCATCAGTTTGGATAAGCAGGTAAAGAGTACTGACATGGGAGCTAAGCAATGTACAGCTGTGGATGGGGGCAGAAGCAATACATAATTTTGGACAGTTCAATAAATATTAGTTTAAGTCTACGCTATGCTGAAAGTATTTTTACCACTTTACCTTGGTGCAGACAGCCCTTTTCGAATAAAGAGGCTGTTAGCAGCTTCAGTTCCCCATCTATGCTCTCATAAAAACCACCAGGTTCCAATGACAAAAACAGTCATTTTACTATTTTGCTGGTCTACCACTGCTTCGATCAGTTAGTTTGTTTTATTTTATCTAATCCTTTACAAAGCCCGGGTTACAAAATAACACAAACAAACCAACGGAGTGAGACAGAGGTAGCTCCTGTGTCCAGCAAAGTAAAATCACTGCTTTACTTTATGGAGTTTGGCTATGGAGAAATTGATATAACAGCTTAAGTTCCCCGTTGCAAATTGCTGTCTGATGGCAAGGTGAAGTGTAAAGAAATCCTAACTTTGGCGTACACTTAGATTTAAAATGCTTTTTTTAATTAGGTGGCTAAAATATGTTTTGTTGTTGCCCCCATCCACAGCTGTACATTTCTTAGCTTCTGTGTCAGTACTCCTGCCTGCTTTTCCAAACTGGGGGGCGTGCCGACTGACATCAACTGTATGTAATACACTGACTATGGATAAGTACCTCATACGAGCCCCTTTAAAAAACTCTGAACTATCCCTTTAAGTTTATGACCTATAAAAGTGATGCCATTCCCATCAGCCCAACTGTTTGTGTTTAGTGCGAATTAGCAAATGTTAGCATGCTAGCACAATAAAGTAATATGGTGAACATTTCGCCTGCTAAACGTCAGCATGATAGCATTTCTATTGTGAGCATGTTTGCATGCTTATTTGATCACTCAGCTCAAAGCAGTGCTGAAGTCCAGCCTCACAGAGCTGCAGGCCTGTAGACTGTTAAAGATACACCTCTGTTACAGGATGTTCTGTGTGTACTAATTAAATTGCCTCCAGTGTACAGAAAAGTACAACTGTGACCTGATCTCCCAAGGTGCCTTTTTTATCTTCACCCGAATAGGTTTGGAAACTGGATGAGTAAGCAACCTGCCATCTTTGTTTGTGTCGTGGAACGGAGACACATTTTAAGAAACAGGTCACAACTCTATCTCCTGAGAAAACAGGAAAAATCCTGTAGAACAGAGACTGAAGTTTTTTGTGCACTGATACGGACTGGAAAACCAGACTTGACCGATTCTGCCTGAGTGAAGCTCGGAGCAGAGACAAGATGGCAGCTTACACCGCCTCTGGGGATCTGCAGGATTCTGCTGCAGTCACACAAACTGGGATTACATTTCCTTTAAACAGACTACAATGTGATAACTTGTGTTTCTTTAAAAACAAACAACAAACCCATCCTCCGCATTGCACTTAAATTAAAACCACTGATGTAATAAAAGCCACCCTACTCCACAACAATGATATCAATATCCAAAATGCCCATCCTGTGTCAGCTCTGGGAGCATCTATAATGATGTGGGCTGGCTGACAGGTCAACAGGAGTCATTTTGAAGGTTTAATGAGCACTTACACATGCACAAACACACACACATGCACACTCCTGTCAGTCCGCAGAGCTCTGAGTGGGTGGCTGATGCCTCCTAAATGGAGTCCAGAGCAAAATTATGTAGAGCGACTGTCCGTGCACGCATGTGTGTCCATAATATCGACAATGTTAACACAGCAGTGGGTCCAGTGGCTGTCAGGAGTGGCCTTTTTTATGATTTATGTTAATGCCAAAAATCCAGCCTCGATCAAGTCCAAGGTGTTGTTCCTGAGTTTGGAAAGGAACCTCTAAATCTGTGAGTATAAACAGGATTTTGTCAAACCTAATACTGTAGTCTGTGGTGTTGTCAAGGCACACCTTAGCAACAAGCATCCAGGCCAGCATAATTTCAAACACCTGTGCAGCCGTTTGAATACAAAAGAGGCAAATTATTCTCCCAGAATTGTCATTTTTATGGTATTTCACCGAGCAGCAACCTTCAGGACTGAAAAATGAAGCATATGCAAAAGCGCCAAAAACTGCAGTTCTTCTAATGGCCACTTGAGGCCGGCTCTACGAGCGGGTAAATCTCCATGTTAAAATGCCCAAATTCATAGCAGAAATAAACATGTTTACAGTCGGGTGTTAAAAAAAACAGTTTTGGTTTCTATTGCTAATTTAAACATTCATGACAACTGTGTGGAGGGGTGAACTCTTATATAACTCGCCCATATAAATTTTTATTAAGGATTAAATTTATGCAAAATTTAGAGAATCATCACAGAAGGTGAGTCACATCCACCCCTCGCTCCTCCACTTCTCCTCCCTCTCATCCAAATACGATCAATTCTGGTTCCAAAAAAAAAGGTGCAGCAGCCAAAATGCCACACTCGAGGTTTCAAAACAGGAGTCCACAAACCAATGGGTGACGTCATGGTACCATTATTTCTACACTTTCTACGTCTCTCACAATGAAAAAACAAATGCTGACATAGCTTCAGCTCTCCGTATGTTACTCAAAATGTTCGACCTGTCATCCAGCTGCATATTGCATCTTTTTTGTGCAGTCATAGATGTCTAACATTATAGACAGGATCCCTACAGAGATAGAAACCCACCAGGCTTCATCTATATAAACAGTCATTTTAGCTTCTTAAAACACACTTTTTTCAAAGTTGACAGTAACAAATTAAAACTAACAAAAGCCATCTTGGTTATTCTTTCCACTGCTAAAACAATCACCAACTCTGGTTTGGTTGAAATAAACCCTTAATTCACTAAGTTACATATGAAAATATGCTGGTTCTATAGGTGCTAAAATTATTGTTTATTAAATAAAGTCTGGTGGGTTTAGCCATAGCAATTTTATGGCTGTTTCTGGTTAAACAAAAAAGGTCTAATTCTTTAGGGATCCTTTCCATAATGTTTCCAGACTCTTAGAATAGCCATCTGAGCCTGTCAGCTGCAAAAACAAAAACTATCAGGGACATAAATTGATGGTGCACAGATGCCCCATAGTGCAGTCTGTTTTGCTTCTTTCTAAATATTGGGCCAGTTTCAAATATTGTTGTCTCCATTAGTCAATTAGACACAAAAAAATGGGGAAATAGCATCCACAATGAAAAATACTGTGGTGACTCTAGGTTTTTGTGGGGAATGCAATGTGACAGACTCACCGAGTAACATACAAAGTGCTTAACGGGAACAAATTCAACTAATGTTGATTGAGATCAACATACAAATGTCATTTTCTGCAATGTGAAAAATCGAATTGAAACTCTAATTAGATTTTCAGACCATTTTATTGCAGTGAATCTTAACTATCCTATTAGTGCTTTAATTTGATAAGAAAGTGGACAAGTTTCAATCACCAGCAGAGTTTCCTTCCTGTAGCTGAGGGCTGAGTGTGAAGGAGGAAATCTATGAGGAGACATATTGCACCACAGAAATGAAGTGGATATTGACACAATCAATCTTCCCGGAGCATAAAAGCACATCTCTTTTTATTCGGCATGTGCGTGTGTGCGCATGCGTCTTACTCCTCTGCACCCTCTCCCCTGATTCTTTTTACTTTATTTGCAAGTTCAGGCTCATCAGTCTTCTCCAGCGGCGTGAAGGAGGGGGAAGGAACAATCTCATAACTTTCTCATTACCGCCCCGGCCTCATGAAGAATACTGCTGCTGCTCGCAGATAACAACAAACCTTGCTTTTGGGACACGAAATACCATTTCTGCAGCAGTTTTGCTTTCTGACTCTGAAACTCATTAAGTAATCTAATAAAGGAGCAAAGGAAATAAGGTTAAAGTTCTCATGATAATGAAAAAAAAGGATGAAACCGAGCACATTTAGGGTACTGGATATAAAGAAATGGCCAAAAGGAGGAGAATAAATCCACACCATGCATCAAGATATTATTACTAATCATGTTCAGTTAAGACCAAGAGATATCTTTCATAGTTCATAGAACAATTAAGCTGCAAATAAGCAAAACTTTTGCAACTAAGACGAGTTTGTGTGCAACAGAATCCCTCAAAACCTCATTAACAAGGCGGACAGACGGCCCGCTTCTCCAAAGGCCAAATCATCACGGCGAAGGTGATGGATGGAAATGAAAGCTGTCCCAACTGGTTTACCGAGAGAACACACACTGTCCCCGAACGCACCATCTATCCTCCTCGATGTGGACACAGAGCACTACGTCTTCCGGCCTGTCGCCGGCAACCAGCAGAGACCTGCACTTGATCACACGCCTTAATTGGCCCTCTGACAGCGCAAACACACTCATATGGAGGCGCAAGCAAATGAAGCTTCAGAGGACAAGTTAACGCACATGAAACCTGCTGAGAAGATGACACATCATCTTCAATTTAGGGTAAAAAAGGAGTGATGCCAAGGTCAAAACTGCAGTTATGAGACATAACTTCTGCAGGCAGTAAATACAGTGTTCCCCCGTGAGGAAACAAGGAGCAGAAAACCATCCGTTTCCTCCTCCATTGACGTGTGCTGCTGCTTTCAGCCTGATAAAGACCATTATGAAGTCTGAAGGAGTCCGCTGACACAAATGACTCCTTATTTATCGCCTCAATTCGCCCTTTTTGCTGGAGAGTCAATTCATATTCCGCCAGTGGAGGTATCGAAATAAATAGTCCCAGAAATGATCACAACCTCAACATCGATTTGCAGAGATCAATGGATTAGTTAAATGACTGCTTGAGACAGGCTGGAAGATATTTGAGGAGATATATGAGCGGAGGTGAACGTGCAGTGGTGCATGAGGAGAAATGAGGAGGTAAATAATAAGGTTTTGTTGCAAATTGGAGCTCAAGAAAATTCAGAAGAGATGGCACCATCTGCTGGGCAAAGACAAGAGCTACATGCAGAGGAACTTTCCCTCTGTCCCAGGCTTCTGTAAAACTTTTCCTTCAAGTCAGAGTTGAAATTACTGCGCTGGGTAATCATTTCTCATGAATAAATGCTGATTGAAATGGGGAAATGCTAAATAATTAACACAATGTTATATTCAAACTGACCTATTGTAACAGAATGAATCATATTAGGCCTCGGGGGATATGAAAATTTCATTATACAATTATTCCGGTCAAAGTAATCTTAAAATGGCACTAAAAAATTACTAGAATAACTTTACCTTACCTTTTGTTTAGAAACAGATATTTGTGTTGTATTACAGACAGGACAAATCTTTTTTTTTGGTGAAAAACACCTTTTTTGGTGGTTGCTCAACAGTTTCTATGGGTGCTGCTGGACGCAATATTCTCAATTATCCTGATAATGAAAATTCACCACAATTAACTTATTTTGAGTGTTAAATATCACGATCCACGATAAAATTATGCATTATGAGTCTGAGGAGGAGGAAGAGGAAGAGGCACTGGCTGGAAATGTTACACAGCATTACATCCTCCTATAGGGAGCTACTTAATGTGCAGATCTATTTGTTTCTACTCGGCCAGATATTTCTTCCATCCAGCACCCACTCCATTTGATACTGGGATGTGCAGATCTTTTTTAAAATTGTGAAAATGAATGCACATAATTTACAGTGAAAATGAATCCACATAAATTACTAAGAAAGTATTTCATAAACAAAGACAGCCGTCCCTTTGAATTAGAAATCAAAATATTAAAACTCACCAAATGTATGATAGCTAAAATGTAAATGACAGGATAATGAACACGCCATGGACGTATATAGATCTCCAAGCATTTACATTCTATTAAAACTAGATCTGAAATGAGGCTTTTTAACAGCTACAATGGTGGCTAAGAATTTTAAGCATTAAGTATAAAGCATTGATTAAGGGAATGTGCTGTACACACCGAGGTATCTGTTTAATATCTTTGTAATGGGTCAGTTTCAAATTGTTTTATGAAAATAATGCATTTTCAGGATTTTGCATCAATGTGACAGCCCTTCTGATAGTGTGGTCCCGTGTTTAATTCAACCAGACACACAAATCATGTGGGCTATTTAAACCAAAAACAGCTCCACAACTGAATCAAGATGTATACGTATGACAGAGAATCATACCCATATCACTGAACCCTTACATCAATACAGCTGATGTCACAGGCTCCATCATTCAGCCTTTATCTCTCTGCTCTTCCTCTTTAAGAGAAACATAATCAGTTGGACCGTGCTATTAAATCAACAAATATTACTGGATGTCAGTTTAGGGGGGATTTTTCCTTTACTCTTATATCCCTGCTGACTGTGCTACCTAAGCAGGCCACGAGATGGCAGAATATGACAACAAGAGAAAGATGACTGCAGCAGGTAACCAATAGATACAAGAGACACTCATACTGATCACCCTGAATGATCTTGGCAGAACTGATAGACGTGGAGCTGGTCCTGCAAACGTTTTGCTGCTATTGAGTTAGGAATAGAACAAAATAATACCATATGAATAAATATAAATTTAAATGTATAGTCAAAATATATTAAAATATATAATATATAATTAAAATACAATAACAAAGTGATTAAATCTAAAAATAAAACAAAACACAATACCAATAAAATAAGACAGAAATGAATACATACTATAATTAAATACAAGTAAACAAAAATAAAATTATATGATTCAATATAAATAAATATTAAAATAAAATATATTACAAACACTGTTCAATATAAACAAATATAGAAGTTAAATAAATGATGTAAAAAAATCTTTTTAAATTTGATAAAGGAAAAAAGGTTAAAAAAAAATAATGAAAAAAGAATGTGAGGATCAACAAGGATTTAGTCACAATATGTCTAAATGAGTACACGTCAGTAAAGATGCATCCTTATCTGCTCTATTTTACCTACATTTCTGTTGTTATGTCATTAAAAAGTGTATTCACCTCTGTGTTCTTCACCAAAAGGTATCCTAACACTTTGTGCTTCCATTGCTGTCATGCATCATTAATCATGCCAGAAGTCAACCGTGAGCTTTGCACTTTTATCCAGACAGGAAACGGCGCTGTCTGCATGCATCTACTGTAAAGCCTCTGCGATCGATACACACCAGGCTTTGCACGGCTTCGTGTCGGCCATCAGAGTGAAGCATCCTCCCACACTCCAACACACAATCCGCATGAGCCGCTCTTGAGGAAGCAGCGCCCTATCAGAGCAGCAAATTACAGCAGCTACTATAATCCCCTCACGACGGGGGCTGCTCGGAGCCGGCTGCAGCTGGTACTCCCAATCATGAACCCAGGGCCCAAAAAAATTAGCTCTAGTGATGACTGGTCATTCTCTGAGTGTGTGGGGGCTGTGCTGCACTGGCTGGGGTTGTTTTATTTGAAGAATGACAATAAAGTATGCCAAAATGCAGGACTTTTGTTGTACTGGCACTTTCATTTAAATACTTGTGTGTGAATGTTTATCCCATCTGCCTCCTCAACAAATGGACCTCTCTACACTCCCACCACATTACCTACTGCTATAATTAACCAGTGGAGCACTTAGCATCCCTCTCACCTTATCTCAGACTAACACTGTCCTTGGCCCACTGACCACTGCAACTTGCTCAGTCAGAAGACAGGCATGGCTGTTTTTCCCCGGGCACTAATGAAGTAGGAAATAACCTTTAGCTGTGTGACATTTCACAGCTCCTGCTATTGTACGGTGCGAGCAAATGTTCCGAGAGAAGCTGTGAGGAGATCGTTTTGTATTTGCTTAGATGGTATTAAATGTCTACTGTCTGGATTTACACATTCACACAACATGGCTGTTAATCCCAATGTGTTCCTTAGTCTGATTTAGTCAAAACAGGTGGCTTTAATTACTTAATGCATACAATGTAAGGTAATTTGGGGTTGAAGCATTCCTTTAATAAGCGTCGTGACTTGTAGTGTACTACTGCAGAACTACCGACTTGACTCATCATTTGTCCTCTAAGTTTTGAGATGACACTTTTATCTCAAA
Organism: Plectropomus leopardus; assembly: GCF_026936395.1. Lineage (NCBI taxonomy): Eukaryota > Metazoa > Chordata > Actinopteri > Perciformes > Serranidae > Plectropomus > Plectropomus leopardus. Next base: position 6,838,786 of record NC_142197.1, read on the forward strand.
GACTTAAAAACAGCTCTGGGAAATAGCTCGGCCAGGTTTTCTTTACTGCCCTCGCCAGTTTCACTTCATCTTTTTGGGGATATTGGCTGCCGTTACAGACAGTCCAGTTTTATTTACCGCTGAGCATCTTTCACAGTGTAATGTGGGCCTGTACGCAGCAGCGGTGGCTCATCTCCAGTTTGATACATACAGCTCCGTGGTCTTACAAGGCTAAAAATGCGTTTGATATTGGATGAGGAAGCGAAGCCCCGGTTCCCACCCCACTTCAAGCTAAGACAGTAATGAGATGCCGCGCCCGCTGCACTCAATATCCCAAATTAAAGTGTCTCCATGGGGCTTCTGTGAGCTTGTGAAAAGAGCCGCTGAGCTACCTGGAATAGGTGAGGCTTTGGCTGGAGTGGATATTTTCTGTGTGTTCAATACATTTTTTTTTTTGTGCATGTCAAAGAATCTCTGAACATTTTTGCATGTCCTTTTTTATATTTGGCTGCAAACACATTCAATTCCCAATCAGCAGGACTAAAACAGGACTGAACGGTGAGCGACAGAGCCATGGTTGAACTGAGTAAATATGAGATGAATGCAATCCTCTGAGCGACATATAAAGTTTCACCAATGCTTGAATGCACCTGATCCCAGATCTGCAACGTGGTATTTTGGTCAAAAACAAACATTTGAAAAAATGGATCATAAAAGCACAAACCTGAATTAAAGAAGTTTAGCTTCAAATTACACCCTTGAGAAAACTGCATGTAAAAAAGTATTTCTTTCCAATAGGAGACCTATGATGCTTTTCCTTATTTTCTGCAATATATATGTAAATATTGTAACAATATCAGATGTTCAAATTAGTTTCAAAATAAAGATGTATACGTGCGTAAAAGTAATCCACGTGAGCAGAAACCTCAAGCTTCAGACCCTTCTGGATACTCAATGTTTTTTCAAGCGTGCACGTGGTTACGAGGTTTTATTAGAGATATGACAAGGCAGAAAGTGCCACTACTCTCAAATTCATTTCCAAGGTGCAATGACAGTGCAGAGACCTGGAAACGCTGACCATTCAGAGCATTTTTGGGAGCGGGCTTAAAGAGACAGGCATTCAAACAAGAGTTAGCATGACTGAAAGCTTAAGGAGCCATTAATCTGTGATGATTTTCTCAACTACTGTTTTCAGGGTCAAGAATAGAACTTCAAGCCAACACAGGAGACATCCTTCAAGTACCAAGAAAAACAACACAGAAATTTGACAAAGTAATGTGCAGACCCATGTGACATAAAATCATCAAGAATGTCTGCATTTTTTTGGGGATTATTCCTTCACCGCGGAGGCACATGATAAAAACAAAAAATGAGATTTCTTCACAAACTTACCGTAACATGGGGTAGATAACTAACATACAAATGATCATTTTGTAGGTGAACTATGGAGAGTTACTGGGTTTTTTAGTTAGAGGCCAGTGATAAGATCTGTGGTTAACACAAACTTAAGAGACTCTCATGTTTTGTTCCACGACATAAAATATATCAGTAAATACCCCACATACAACAAACTCTGATACTTTTATGTGTCTTTATATCGACAGTTGTTAACAAGAGGCTAAATGAGACGACAGAACGTCATCACACCGAATATGGATTGTAGTGGTGCTGAGGCAACCATATTGTAGTCCGTTTTAGCTTTGCAATAGGCTTAAAAAATCCTCAAAGCGGTGTTCATTCGTGAGGATGATCTAGCTGAACAAAATGTATTAGTATCATAAATGTTTGTTGACCACAGAGCTTATTTTCTGCAGTAATTCAATGGAAAAATCCCATGGTCCTCTTGACAGGGGAACCAGGGTGACTATAGCTTCCAGGTTGGTCTACAGAAAAACGTCATCCCCAGGGCCTTCTGCTCTCTTAAAACTAGATTTTGACCCTCTTGAGGAAAAGGCCTTATGATGGGGTAATAAAGCAGGAAAAACAGTGATATTATGCTTTCGTGCTGCATATAAAGCAAATCAGCACAAACCAGTTGACATTCTTCTCTGTAGTGCTGTAGTTTTCAGCGCTCAAAACACAGAACAAAACAACTCAGCATAAGAGCTCTGACTCTCTGTGTGGCTCCTCTGCAATCGACAGCAATGAAAGTGGAAAGTTATTTACCTGTGATGCAGGAGTGGGAACAAGCGAAGGGGCCGCGATCCCATGAAACGAGGCGGCAGAGGGGGAGAGAAAAGACAGAACACAATAGATTAGGTAAACATGTAGAAACTTTGGCACAAATTAAATAAACGAAATGAAAGATCAGGTGCGCAATTGTAGTGTGGAGGCACAAACAAAACCGTTGCGCTGCTTGTACTAAGACGGCTAAATTGAGAATGCTCCGCTGATCTCTTTTGAATGACAATGTGTTTGTCAGGTTATGCGCTAAAGCAGCTGTTGTTGCTCACGGAGACGTGTCGACAGGTTTTTAACAACACCCACACACTCGTCTTCTGGCTGGGCTAAAGAAACCGCCGCATTTAGGAGACTCGAGGCCCAAACCAACACAACACAGACATGAATGACGGAAATGACACAAAATGCACATGTAGAGCTGCCAGCGTTTGTGAGCATCAAACACTTCAAAGAGCGCTCGGCTGTCGTGCAGCTCCTCGAGCCTCCGATTGAGCGATATCTTTATTTCTCTCATCCATCTGCGCCTCTGCCTCTTTCTCTCCCACCTCATCTCTCGCCCTCTTTTTGTTTGGAGGTCCACAGTGATGTATTCAGATCCTTTACTTACATAAAAGTACAAATACCACCATGTGAAAATACACTGTTACAGGTAAAAGTCCTGCATTGAAAATGGTACTTGAGTAAAACTAAGTAAGTATAATCAGGAAAATATACTATTATGTATTAAAAGTTTAAGAGCCCAATGCAGAAAACTGTAAAATAAATGAGACAAACCACATACTCAAAATTTAGACAAGACAAACAGAAAGTACACCCCAAAATATTAAAAAAGGAGCAAAAACCACCTAAAAATTTCAAGTTAAAAACAAATACATACAAAAAACAACACAAAATCAAAATTGTAAAAAAAGAAAACACCCCAAATGTCCAAATTTAAAAAGGAAATAGAAAGAACACCCAAAAAACTCTAAATGATTGAAAAAGAAATAGAAAAAACACCCCCAAACTCATTTTTTTTTTAAAAAAGACAAAAAACCCATTAAAAAAACTGGAAAAAAATTAACAAATTTAAAAATAACCCTCAATACTCTAAATAGTCAAAAAACAAAAAAACTCAAGTATTTATCATAATAGTTGGCAACATATTTTCTGTGCATCAAAAGATTGATTAATCAACTGTTCAGTCAGCTGTAATTGTATAAACTCTAAACAAAACATCATATTTCATTAGCAAAAATCTCAATATGTGAAGTAACTGAAGCTGTCAAATAAATCTAGTGATGTAAAAAGTAAAATTTTCCTTCTGAAATATATGCAGTAAAAGCATGAAAATAACATACTCTAGTAAAGTACAAGTACCCCAGTACAGCAGTTGAGTAAATGTACCTACATTACACTCCATAACTGGAGGATGGCATGTGAATGGATCTCATGAAGATGTTTTGTAAAGTGCTGCGATGCCACCCGCACGGGAGGGTTCAGCTGAGAGGTTGCTATGGATTCCCAAAATAACTCCCAGCTCAGTGATGTTAGACAGAAAGAGAGAGAGAGAGAGTCTTGTCTGCTGTTTGTTTTTGACAACCAAATAGCTTCTTCTATCGCAGTAAACTTTGCACTCTGTTTTCCAAAGACAGCCCCCCCCCCCTCCTCCTCCACCCCCTCCTCGTCTTCGTCCTTTGGTAAATTTGTGTCCTGTAAGTGCTTGTATGTGATGGTGGACGAGAGCGTCCACAGGGGACGAGAGTGGAGAGATGGAAGAGGATGGAGAGGACAGAATCAGCCAGCGGAAGAAAAGCACAAACCCAATTCACCTCTGAGGGCAAAGACACGGACATGTGGTTTTTGAGCTGCTGTTTGTCACGCAACAACTCCCCCTCCTTCTCTTCCTCCCCAGCCTCCTCCTCCTCCTCTCATCTCATCTCTCACTGGATGTTTTGGGAATTTGGGAAAAGAAGAGGACAACAGTGACCAGATATACTGTTCACAGCCTGTGCTGCATCCTAATATCCACTCCCTGCTCTCATCTCTTCTGTCAGTTACGGTTAGATAACTATTCCATAATAAGATTTTTGGTTTGAGGCTATTCATACTGCAGTCTGCATCAATATTTAATAGTTTTAATATCTTTAATATGATCATTTTTAAATGTATCAAAAAAGAAATTATTCAGCACTTGCAAATGAACCACTCTACTGTATCTCAAACAGTCATTTGCATGTTTATATTCGATTCTATAGACATTAATATTTGCATATAAGGTAATAAAAGTCGCTGTTAGGGCTCCACTGTTTGATATCGGAAAGATTGTGTTAATTATTTTGTGGTAAAGTCTTTTAATTTGTACAAAAAGTCCACAAAAGCAAGCACTTCCAGACAAAAAATAAAAAATTAACAACAGAAGAAAAAAACAAAGTCAGCACACTTTATTATGCTCCCATAAATATTTAATACAGTTACCACCGAGGTGACGTTTCGAGCTACATGCTCTTCATGAGACCAGTCTGTTTTACTATTAACAGACTCCAGAGTAAAGCTGCAACAATTAAGCGATTAGTTTCAACTCACTTTATAAAAAACGATTTATCAGCTCGAGTCATTTGTTCTTTGACTGAGAAAATTGTTAAATTGTGGAATTTTTTGCACACTTAAATGACACATATGCATTATTTTTACTGTTTCTACACTGTTCGAAACCTGTGAAGAATCCATAATGGCATTGTTATCAATAAAATCTCATTTATTCCCATCCCTACTCCGGTGGTGCATCCTCACTTTGTTTGCTTGCCTCCTTTCCTTGTGTCTTAGTTCCTACCTCCTGAGATGAGAGCAAAGAAGGCGAGGAAGAGACACGAGGAGACATGAGTGGAGGCAACAGGCATTTAACAAAATGAGACATCTGTGCTACGGAGCCGTCGTCGTTTTAAAGTGACGTCAATTAAATATGACGTGTGGCCCAGCTGCACCATCAGCTTTGTGTAACGCCTCTTTAATACGTCACGGATGCTGAAAAGACTTCCGCACAAGACACGCCCATGCCTCCTCGCTCCCTGCTCCTTGAGATGGATTTTAGGTATTAAGACATCCTTCAACATGGCGTGCCGAGATCGATTTCCAATGTAAAGGTAGGAGAGAGGAGACAACAGAGCACAAGAAAGAGTATTAGAAAAGCCTACAGACTGTATGTGTTGCGGTTGCTGCAGTTTTGGGCCAATCACACAATTTAATTTACACTTTGAGACCTGATTAACTTTCCTTGATTTCTATCAAAAACTGGAAAACGTTACAAGTTGAGAAAATTACCAGTAATTAAACAAAATAAAACAAGAAACAAACACACACACACAAAAAAGAAATTTGGATTAAAAAATAAATATTTATATAAATTTGGATTAAATAATAATAATAATTTGAAATAATTATTAACCTAAAAAACATCTCTTTTCAAGTTGTTCAGTGGCTTTTAAGACATGTTTTCAAAAGAATTCAAACCACTTTGCTCAGGTTTTAAAGGTTTAAATTCATGTGAAAAGAGTCTGAACACAGCACTAAATCTAATGTAAATCACTAAATGCTTAAGTGATTCAAATACTCCGTTTCATCTGTGTACAAAAAAGATTGCATGCAGGCATAGTTTGACTAGAAAGTTTTGATACCTGCTATTGTTTTATATAAGTCGAATTACAGATGTATGTATACATCTGTATCACAGATGTATATTCTTAAGGGAGAATATTTGCCTTAAAGAAACAGACTTTGAAGGCAGTGAACTGTCAGCTCTATATTCAACACTGAGCGTGTCCTTCAGTCATTCAGACATGACATGCGTGACTTCCCTCACTGATGACCTCTATTTCTACTGCTCTGTCACATGACCAGCCCTCCCAGTCACTCACACTCACACAGAGCCCGGCATTCACATGCAAAAGACTCCTACTGTATAAATGCTCTCACACTCACATAAAACATTCACTTCTGCGCGTTTCTGCTTAATTCCCAGTGTATCAGTCCGCCTGCTCACTGCAGCTCTCTTCTCTCCTCTCCTCTCCCTCCCTCTCATTACCCCCCTCTCTCCTCCTCAGAAATGTCAGCCTCCTTGCAGATACATCTCCTCACATACGCTGCACCGTTTGGCATTTAAATATCAATGTAGAAGCACAGACCAGAGTCTTGGCTTCCAGGTGTTTAAGATGCAGAGTTCGTATGAAAGATATAACGGTGAGAGCAAGCTGCAGTGGGTCAGGGGTTACCATGCATAAAGTATGTGAAATGAGAGAAGGACTCACGGGACTGTTATTCTTTATTTATCCAGAAAAGCTGCTGTAAGCCTCTCTGCCTCTCTTGGTTTATCTAAGCACGGCAACACATACTGATTAAATTGTTTTTAATACTTGATAAATTGCCATTTATCAACCTATAATGAACTATTCTGGCAACTGTAGCTTCAGCCGGTAAAACGGACTCAAATGGATGAAATCTTGCAGGATAAGATTAAAAAGAAATGTCAGTTAAGAAAAAACATAAAGACTGTGCAGTGTCTTGACATGAAGTAAATCAAACAAGACTGCAAAAAAAATCTAACTGATCCTAATCTAAAGAAACATAACAGACCCCAAAACCCCAAACCTTATCCAAAGGTCAGCGAGAGCAGTAGCAGCAGGTGATAGCAGCAGTTAGAGTTGGAACAGTAAAATCTACAGTCTGAGCTACACTGTGTAACATGGAGCTTAATAAAGGTTATGACATCAAGTTTGATGAATGCACACTGCACGCTGACAACGCCTGCTGAATCACAGGCTTCGACATACTTCCATCAATGTCAAAACGCCCATTTACGCTGCTGTAGAGGTCGAGAAAAATGAAAACAAACATGAATCGAGCCCCTCGCTAATAATAATTCTTTGAAAAAACAAAACGTTGCTTATTTCAATCAATAGCAAATATGTTTTTTCCTTCAATCAAAGCTCACAGCAATATATTGCATATACTTTGACAGCATTGCATAGCCTATCGATTAAATTTCACATATTTGAACATCCGATTCAGCGATAATTGATTAATTCTAATCGTCCCGAGTGTCTAATGCATAATATTTGATGTGTAGGGCCACTGATCGAGTGTCAGTATTTGACGAGTGGGGAGTGAGAATGTGTCGCCCAAACCTATAATACGTAGGAGGCTCAACCTGGGGCTATGTCATTAGCACTACAGAAGAATTTAAAGATGTATCACTGATAAAGTCATCACACTAGGTTTGATATTGGCTTTTGTGACCCAAAACTGCACAAGCAGACTTTGAAACAGTACAAAGAACTTGTTAGCACTTCTGTACTCTGTGAAAAGCATCAAAACTCTCATGCTAACTCAAGGTTGCAGCAGGAGAAACTGTGGCTGAGCATCAAAGAAAGCTAGCATGTGGACTCAACAATACCTCCTCCTCTGTGTCTGACTATTACACACTTCTACCCGAGCAAGCTGCCTTGTTTGACAATGTGTTGAAGATTTCGCCGACCCACATTGTGCCAGTCCGTCAAACCAAAGACCCTTCAGCTGCAAGGTCACTTCTCTAACCACTGCCCTCCCAGTGCTCCCTCAGACTTATGTTAGCTGCAGCTCCGCTGGTTTGGTTTTAACCTGAGGGCATAACTGGAGGTTAAGCTTGGACGGGCAATGTGTGGTTTTCAATTGCTTGTGTGATTGTAAGCGAAACAACATCACTACGGTGACCACACAAGCACGAGCGAAAGGACACACTCTGGCTACTGTTCTCACACGTCAGCATGCACGTAGAGACTCTGATGCCAGTGTGTGAATGTATGTGTGTGACAGAGAGAGAGAGAGAGAGAGAGGGAGACAAAGTGCTTTGTGCTTTGCCCTTGTTGAAGGGAGAGATGAGATGTGTCTAAACAGAGATGGTGACATCACTTCTTGGCAGGCGGCTCCAGGGAGACCGTGGTGCCTGGGCCAGGGACATGCGCTCATCCAATCACAAAATGAGCCACTGTATCTGTGTGTGTGTGTGTGTGTGTGTGTGTGTGTGTGTGTGTGTATCTGTGAGTGTGTGAGGCATGCTGTGGCCAGGTCAGTCAGCACATGCCTCCCATAGCTAGTCCTTAATCAAACAGAGGGAGGTCAACCCACGAGAAGTACTGGGAGTACAGTGTGTGTGCTGACATGTGTGTTGTTTCTCCTGTGATAACGGCAAAAACAAAGCCGGTGTGTGCGTGTGTGTGTGTGTGTGTGTGTAACAGTGAAAACTAGAATCACCACCTCATGAACCAGTCAAGTTACATGCACAGTTTACATCATGTCTGTGAAAACATGGACGTCTCACACACATCAATTTGGTATCTGACCAAATGTCTCTCCTTCTGTCTCTGAGTAATGGCGTCTAATAACGTCCAGAAAAGTAATTTTGCAGAACATTATGATGTCACTGTAAAGTCGATCTTATCTTCCTTTTGGAGATAAATGAAATGATAAATAATATAACAAAAAGGTCATAGTGACCTTTGACCAACACATTTTAATCAGTTCATCGTTGAGCGGATATATGTGCCAAATTTGAGGAAATTCCCTCAAGGCCTTTTTGAAATATGTGGTTTGACAGATGAGATCACAGTGACCTTGACCTTTGACCTTTGAATACCAAATTCTTATCAGCTCATCCTTAACTCAAAGTGGATGTTTATGCCAAATTTGAATAAATTCCCCAAAGGTGTTCTTGAGATATTGCATTCACAGGAACAAGACAGATGCACGGTCACACTGACCTTGACCTTTGACCAACAAAATCTAATCAGTTCATCACTGAGTCCAAGTGAACATTTTTGAGGAAATTCCCTCAAGGCCTTCTTGAGATATCGCGTCAAGAAAGTGACAGATGAGGTCACAGTGACCTTGAGACAGACGGGGTTACAGTGACTTTTGACCACCAAAATCCGATCAGTTCATTGTTGAGTCCGAGTGGACGTTTGTGCCGAATTTAAAGAAACTGAGATATCGTGTTCACAACAATGGAGGTGACAGAAAAATGCCTCCGGCCACGGCTAGCAAAGAGGCGGAGTCATAAAAAGTGATTTGCACAGTGTTTGTGTGTGTCTGTGAGTGAGTGTACACACATGTAAAAGAGGGAAAGTGTGCGAGTATGTGTGAGACAGAAATGGACCAGCGAGAAGAATAAAAGACAGTTGGGAAAGATTTTAAGAAGTGCATGAGAAGTGCAAGGGAGAGAGCGACAGTGAAGGTCTGGGAGTGACTCTGTGTGTGTGTGTGTGTGTGTGTGTGTGTGTGTGTGTGTGTGTGTGTGTGTAAGTAAAAGCGATGGAAAGAGCCTGAGAGGGAGATGGTGCTGGCGGTAAGGTGAAAAGGATAAAGACAAAGCGGAGTAAGGGAAGAATAAAAGCAGGGGGAAGCTGGGTCATGATGTCTTATGTAATTTACAGGTCAGTGTTGTGTGCTGCGTTTGAGAAACTAAAGGAACACCGATAACGGTACGTTTGGATTGAGGTTACTTATCCAGTAGATTAAGTTTTGTCCAAACTTTGACCATTCTCTGGCCTTGAAAGTAATCAGTAAAGCTAGATAATCTGTTCTAAATCACATTGAGTGAGGTGATAGGAGCTCTTTTTAAAACTCTGGCAAAGCTTAGTATAAAATTGCTGATGTTAAAATAGAAGAAATCATAATAATGTAGAGTAAATATTGAATGCAAGAATGATTATTTCTTGGCAAAATGCACTAAAAATAAAAAAAAAGGCCATACATGCTGTAATTAAACATATGTATGAGTCATACGATTGTGATCTATGATGAGATCTGAGACTGACATGATGATTTTTTGAGGAAGTGAGATGTCACCTGAGCTGCTGGGAGATTCATTTTTGGTAGACTTCCATTAGTACAAGTTCAGTCTTTCTGGCATTTAGCTGCAGAAAATTTCAACACATCCACTATCAAGTAAAAGTGGTGCATTTCAATCCATCCGGGGCTCTTTTTCCAAAATAAAACCAGTATAAAATCTACTTCCAAAAAGACGGTAAGTGAGCAAACTGTCACGAATAGAGCACAAAAAAGTGTCCAGATATCATGCAAGCAACTGAGTGAGATCAGAATTTGGATACTGTAATATCAAAGTATTGTCTTTTCTTGGTCTGAAAGCTTGAATTACAGTGAAATGAGGTGATTTTTTATCAGTTGTCTTTGTACGTTTCTGCAAACCATGGATACGTTGAATTTGTACATTAGTATGCAGCGGATATGTTGGAACCTTTGTTTTATTTACATTTTGATAATAATGTGGTTGGGCTTAGGAACAAAAAACACTTTGTTGTGGTTAGTAAAAGATCATGTTTGGGCTGGAAAAAACATCCACTTTTTGTGGCACTATCCCTGCTGTAAAAAAAGCAACGGGTTGCTATAAAAAACACCCTCGTTTGATGGCTAAAAAGCTGCTGGAAACACTGTGATGACATGCTACAAAAAAACAAACAGTTTTGTTGTTTGCTGGTCCGAACAGTGGTCTGAAGCTTGGCAGGTGTCTCACCATCCACCATCCCCTCCACCAAAGTCGTCAAACGTTGATATGATACATGTGACATGTACAAATGTAATCGCGTTTAGCAGAAATGTACATCAGTCCAGAGCATAAAACTTCCTGAGACACTAATGCTCAAGGTGATATAAGAGTACAAAATAACCCACCATGTTTGAGAGGACAACCTCTGAAATAAAAAGCTCTCATCCAGGAAAGAAAAGAGCCAAAACATTTTAGGACTCGCTAATATTTGATCCTGCAGACATCCAGCAAGCATATCAAACTGCATTCCCACTGCTTAAGTTTGGAAATAATAAGTGGTTTCATACATCAGCCCACGCCAGTCACTAATGGACTGCACTACTTAAGAAAACAGTTCACTGGGGGTCAAGAGAACAAAATGACGTGAATGCGGTTCATATTTTTAGTTTTATAGAGATTTAACATCCTTTTATTTATGTGTGATGGAAAATAAAACGCAATTTAGCTTCTTTCTTGCATCTTTTTTGGTGTTAAATTTAAAAACCTGAGTCTAATATTGATTTTAGCAATCTTAGTGGATCTCTATTTTTCACACACAAAAAGGGACAATAATTTCTCTGTCTGGCTTTCACAGTTTGGTACCAAAATTAGCTCTCACACACCTTAATACCACCATACACACACACATTGTATCGAGTTAATGTGCCATTACATCACACAGTCTACAAATTCACATTTCCCATTAGGTCCTATGGCTCAGCATGACATCAGAGATATGAAAGACACAATGGATTAGAGGAACTCATTAGCCTTTCATTATGACTCATCTCCATACAGCGGAGTCCAGTGTTACAGCACAGAGTGTGTACAGTAACTCTCTGACTCTAATCACACCCAGTAAGACATCTGGTGTCTGTGCAACAGAAGTTTGTTGGTTTTAAATCAAATACTCGTGAGTAGAAACTGCATCAGATGTTGTATTGTCTTAATAAAGCTAGCTACATTAGCGGTGGCGTTGAAATGCGTCATTTAGACAATAAAAGCGCAAATGATTTTCTCCTCCATTGATTTCATCCAACAGAGGCATGGATTGAGTGCACATAAAACAGGGCCGTGGCACGCAGCCTCATGACGACAAGAGCGAGAAAATGTGAATGAAATAAAGAAAGAGAGAAGGAGTAAGTAGAGGAGAATGTGAAATAAGATTGCTTAGATTGCACACTGTGTATGTGCATATACAAATATATCTGTCTGCGTGTGTGTTGGCACAAGTGTTTGGGAGGCCGCCTTATGGTGGGCTGCACATCGAGTCAGTGTGTGAAGGTCAAGGACAAACTCTCTCTCATCAGTTACCCACTGGCCATCTGTGCCCCAGAGTCTCTCGGTTTTTCTCCACTGACCATGTTAAATTCACACAGTAAAAAACAAAACAAAATCACATCTTGAAAGTGTTAGACAGGAGCACCATGGTGCGAGAGAAAGGACACAGAGGCGTCACAACATGCATAGCTGCAGCACATGAAAAACAACATACTCTCCATACCACTGGAAAAAGTATTACTATTAAATTCATTGTGAAATATCAGCCTGTTTTCAAACTGATCTGACATTTAACATTGTCATCCTCATCAAGTATGGTGGCTGATATGAAGCAAAATTCTGCATCAGGTTGGGTACCTCCACTGATCCAAAAAATAAGTGATCTACAGGTTGTATTTTGCCTTAATTTTATTTCCGGGTTGTTCTGGGTTAAAAAAAACAAACTTATGAGTAAGATCACAAGTATTGGATGACAAATATTTTAAAATATAACAACAATAATATAATACTAATATTAAGTAATTTAGTGTTTAAATCCTCTGACTCCTGTCTTTGTGTGTCGGCCATGGATGTATTAAGAAGATCTGGATACAGCACAGAGGCGGGGCCACATTGTTTCCTATGAGAGCTGCTCAGTAGTGCATGAAGCAATAAATGCGATAATTCTGGGGTTAACTAATGAATGTTCACTAGCTACTAACATCTCAATGTTTTTTAGGATTGAGCATGGGCTAAAATGGTTTATCAAAGCACTTTTGCAGAAAACAGACCGGCTGCTGCTGCTGGTAACAAGCTTAATGTAAACAATGAGCTAAAAGCTACAAATGTCCAAAGAGCTGGAGGGGACAGCAGAGTCATGTGATAACTCACTGTGGGCTCATCACTATGAGCGACTCCTCTAACAGACGTAGTAATTTTATTCCATTGTTGATATAAAAAATATCGATCAGTGCAGCTTTAAAGACTTTACTGAGACACTCCACTGAGCTCCCTCCACAACTCGACACACATCCTCCATCAAAGCAGACACTTATACATTTTATTACTTTCTTTTCTACCTGTTTTGTCAGTGCATTCATCACATATCCAGCCGTCCGTACGCCGCTGCCTTTTAGTGTGATCTGTAACCAAGTCTAAACTTCCCGCAGTGATCCCCCTCCCTGTGGTGGCTCGATCGGCCAACACAATGTACAATGATTTCTCATTATGATGATTAGTGCAGAGCTCCCAACATTTACGCCTTGGGTAAAATCAATATGTGCATTGTAGTACATAAAAAAAAATAACTCGCAATGTTATGTGGTTCCTGGAGCACTGCACGAACTTCAAAACAACAGGGACACCTAAACCTTCACTTTACTTTTTCTGTCATTTTTTGAATACATGAATCTAAACGGGGTCTGTCTAATAACTGGAAAACAGTTAGTCACATCAGTAGGCTCCTATTTAATGAAACATGGTTTACTACTCCAGTAAGTGGGCCGACGCTTAGTAAACACCCGGCAACAGAGGCGATTTTTAGTCCCTGTTGAGTCAGCATGCCAATTTGATCTAATGTAAAAGAGATAATGTGGATTTTTTGAAGTGAGGTTGTAGAAGGTGCTTATCTATAGTCAGTGTATTACATTCAGGAGATGGCTAATGGCAAACCCTCAGTTTGGAGAAGCAGGCTGGAGTCCAACACGGAAGCTAAACAATGTACTGCTGCAGATGGGGGCAGCAAAAAGTGCAATATCAGCTAAAGTGTACACCATATTGAGTGCATTTTCACTGCTTTACCTTTCTGTCAGATAGTGATTTCCGATGGGGAACTGCAGCCATTATATCGCTTTCTTCAGAGCCAGATTCTATTGGGAAAAACAGTGATTTTAAATCGCTGAATACAGCAGCTGCTGGTCTACAGCTGCCTCGACATTTTGGTTTGTTTGTGTTATTGTGTGACTTTGGCATGTAAAGAGGTTAGTTCAGATTCATCAAAGTCAAAAATAACACTAACTAACTAACTGGTCAAAGCAGCGGTAGACCAGCAGCTCCTGAGTTCAGCGAGGTAAAAGTTCTATTTTTGTGAATGGAGTCTGGTGGCTTTAAAGAGAGCATACATGGAGAACTGAAGCCATAACGGCTTCCTCATTGAAAAGGGCTGTCTGACTAAAAGGTGAAGTGATGAAAATATTCTCAATGTAGCATACACTTCAAATGATATTGATTTTTTTTAAGAGGCTAAAATACATTTTGATGCTCCCCTCATCCACAGCAGTATATTGCTTGGCTTCAGTTTTGGTGCTCCTGCTGTTTCTTCAAACAATGGGTGTAGTAACAAACATCTACTTTAAGTAATACATTGACTTTCGATAAGTACCTCATACAAACACACCTCAAAAAATCAAAATTATTCCTTAAATGATTCGTAGAGATCATAGAGTTTCCCAAACTGAATGAATACCGCAAAAATAAACTTGAAACTGCCTTGCTAACTCAATCTTGTTGTAACTAAGATATCTGCCAAAAAAAAAAAAACCCAAGGAAAGATTTAGCAACTGCAATATGTCAACTTCACATGTAGACTATTTAAAAGATATTCTGAGACATAGTGGAGTAAAAGCATACAGGCCCCTGTTGCTCATTCAGGGAGAAGATCACCCTACAAAACGCAGTAAATTAAAAACAGTCCTCCTCAAACCAGCGTAATAAAACGATAATTTTTTCTTGGTTTCCTTTTGTTTTGCTGCCTCTCTTAAAGTTCCCCCTTGAGCCCTGTTTCAAACAAATCTCCCTGATTATCCTTTTCTACATCCCCCCTTACATTCGCCATCACCATGGAAACCCTAACTAACATCCCCCACCTGATCTTCTTCCACGTCTCGTCTCTGTGGTAACCTTTAGGTGATCTAAGGCTCTCAGGGACCCCAGGTGGATCTCTCAAGGTGACTGAGAGAAAACAGAGCACGAAAACAAACACCGAGGGCAGATTTACGAAACAAAGCCCTCATCCTCCTCCGGTACTTTATATTCAGACCAATAAAACTCCAGCTATGATCCAACACATCTATAAAAATCAAACAGGCCTAAAATAAAGCAAAACCTGAGCCTCACATCCTAACACCTCACTCCACCTTTTTACGTGATCTCACTTTTAAACTAGTGAGAAATAAATAGTGTGAAAACGGCATCTTCCTCCTCAATGGAGCTCAGAAAACTGACCGAGCATGCAGAAACACGGTTCAGTTGAACACAGCGACAACCACAGAATATCTTTAAAAACCAGGCATGTCAAACTGTGCCTCAGATCGCTCTAAACATCTCTGACAGCTTACAAATAAAAGATTTCAAGATTAAAAGCAGTGAGAGATGAAGTCAGCGTGTGTGGGAAATGGATATTTTTAGACACTCTACTCAAGACAAGTTAGATGAGAGGAGTTATGAAAGAACAGGAGCTATTATCAGTATGATAATTTCATGCCACACTGACAAGGGTTATGTATATATAAACACCTGAAAAAAACATTTATTTCTTCTAAAAATATTCCCAGCGTCCTTTGCCTTCACTTCAATGGCTTTGGAAAGTCATTCGAAGCAATTAGGATTACCCCGACTACAATTTGCTTTTTACTATGCAAATATTATCTTTTTTTTCTCAGTGTTTATGAAAGCTGTTTTGTGCTTGTTCTGCAGCATTTAGAAATATTTGTTTTATTACAGTGTAGATGAATACGAAATTGTTTGCTTAATTTAGTCTCCCACACTGTAAAATGTGTCGAGATGAAAAAAAATTGTCTCCAACATTTAGGCCACTCACGACCGATGTAACATCACATAAACTATAATTACCATCTCGCTGCTGCATGCCTCTGTGAACCAGTCAAGCTGCAGTTCAAGTTTATTTCTGTGGAAACATGGATGCTTCACACACGTCTTCCAGAAGTACAGAAGATCTTAACAGTTTCAAGATGGACAACCAAGATTAGCGTCACCATTTCAGTATCTGACAAAATGTCTCTCCTCCTGTTCCTGAGATGATGATGAGCAATGGCCAAGAAAGTGTTTTTTTCCACAATACTACAATGTCACGTTGAAGCTGACCTTTGACTTTTTGGAAATAAAATGTCAGCAGTTCATCATTATATCCTATCAGACATCTGTGTGAAATTTTATGGCCAAAAACATAAAAGGTGACAGTGTTAAGTCCAAGTGGATGTTTGTGCCAAATTTGAGGAATTCCTTCAAGGCCTTCTTGAGGTATTGCACTTACAAAAATGCAATGGATGGGGTCACAGTGACCTTGACTTGGGACCACCAAATTCTAATTAATTCACTGTTGAGTCAAAGTGGACGTTTGTGCCAAATTCCAAGACATTCTTTTAAGGGGTTCTTGAAATCTCTCGATCACAGGAATTTAACAGACCCAAGGTCATAGTCACCTTGACCTTTGACCACTAAAATCAAGTTAGTTCACTGTTGAGTCCAAGTGGACATTTGTGCGGAATGTGAAGAAATTCAATCCTGGTGGATGTTAGTGCCAAATGTGCAGAAATTCTCTCAAGGCATTTTTGAGATATTGAGTTCACAAGACAGATAAGACAGATAAGGTCACAATGACCTTAACCATTGACATATGACCACCAATATGTAACAAGTCCATTTTTGTGTCCAAGTGGACGTATGTGCCAAAATTAAAGAAATTCCATCAAGGTATTCTTGAGCTATCACATTCACAAGAATCAGACAGACAAGGTTACAATGACCTTGACCTTTGACGTATGACCACGTGGCTGTGTGTGCCAAAGTCTCTGAAATCCCCTCATGGTGTTCTTGAGATATGGCATTCACAAGGATAGCATGGACAGACAGATGGAAAGACGGACAGACAACCCACAAACACCTGCCATGCCGATGCCAAGGCATCAAACAGTTTCTTTACTGTGACTTAGTGTGTTGCTTTGGGACAATAAACAATGAGACAACACTTACTTCTATCTTTAAACATGTCACAGTTACATTTGTGAAAGATAAAAACAGCTTTCTTTTCATTTCTGGTGAAATTATCCTCCATAAAAATTAAGATAATTACTAAGTAGGGAATTGTATGAAACCTGCATTCCCAGAGGCTTAAACGCACACTGATGAAATGTTTTGTTTACGCCTCAGGTTTCAGCGTCATCAGTCTGCAGTGTATCGGACAAAAAAATGATCAATTATCAATTCCACTGTGTGCAGAAAGGATACATCCCAGAGCATTAACTGGGGCAACTTACACTCATTTGGTGAAACACTTTGACATCGACTCGCACAATAAATTTCACTGGGCTGCTGATTTTAATGCATGATAATAGAAATATGTTGTGAAGCTGGATGCTTCCAGTTTGCCTGCTGTTTTAACAAAACTTGGTGTTCTCAGCCAGGAGAGGTGTGATCAGCTGTTTGGCAGCAGCAGCACTGTTTAAGTCTCCCGCTGCTGCTGCTCAATAATGTATTTTTTCTTTGTGTTACTTCATTTTGACCTTCACTGTATAAAAATATGTACGTGCAGATTTACTGAGATTCCACATTCATCCACTAAATCGGGGAAGTTTTCTCTGTGCTCACCTTGAGGAAGTCTACACGACATTCAGAGGATTAATATAGCCGCACACTATTTTGTGTTACATTAAGGTATAATGTAATGGTATCCTGAGCAGAGAAAAAGCACAACGCCACTTTCGCGTTTCCCCCGGTGGACACTGTCTGAAAAACAGACTGAAGTCAAAGCATCAAGGCCACTCCAAGAAGCCTAAAATTCAGTAGTCAGGCATTTTACACATCAGACTAAACTCACTGATGATATTTCGAATCTTTGCAGATAGATTGTAATATATGTTTCATGCAAAGATGCCTTTGTCTACATCACATATCTCAAAAGATCGGTCTTTGGTCCTACAAGCCTTGAGGACGACGCTAATCACATAGTGTGTGCAACGTGTGGAGGTCAAGAGGGGACGAATCGAGTTGACGCTCTGCTTCAAATGTATGTATAGCACTGAAAGAATACATGAAAGCAGCTGCGTTCACATCTAATGCCTATAATTCAGGACAATAATAGAGTCGATTCAGTGACCGGGTCAGTTGATCGCGCCTTGTGTGTTGCTATTAGGTGGCTCATTACCTAATTTTGCGGCTGACAGCAGACACCAGGCAAATAAATGACATTAAAACGTACAAAATCACTTCAAAAATTTGCTGATACTGTGAGCTTTGAGAAATAATTTGTAGGATTTCACAGTTTCAGAGTTCACACCAGCATCAGGGTGCAATTCAGGTTACTCAGGCCACCGGGAAATGTGCTGTGTACTAATCTATCAGTCTGCCTTCGTTGGTTTACCTCATCTCTATCTCCTTCCCCGTGTCTGTCTATCTGCCAGCGTCTCACCAGAGGGGGTAGTTGGCTGCGACCTACTTTGCGAAGCAGAACTGGAGCTGTCAGTCATGCATCTGTGCGTCACATCGCCTTACCAGCTGCTGAGAGGAGGATACTGCCGCCTCACTCTGGCCCGCTCTCCTCACCACCACCAGAAGCTTCCACACCGGATGATATTTCCCTGCTCTCCCCCCTCTGGGTCTCCTCACCCATAAACAAGAAGCGGAACTCTTTCTAAAAATCCAGTAGCGATTGCGTAATGCTCCGTGCAGGATGTCTGGCGATCATCAAGTGGCTCCTAGCAGGTAAAAGATTTTTCAGGCCTCCTTCATGTCCAGTGGCTCCATTAGTACAGGAAGGTGGCGTTTACATCCATTAGCCCAGAATAAATGGCGGCTGAATTATTGAGAGCATCAACTCTGTGAACGGCTGCCGATCCATTAACTAAACAGGATCTGGCCGGCAGGAGATGGCTTGAGCTCAACATTTCTTCTACCTACAGCTGCTTTTACGTCAATGGACTCATTAATGTCTTGATCAAGCTCAAAAAATGAAATCACTACTTTACAACTACAAAGACGGAGACAAAGCAAAGGGAAGAATGAGGCAGTCGCCAGAAGGAAATGGTAGCATTGTACGTTTCTGCAAACCACAAACATGTTACATCTGCATATTTACGTATACGTATTTATTATTGTTTCTCAGGTGACATATTATATTTGAGTATGTGTGAAACCTACAAACAGCAAAACTAGCTGTGGATAAGTGAGTCATTCCTGTGTTTCTAGCTGCTTTTTATACAGCAAATGGTGTGGGGGTTTTTTTTTTAGCAAACTGTTGCTGTTTCTCCAGCGAGGATAGTGCCAAAAAAGGGTTTTTTGTTTTTTTTACGGAGATATTACTGCATTTCCAGCTGGGATTGTAAACCTAGATCTTCACAACCGGGAATGTTCCTGCAGGAATGTGATCCAAATTTGGGGAGAGATCAACAACATCAGCAACCAGGATCACATATTTCCATGACATTAGCATGTAGCTACATGTAGCATTGCTGCTGGGGAATGACTGTAACAGAGTACAATTGAACTTTTTACCGTTAAACCAAAGAACCGGACATGCTCCAGCAGTAGTATGACCCAAAATCAAGGACAATTCACAACTAAGTGAAGAGTTGGAAACAACGTTTGGAAATAAATGATTCGGAACCGTTTGGAGCTTGTGGTTTTTGCTCACAACGAATACTTTTACATATTTTATTTGAAACTATGGCCACATTTAATATGAACATTTTTCACTATATTATATACAACGTAAATAAGAAAAAGCCTAATAGGTCCCTGATAAAATGCCCAAAATAAGATCATTTCAAGACCCCAGCAGCTGCTGCAGTGATGGCAGCTATAATAACCCTGTTTACTATTACAGTATGAAAAGGATTTATTTCAACCCACTTTTGTAGTTTGCTGACATTGATTACAACTGCTCTCACAGTCGTTGAAACTGCATTTAGTTTGACTCTATCACCAGGGACCTCTTGTGAGAGCACAACACATAAATCAGTCGATGAATAAGCCGAATATTGAGTAACACAGCAACAACACAGCGTCAGCAGGGATTCAGTGTCTGAAAGTCGACACACGCCTTAAGTTTGAGCTTTATCCCTCCTCACAAATATCTTTAATTTCCACTGATGGAGTCTTCGTGGAGAACTGGTATGGACTGAATACCAAAAATCTCACTCTGGAGCCGACTTATTTCACTCTGTAGCACTAAAGTGTAGAAAAAGTCAATAGCTTTTTATGCCGCTTGCTGCGAGCCAAGAAAATTTCTACCCTTGAGCAGGAAAACAAATATTCATTCACTTTACAACCTTAGGTGAGGACTGTGTGTGTGTGGGAGTGCAGTTTGTGCATGAATGCTGGTCACTTTCTTTGAATGAGCAGCGTCCGGTGTGAATGGGAGACAAGTACTGGGAGGAGGTTAGAGGGTGAGTTACAGCCTGGATTAACGTCTGTCTGAGCACTGGGTGATAAAAACGTGACCCCTGTGTCATGTGCAGCACATCGCTCCTTTATGGTGCTCTCTCCTCGTCTTTTTTTTCTGTATTTCGATTCCTCTGTACATCTGTTTTATCGTGGGAAAGTAAATCAAAAACAAGAAGGAAATCATCTATTAGCACCATCAGAATGAAGGCCAAATATAGACAGGCATCGCAGCCGCGGAGATATGTGTCATAACAACTGCACATCACGCTCAACGACAAAATGAGAACACAATTAGTCATCTCGGGGGCTAATTGTATTCTTAGACAACTGCTGATGTATTGTGGCTGAAAAATGTTATTTCAACTGTGAGGATGAAAAGAAAACATTTTCTTTTCCAGGAGAGCTCATAAAAATGCTGATACAGTCGCCTGGCCGTGGTGGATTTTTACCACAACCCAAGAGAGCGTGTGTGTGTTTTACTCAGGGCATCTTCATATGATTATTTAATAATAGGTATATATGGATTTGAATACTGCAGCAGTTCCATATTGCAGCCTTAGCTCCAATTAACCCTTTGAAATCTCAGGAAATTGGTTACATTTTTTTTTAAAAAGTCAGCAGTGAATGACGATATTAAACAAGCAATAAAAGAGGTTTTTCAAATATTTGTGAATCACTGCAATCTTGAGCCTACAGCCATAATGTGCACAAAAAATATTAGGCTAATGGGTCCATCAGTTTGCAATGTGAGCTGTGGACAGAAAGATACACACTCACTCACACACGCACGAACACACGGTACCAAACTTATGATCCCCTCCAAGAATACGCCTGGGGACTATCATCGTGTTAAACAATTACTAATCTAAATGAGTAAAGGTCTTCAGTATATGTAAGACTTTTATAGCCCTATAGGACATTACAATCTATTTATATATGAGGCTGTTTGATCTTATCATTTTTCTTAACCCTTTGGGCCCGCTTTAATATTACGCACAAAATGCAATTGTCATAATGCCACTATGTTTTTAGATAAAAAAAAAAAAAAAACCAAAAACACACACACAAAAAAGATTTTTTAATGTACTTCATTCTAAGTATATATATATTTTTTTGATTATCACAGCCTGGGATATGTTATGACAGTTTTCGCCATATGCCAAATATAGTAAAAATGATGTAATCAGGTGGAAAATAATAAAAACTACAAATTCAAAGGCAAAAGCCCAGAATGAAAACCAGAATTGTTTTTTAATGTTTTGGTGGCTGTGGGATCAAAAATTGCAGTTTGAATGGGTTTCAATGGCAACTTTTTTGCACTTAACAGTATGAATGTAACAATTTAGTCTACACAGTATATTTTAGACTTATTGTAAATTGGAAATACCAAGGCGAAAAAAAATATATATAATCTTGCCAAAATGTATGCCATATATATGAACAAAGCCAAAATTGTCAAAAAATGAAGCATGAAAAGCACCAACAGTCCCTAAGGGTTAAAAAAGTAACTGAAAAAAAAAAGTAAAAGCATCTGACATTGGTTATGACTGATGTTATGGAGGCATTTTTCATCTGGTAGTCCTTGTATACTCTATATATGCTTGCATCTGCCGTGGGTGGGACTAATACACAGGGAAAGGAAGCAAGTGTGGGAAGTGAGGAGACATCAAGAAATGCACCCAGTGTTACCTCAAACAATCAGAGTTTTATGTGCACACAGTACACATCCACCACTTATTTATCCAGCCGCCCACACATGCATGCACACACTTGCTACACTGGATCGAACCCCTGCAGCTCCCTGATGACCTTTAAATATAGATTGCATTATTTTTGTGTGTGTGTGTGTACAAACAGTCTCGTGCTGAGCTGTTTTCATCTTTCACGTGACATAAATATCCTCCGCCTCTGGATGCTTCGGGATGGAAATCGTGACAAATTAGCTGCTTTTATTGTGTTCACATGCAGTTCAGAGATCATTTTGCGTTTTATCTCTGCAAAGAGCCAAAGTGATCGAGTGGGTCATTGAGTTCTGAGGTCTGGAAGAATCAGCGGCCGAGACTGCATTGATTGAGTCCGTAAGAAATGCTTATCTGATGGTTGCATCGTTGCACTGCTACACTTATAAAAACAGCTTTTTAAATCTGAAGTCAATAAACAGAGATCGTCATTAATCAGACTACAAAAAATCTAATTATGAATCAATCGACTTATCAAACTGTCCCGCAATCTTGAAAAGATTAATATTGAGCAGACAGAATCTGTCAAGCGAGCAGCACAGAACTGATTATAATCTGAACACAAGGCGGACCAAAAACATGCCTTTAATATGGCTCATAATATGGACAAAAGGACTGACACGGAACATACTTGGTTCCTAATCCAAACTCCAGGGGATCTGTGATCAGCCGTGCATTTGTCTGCATATTATATGACTAATGCTGTCAGAGATGGAGGGAGATTGCTTCAGATTGGCCAATCAAGATGCTAATTAGCCGCATTAGGCATTTCAGCGGCGAGCCGGAGCCAACGGCAGCAGTTTAAAAACCAGCTGATCTATATTCTGTTTGCATTTTAAGAGTTGGGAATAACAACAGACACACTTATAAACTCTCAAAAAGAAAAAAAAAAGGTTCAGTAGAAAGCAGTTTACTGTCCCCTGAAGCCATCAGTCATTTAAAGGCATCCATAAAGCATGAGACCTGTGATCCTCACATGCTGCAGCGGAGCAGCGGCGGCCTCCCAGTCAGACTCGAGCCTAATGGCTTCAGTCAAATGCTTCTTTGTTGGAAACAATGGAAACATTTTGCCATACAGAGAGACAGTCAGAGTAATTCAGTTATGTTTGAATAGCTTCAGATTCTGCAGCATTGCGGCACTATCTCAACAGAACACATAAGCTACTATAATATAGACGAATCTGCACAGAGCTGCACTAATGATAAGGCAGTTTGGAGGACACCATGCCATTACAATTTCCCTGAATTTTCTAAAAGAGGCACAAATGTGGAATTCATCCACCGAGAACTAACAGGGGTAAAATTGGCTTTGATTGGGTGCACATCTGCTCTTTCCTCTATCTGTGACGCTACAGAGAATGCAGAGCTGTAATTGTTCGAATTTACTTACTTGTACACAAAACTGCAAGCAATTTAGTCTATGGAGTGTGTCTGTGTGTGTTGGCCACCTTTAACTTTCAGTAAAACAGGTTTAATCTAACAGCAGCGGTGCAAATCTGGCGGTCTTGAACTCTCCAAAGGCTCTTAAGGTAAAGCTCAGGGGTTGTGAGATAATTTACATTATATAATAATAATTATCCCACACTGTGTGAGAGATATTAATCTCCTGCATCTGTATGGTTGGTGAGATTCTGTTTTTTGTGTTTGTTATGTTCCCAATCCCCACAGTGCTGAAACAAAATACTAAATTCAGATGTAAACTGTAAAAGAAGAAAAAAGTCTTTTAGATTTATATGAGCTCAAGAGACTCAGACAGAATAATAACTGTGCTTGGATGACAGCCAACATAAACATTAATAAAAGCCCCTTAAATCAAGCTTAAATGAGGATATATAACTGGGTTTAACAGGGTTCCACACCTTCCTAAACATCAAATTCAAGGACTTTTCAATGACTTTCCAAGCCTAACTCCTTCAAATTCAAGGATCTACCATGGCAGAGTTTGAGACATGGATGACGGTTTATTACTTTTGCAACACTGAGAATATTTAAATGAGAACGAGCAGATTTGAACGTGTCAATCACAGAAATAGAACAGGAGTAAAATGGGTTTCTCATATAAATCAGCGCAGCAGGATGGGCAGAGCAGCAGCTATTTTTATGTGTCTCATTGCCACTGCAACCGTTGTAGCAGGCGAACTTCTGTATAAACAAACCAACTTGCAGCAAGCCACGAACACACTAAGGTGAGATTTGTGCAATGATGACCAAATGAGCAGCCTACATGTTGACATAAGCAATCCATTACTTTTAACAGATTTCTGTAACTATTACTTCCTCATCCTTTGTTGTAATTAATTGCATGTTTGTTGTAAAATTACAAAGTGACAGCCGCTGCTCAGTGGATAAACAGCGTGGAGATCAGCATTTTTTCACATGTAACTCTGTGAATTAAGGAGTCAACATGGCAATTACACAAACGTCAGTCTAACTTCAGTGACAGAGAAAAGCTGATCGGTGTACGGTTGTATTTTTCTGTTTTAATAAGGTAAATAATTAATAACAGTTCAATGTCCTTTCTATCCATTCTATTTCTTTGGTGTGAACACTTTTCAGTCGTGTTGTGTTAAAGTGACGGCAAAAAATATCAAAAGAACTTTGATTTCTTGCTTAAAATATATGAATTTAAGCATTTTTACTCATCCATGTCAAAGTCTTGATATTTTTTAACCCCTTCAAATTCATACATTTTTCATATATTTTAAGTAACCAGGGAGACCTTGGTTTAAAGCTTAATTTAGTGTGGTGAGAGCGTAAATTCAGTATTATATTGACTTATCAATGTGAACGACTTCTGCTGTTGACTAGATTTTTCTACCTTGAGGTGTATTGACAGAATTAATGAGCAAAGCTGGTCCACAGACTGTTTGGACAGAAAAAAAAACATAGTTGTTCCACACAAAACATATATAAACTTTTCAGATTTTATCTTTCCTTCTTGTGAAATACTGGGTTGTTATTTCTTGGGCTTCTGAAAATTGTTAAAATTAAAAAAACCTTGTGGGTTATGAGGGAAAATCAGGCTATGATGGCTGCAGCTGCTCACACCTCATTGACATACAAAGATACATTTTGTCTACTGATTGGTCTGTTTTCCTCACAATTTCTCTGATTTTACTTCCAAAGTGAAATCCGGCCTGCATGCACTTAACTATCCTTTAAAAATGATTACCCTGCCTCCTGTGCCTCATTTTGTGTCAAGCTCCTGCTAACACTGTGACAAGATGCTCCATGGACGCTTTTAGTCAGAGCAAAAACAATGAGTCACACAACAGATTACACATTCTTCACACCCATTTCATTACTTTGATGTTTTAAAGCAAAAGTTGACTAAGCACCGACTCGCTTTTGATTTTCCGCAGCAAAATCATGCATTTTATTCACAGCTTCCCAGCTATCCAGAGCAGGCACAGTCTTTTACTGTTTAATTTGTTTATTTGTTGGGGACAATCCCCATTAATCACCATAAAAATGTAAATGAGCTTGTTTTAAAAATGAGCTAAGGCTAATTTCCATCTGTTGTTTTTAACCAGGTGTGAAAACAAACATTACATAATAAAAAAGACCTACGAATTTAAGGGACAGCTCAAAATCATGACGAAAAGTAGAAAAATATATTTGATTAAAAGGTGAACTGGCCCTTTAAGGCAATATTCCGTAAATGCCTGGCTTATGGACACCATCCGCCTGGAACTCACTTCAATGCACTTTAAAAAATGCATGAACTGGTTTGATATGGTCTTTTTAGATCTTTAATGGTTTACTTTTTACTTCTGATTGTAACTGCTTTAACTGATATTGAAGTTAACATTGCTGATTGATTGTATGCCTTTTATCTGTTATTATTATTATTATTATTTTATATTTTTGTTTGTTAATCTTGCATTTCATCTGCTCGACATCGTTGGAAATGAGGGTTCCCCCTAAATGATTTTTTCGAGTCTAAATAAAGAGAATATAAACTTCAGCAGCTATTAGGGTGTGTAGGGTTGTTGCCACTCCTGTTTAATTTGAGGCCAAACTGCCAACATGCTGGACATGCAACCGAGAGAACACCATCTCTGGGTTTCATCTGGTTGATTATGTCAATGGTGCTTATGAGAGTTTGGCAGCTCCGGTGGAGCACCACAGCGCAGCGGACATGGCCGCGCTACAATACATGATGTGCCCCATTGGATACCTGTGATGGAAGCTGGCCGGGCAGCAGCTGGCAACAGGAGGCCGGCACCAGATGACTGTTCTCAGCCCCGGGAACAAAACAAGCAGCTGTGGGAGCGGTGGGAGGGTTGGCCCTGTCTTTAAAGGAAGCCAGGCTATGATTATCACAGTGCAAAACGGGCCCTCAAAATGCTGTTAACATAACCAGGCCAGCGAGCTAACACTTGATGCTAATTAACCACTGCCATCTGCAACTTACAGCCTAATACCGACTCCAACGCCGAATGAGACATCAATACAATAGTTTTATGTACTTATACTGCATGTACCATGCTAGATATTCATGTCAGAATCCAAACCCTTTGAGATGAATCATGGGGTGCATTATCACAAAATGACCATTTGTGTATTATCCACTCTTTCTGTGTTACTTTGAATACTTGAAGAAAATGTGTTTTCTCACATACCTCCATGAAGAATCCAAAAGCAGAGAAAGAATTTAAGCAAATGGGTCCCTGTTTAACAACAGCAAAACTGTATCTAAACATCTAATTACAAACTCTTACACAACTCCCGAGTATAATCCAAGTCTCATTTATCCAGTCGTATGCTCAGTGCTTCTCAAACACATGCATTTCGGCTAAATCCTTTCTATATATAACACTTGCGATTGAACAGTCTCGTGCACGGATGCCTCGGTAAGACTGTGCATTTGAACTCTTTACAGTGAAACACATGAGCAGTGTTCAAACACATGTTCTGCTGCTCACATGCAGATATTGGGAACTACTGAGCATACAAGTGGATAAATGAGACTGCACGATTAATCCGATTCATCAAGAATTTTCTCTTTTTTGGATTCTTTGTTCTCCATGGAGGTATGAAACATCACCACACGAATTCAATGTAACACTTGGTGAGTAATTCATACACAAATGGTCAAAAATGTATGCAGGTAAAATGAAAAACCGGCAACGGCACGGAATAAAAGCATCAGCCAATAAGATGAAGCGCTGTGTTGTTGCTTTTGTTAGAATTGTCTCAGGAAGGGTGTTTTGCAAGCCTTTTAGAGTAGGTTTGTTTAAAAATGTTAAAAATATGTCATGTTTTACATCTAACCTGAGTTGTAGTGGTTCTCATTCTACTCAGTAAATGTAAACATTTACAACTACAACTACAACTACAACATTTTATTTCTGCATCTGTTAGTGGGTCATCTGTAAGATTTGGCATAATAGTATGATAGATCCACTGATGATAGATACATGGAGCAATAAGGTTACAAAAAAAGTGCATATATCAGTATCAGCATCAGCAAATTGGCTGTCAGATATCAACAAACATCCAAAACTGACCATCCTTAATGAGAAGTAATCTGATGACTGAAAAATTAAACTTGCAAATCATGAATCAACACTCAAAAAACAGTGATAATAAAAACAGATAACGCTCCAACAAAAGCATTTGGGGAGTAGATAAAAGATGCTGGTTAACATCTTCCTTGGTACCCTTTTACGTGTCCTATACCATTTTTACAGTATGACGTTTCAGATTTTTCTTTTGATTATAATTCAAGAATTTCTGCATTGCAATTTTGCTTATTTATTAAGTCATTGCTGCTCTGTTTATATCAGTCATCCACAAAACTTTCATATCCACAGTGTGGAAGTTGGACAATGCACTGTCAGCTTAAGTGTGTTCTGAGCTCTGCACCAACACTTACACTGGACAGGGGACTCGTCTATGTGCGTTTGTATTGAAGGGACTTCAGGTGTTCTCTGATGAAATGCCAACTTCTTTGTCTCCAACCTTCCTTTGTGTGTCTATTTTATAGTTTCCCACAGAGCCCAGAATCCTTTTGATGCACCTGAAAACATGCTGCATTCAGCTGTAAATAATACGTATAGACAGCAACAGTGAAAGCTACAGAAAAAGCCAGACACATCTAGTCATGAAAAACTCTCCACAATGCAACACGTCAGGTAGTTCTTGTGCATTGAGGCTGCTGTCTGTTGAGAAACGCATATCTCTGCTGCTTAACAGGCTGAATATGAGTGCAAAACGGTGTGCGTAGAAGGACGCACGAACCGTTTGATTTTTGGAGAAGCTGACAGCTGAATGCCATTAACAGTTATCTAAAAGACATTCGCGCTTTTGTTTTACATAGCGGGAAGATATTCTGTTATCACGCTCTGCAAATATCTGAAGTGATTGTCTACATTTGTGCAGTTATCTACAGGAGGCCTGTGAGATAAAACAAACAAGAAAACAAGAATTACTGCCTTGCGGTTATATGCCTCCAAAAACCAGACAGTTTCAGTTTACATCCGTGTGTGAAAACATGGATGCTTCACACACATTTTCAACCTGACAGCACAAAAGATCTATTCAGTCAGCACAGTTTCAAGGTGGACATCCAAGTTAGTGTCACCAATTCAGGATCTGACCAAATGTGTCCCCTTCTGTTCCTGACTTATGATGTTGAGTAATGGCCAGGCAAATATTATTTTTTATGATGACACAGTAAAACTGCCCTTTAAGCTTTTGGATATTAAATGTCAACATTTCATCATTTTCTCCTATAAGACATTTATGGGGAATTTTGTCATAATTAGTTTGGGAATTCTTGAGTTATGGCCAAAAGCGTGTTTTGTGTGGTCATGGTGACTTATAACCTTCAATCACTAAATTCTTAATCAGTTCAACATTGAGCCCAAGTGTATGTTTGTGCCAAATTTGAGGAAATTCCCTTAAGGCCTTCTTGAGATATCTCATTCACGAAAATAAGATGGACACAGGGTCACGGTGACTTTTGACATATGACCACCAATATTTAACAAGTTCATTGTTAAGTCCAAGTGGACGTTTGTGCCAAAATTAAAGAAATTCCCTCACGGTGTTCTTGAGATATTACAAGAATGGGACACACAACCTGTAAACATAACGCCTCCTGCAATGGCTATCACCGGAGCAATGTTTTTTTTTCTACAATGTTCAAGTGTTTTATAATTAAGTTTTGTTTGCGAAAACTCATTTTTGTTAGTAAAGTTACCAGACGCTCAGACGTTCAATGTCCCATAACTCTACATTGACACAGCCGTGCTATTGCAGGGCTGGGATGTATTATATCATGTGAAAGTAATTAACAACTGTGACATACCAAGCCATGACTTAATTACATCAAGCATCTCTGGCTCATTGACCGCACAACAATATCAGATGTGAGCCCATCCCCCCACAAAACCCCCTGCAGCACTGCCTACATATTACTCGGCCATCACACCGTGTTACCAATCACTGCGCACGGGATTGGTAGTGACATTATAAAGTGCGATGCTGTGATGCACCTGAGTCACATCAGTGGGTTAGATGTGGGATCTCTGCAGGGGAGCGATGTGGAGCTGCCATATCTGCCGCAGAGAGGAGGAAGTTCCAGTACGGCGCTGACAGTTTGGGAAGACGCACTCACGGAGAGACACAGAGGATCAACTCCTTGGAGAGTGTGAGCAAGTCATTATATTTCACCTTCAAAGCAGAGGATTTTTATTCCTGTCCTTGTCACACGATGCTTTCGATGTAGGAAGAAAATGATATATAGGTCGTTTGTTGATGCTACAAAAAGCGTAATGTGTATGTGGACTCGCTGGTGAAAGGGACTTCTCTTTGAGACTCAACGGCTTGTGCCAGTTAGATGACAACTACACTTCTAGATACTGTTGGCAGTGTTGGAAATCCAAATTTAATAAGTTATACAGCTCAATTCTCCCCTACATCATGCTTTATCCATTAAAGTTTTTGCCTTTCCTACTGAAGAATAATGAGTTCACTTCAGAAGCAAACTGTTAATCCTGTTTTTCTGAATTAAGAAGATTATAATGTCAGAATCATTGGAAAAGTTTTGAACAATTCCTTCTCAATTTCTGAATGAAGAACAAATAATCTTCCAAATGTCTTAAACGAGATAATTATCTTGGTTCTTTCAGAAAAACAAAAGCTGATTTTTATTTATTTATTTTTTTGATAGGACAGACTTGGCATGAAAAGGGGAGAAAGAGGAGACGACATGCAGCAACGAGCCGCAGGCTGGAATCAAACCCACGGACATAGCTTTTGAACATGAGTCGCCTGCTCTATCCAGTGAGCTTTTTCTATGAAAACTTTTCTGAGAATTCTGAGGTAAAAATCTCATTAATGTAGAAAAACAAAGCAGATGTTTCTTCTCATTATTTTTCTGTAGTATCCTACCTTTACCTTCCTAAAACGGCTGAAATGACATCTTCAAATGTATTGTTTAACGTTGTCATGAGAACTGATACTTTGGCACTAGGACGTCATCTTGACCTTCTTCTCCATTTTCTGGTATTTTCTAGACCAAACCAATTATTTACACATTAATTGACAATGAAAATAATCGTTACTTGCAGCCCTAATTGATCATCACACTATTAATACTAGAAATACGTAGCCCTAATTACAGACAAATCTTAATGTTGTATTTCGTCGCAGTGAGTGTAATAATTTTGTAGATGTGTAACGCTGAAGACACAGTTCATCGCAGCACATTATGGGATGGAGCAGTGATGCAGCGGAGCAGGCAGGACATCATGGCATCGACTCTCGCAGGAGTCCTTGAACGAGATTCTCAGCCGGCGCCAAGAGCCGGTGACATCATGCTCTATTTCTGGCTTTCAAGTGGAGCATTCAGAAGCTAAAAGGTATCCATTAATGGGGACCAGCTGCATGGTCGAAAGACACCAGTCCGCACCAGAGACCTGCTCTGAAGAGTCAGCTGCCAAACCCGTAAAAAATCTAATTACTGCTCGTCTTTTTCGACATGTCTTCGGGAGATTGTGTCAGAAATGAGTCTAATTCCTCATCAGTCGGCCTACATTTGTGTGACATGTCGGAGCTATGGTTGAATAATCAGTGTTTAAAGGAAAAACCAGCTGATTCAGGACTTCAGTGGCCGCACAGAGCAGCTGAGGAGGTAATATTCATCAATGGCGAGGCAGAATAAACAAATGTAGTTGCTTTGGAGGGAAGATTACATTTCCAGGTCGGCACAGCGAGGAGAACTAAGTATTGGTCATAACCTCATTTCACTCTGCTCACTTAAGTGGCTCTCAGGGGACCAGTTCTCTAATTCATTCGAGCAAAGCCAGCAAGCAGCATGAGTGTGTGCGTGTAGTGTGGATTTCCGTGTGTGTTCGTGACGACGGGACTGCCTGTGTGTGAAGTAAGATTTAAGAATTTCTGTATTTCTTGCCTCAGGGTCTGAGTCATGCCCAAGTTCTACCCACAGTGATGCAAACTCTCACACAGACACACACACACACACACACACACACACACACCGCCCTCCCCGGCTCCCATCCCACCCACACAAATGCACGCTCGCACTCGTGCGCTTTCGCTCACTGGAGGAGATGACATCAAAGTGTGCCGGCCCACGCACTGTCATTTCCTAAACGCAAATGATTCATCATCAAATGTTTTTTGGGGACATTTGAAAAAGAGAAAAAAAAGAACACCTTGAGGTGCTGCAGCGTATCTCGCTGCGTTACTAAGAAGTGGTGAAGGAACTTATGAATGTAAATCCTCACATCCACACAAGAATGGCCATAAATATTTGATGTCTTTACTAGGTTTCATTAAGTGGGTGAAACCTGTAAACCACTAATCAGCAGCATGAGGACTGGTTAATAAAGGAATACTTCAAAATACCTCAAATGGATTACTTAATGGGCCTCCTGGGAAAAGGCCCAAGAGCCATAAGTGTCAGGGGCCCTGCTGGCCTTCACTTGCAAAACGTCAAATTTCAAATTAAGGCGTACCAGCCAAGCTAAGACACAAAATGACCACAAAGGGATGCAAAGCTACTCCAAATAAACACTAAAAACTACAAAAATGGGCAAAATAACCACTGAGACACAAAACAATTACAAGGAGATTCAAAAATAACTACTAAGCACCACACAATGACCAAAAGAAAAAAATAAAATGACCTCAACAAGACATAAAATTGCCTCAGAGAAACCCAAACAACTACAAAAAGACACATAACAACTACAAAGAAACACACAATGAAAATAAAAGACTCAAAATGAATGTGTTGTCCTATGAACATGCACTTCTCATGCATTTGTATGCGAAACGTGAAGGCCACGCCCCTTTTGAAGGGATCAAAAACTCAAGATCAGGATCGGACGATGAGTAGTGAAAATGTTTCGGATATTCAGAATCTATACATATCAATAAATCAATATTTTTGACACACTAGCAAAGGCTTGTGTGGGATAACTGCTGAAATATAGCAATACATCAAGCAAATACCAGCCTTTACTCTTAGAAGCCAAAAGCATCTGCAGAAACTTCTGTAAATTAGGTATTCAGTCAACAGCATCAAATCTGGAACCAATATCCTGCAATATCTTCACTCACATTCCCAACTTCTCCCTCTACTTTGCAGCTTCATATTGGACGCTATAGATACAGATACCGTCTGGCTCTCACAGTCATTTTAAAAGATTTATTACCAGATAAAACTTGGACTGGACGAAATCAATTCCATCGAAAGATTTCAGACAACCCACTATAACCCCCCGCAGACGCTTCCACTGTTCATTTCTAAAATGTGTATCAAATGTAGAGGGAGCCTCTTTTTAAAACAGATGTGGTTTGTGAGGAACCCTGGATTAAAAATGAATACCTCACAATTGCCAACTAAAAGCGGCAGCTTAGCAGTAACAAATATTTCATCCTACAACTGGGTCTGTCAAGCTTGAGTAATGACTTCCTGTCTGCGGATCCATCTCTGCAACGCTGCAGACAGCCGGAATGACTGGAGCTGCGGTTCTGCCCTTTTTCCACTTAAGTACACTTAAAGCTTATATTAAACAGTAAACATGTGATGATTCATCACTATCTAGGAACGAGACATTTCCCCCGGCATCGGCAGCAATTTTGATCTGTGGCACGAGAACTGTTTCAGGGCTCTCAGAGATCGTTTCCCAAACAATGGGCTTCATTCACCCACTGTTCTTAGGAAGACATTTCTTCTTAAAACACCATCAGAGTTTTCACAAAGTTTCCCCAATGTTTTCTTGGTGAAAAATCTTCAAAGAATAAATGGGATTTGTGTAGTTAGGAGGAGAGTCTTTGCACAATCCAGAGCCAAAGGCGTAACAACTTGACCCTTTTGAAACCTAAGCAAATTGGCTTGATTTCTTTCAAAAACATGGCAAAAAGGATGGGCAACTTAAGAAGAAATGACCCAAAAATTAGTAGGATATTAGTAAAAGGGAAAAGTAGATACCTAAAAAAATAGCAATAAATAAAAAAGTAAAGAAACAAAAATAACACAAGAATATTGCCTAAAAACTGCTTAAAGATTATAATAATTTTGTAAAGTATTTTTAAATATTATAATTATAAATATAGTTCTCTAGACATTTTTTACTATTTTTTCATTTCCAAAATCTACTAATTTCTTGCAATTTTTGGGACATTTCTTGACAAGCTGCTTTTATTCCCCTCGGTATCTGAAAGCAATCAAACCAATATGACAGGGTTCAATGGGTTAAATGGCTTCTGAAAGGCGTCTGAACACAACACAAGAAAACTGAAAACTCTGCGCTTGTACTTTTAAACAGGAAATGCATTTTATGTCATTATGTTTACTGGAAATGACATTTAACAAAAGCAAGTGGGTTGTTATTAGTGATGATTATTTACCAGCAACATTCTTCAAGACCTCGCCTATTCATGCATGCACATGCAGTGGTTACCACTTTGTACTGAAATCACTCTCTTATATCAACAGTAGTGTGATGATATAGAGTAATAAATAGCCCAGACCTTTTTAAATAAACAAACAGCCATGGACATAGGGATGGGCAGAGAAACAGAGAATCAAATACTGATAAATAATGAGATGGCAATCAATAATTGTAAACCTATAAATAACTGCTTAGGTTAGCACAACAAGTCAATTTGGTGTGCAAGTTGTAGGAGATGTACATAAAATGCCCATCGCCTGGCTCAACAAAAACTGCTTTCAAGCTGCCTTTAGACCTGTTTTATACCGTCTATACTAAAGACACAAAAGCAGAATGTGAATGGAAACACACTGAACACAAACCACAGTAACACAGATGTGATGATCACAGACACACACTTTCTACGTGCCCAAAACGACATGACAGACACAAGAACCCTCAGGGGATTTTTTAATCTGGTGGCCCACTGGTGAAAGTGGCGCGGTGTGGGTAAATTTAAAAACAAATGAAAACAGTAAGCAGTTTAACTCAGGTAACTTATTGTAAATGTAGTAATATTTCCTCTAAATACTGTTGTCAAAGGAAATGTTATATGTTATATTACTCCTGACTGCTAAAAAGTGATATATTACTATCTCTACTATAATCTGTATGTAACTAACTGTTGTTACACTGCGTGTTATCTGAAACAGGTCTCTCTTGAGAACGAGACCCTGCGTCTCAGTGAAATTACCTGTATAAATAAAGATTAAAAAACTGCAACGATGCATTTATCATCTTATCAACCAACCAAATTAAGCACAACATGAAAAAATTAAAAAAATATTCAGTCCGCCTTTGTAGTGATCGACTGTTTCAAAGGTATTTTAACTTCTACGATGTAAATGATAAGTGTGATCTTTGATTACACAAACTGAATAACCCCAAAGATGACTTTGTAAGCAAGCAGCCGCCGTCTCCTTGTTAGGCTGATCTACTGTTCCTGCAACTTCCTGACTTTACAGCACTCCGCTGCCCTACTGTGCTGTTCATTAGAAAGATAATTACATCTGCAGGAGATCCTTCTGCACTGTCTTGTCACCTCGGTGTGTCTGATCAGATCCCCTACCTCATCCCCTTCTTCTGTTTCACTGCCAGACACCGCTCAACCCGCGCCCAGCGCTTGGCGTCGACCCTGGCAGTGATGATTCATCCGGAGGAGGCCGAGATCCGTCTCCCTAATCAGACCCAACTAAACTTTCAAGGGTATTGATCAAGCATCTCTGTCAGAGCCATTACAGACACTTGATGCATACGCTGTGTGCCAAGGGCCCATCCCTGCTCCTGTCAATGTGGAGGAGATTAAAGGCAGAAAAGAATTAAGGGCGGAGAGGAAAAACAAGGCTTTGGGGGTAAATTGAGCATAAAAAACGAGAAAGGCTTTAGTTTGCGAATCAACGCCTGCAAGACAGGAAAATTGGAAAATACTCTACCACTGTCCATCAGCGAGTGAGTATATTAGACAGAAGATGGCCGTGCCGAGGACTTAAAGAAATGAACTACCACAGATTCCACAACTGAGTCGCCAGGAGGAAATGCTGGCATTGTACGTTTCTGCAAACCAGTGATGCATTTCCTATAAACACTTTTATAGTTCTGCTTGGGTATAAATGGGCTGACTGAGGTGGATGGGACGGTGGATGGCGTGAAACCTAGGCGAGATGGCTGCCACGCTACAAACCACTGCTCCAGAATTGCAAACATCAAACTGGTTGTTCATTAGCAAGACATTGCACCATTTGCGCCACCAAAACTTGGGTGTTTATTTAGTGACATACAGTGTTTCCAGAAGCATTTCTGCCACTAAAGCCGAGCAGTTTTTCACAACACACCGCAGCATTTCCAAAAACATCTGTGAAAAGTGTTTTAAGTGACACATTGCCACATTTCCAGCACATTTGTGCCACCAAATCTTATTTTTAGCGACACATTGTAGTATTTCTAGCAGCCATCGTGCCACCAAACCTGGCTATTTTAAGCTACATTTTGCAGCATTTCCAGTGACATCTGTGCCACAAAACTTCACCAAACACCAAAACTGGTGTTTTTCATCAACACATTCAAGCACTTTGAGCAGAACATTTATGCACCAAACCTAGGGTGTTTCTTAGTGACAGATTAAGGTATTTCCAATGACATTTGTGCCACTAAACCTAGGTGTTTTTTTGACAGACATCACAGCATTTCCGGCGGTGTTGGTGCCACCAAACCTGGGTGTTTTAAGTGACACATTGCCACATTTCCAGCACATTTGTGCCACCAAATCTTATTTTTAGCGACACATTGTAGTATTTCTAGCAGCCATCGTGCCACCAAACCTGGCTATTTTAAGCTACATTTTGCAGCATTTCCAGTGACATCTGTGCCACAAAACTTCACCAAACACCAAAACTGGTGTTTTTCATCAACACATTCAAGCACTTTGAGCAGAACATTTATGCACCAAACCTAGGGTGTTTCTTAGTGACAGATTAAGGTATTTCCAATGACATTTGTGCCACTAAACCTAGGTGTTTTTTTGACAGACATCACAGCATTTCCGGCGGTGTTGGTGCCACCAAACCTGGGTGTTCTATAGTGGCACATTGCAGCATTTTCAGGGACATTTGTGCTAAAAAACCTGGGTGTTTTTAGGTGAATATTGGGGCATTTTCAGCAGTAATTATGTGCCACCAACCCAGTGGCGATTGTGTGTATTGGTATTGGTATTGTATTGGTATTTTAAACCAAACTATGGTCTTTTTGTTGTGCCTAAAAATAACAGCAACATCAGCCACATTAATATATGCGCTACATAATAATGCCAACATATAGTCTGACGATTAGGTTGTTTTCCAATAATATTTTATCAAACTCAAAGTCTGCAGACATGATTGTGTTATTTATGATGCATTATCATGTTTTGTGAAGCTGATTAGCGTGTGAACTTAAGGAACGCCGCAGTCGTTGCTGGTAAACTCCAGTGGTACCCACTCGTGCTTGTCTTTGCATAGTTTCCTCCGCTCTCCTCGCTACGCATCAACTGCACATCTAGCCTGCAGGCGGCGTGAACTGGGGCACAAACAATAACAGTAATCATGGAAAGTCATGTGGTGCTCCGGCGGAGGAGACCAGCTGACTGGCTGACTGCTGGAGCCCAGAGGCGCTCCTGTACAAGCAACAGAGAGACAGGGAGGGGGTGGAAGGAGGGAAGCGAAAAAAAAAAATCAGAAAGCAAAGAGGAGAAGGATTCACCTCTCATCCCCTCGCCTCGACAAGCTTAGTCATCTTCGCTTCCACATTCTGCCCTTGTCAGGGAGCTTCACCATCTCCTCCTCCCTCCTCCCTCCTCCGCCGTGCCGTCCTCCCCTCATTCACCCCCACAGAGCTCCACAGAGTGGTACACTCCATGACTACATCACTCGTTCGGCGATACTGGAAGCTTTAAGAAAGATGGGAGGACATGGTCGTGTACTTGTGGCCAGACTCTTTGTTAAATTGGCCATTTCATATTAATTAATGAACATTGGTGGAATGTCATTAAGTACATTTATTCAAGTACAGTGCTTGAGTATGAATATGAGGTACGTTTACCTGAGTGTTTTATTTCCACACTACCTTATACTTTTACATTACTACATACCAGAAGTAAATGTTGCAATTTTTACTTCACTACATTTAAGTGATAGTTTTAGTTGTTTCAGAAATTAAGATTTTTGCATAAGAAATAAGAAGGGTTGATAAAATATCTTTGGTAATTAAATTACCAAACAGTTTACACAAGTACAATTAGTACTACATTAATCAATCAGTTGACTCAGAAAATCAGTTGGCAACTATTTTGATAAACATTTAAATCTTTTTATTTTATTTTTGTTTAATAATTTTGAGTTTCTAAGGTGTTATTTTCATTTTTTTCGTCCTTTTTTCTGTAATGTTTTGGGTATGTTTTGCTCTTTAAAGTTTTGTTTTTAATTTATTCTTTTTTATAAATTTAAGATTTGGGGGTATTTTCTTTTTTGTACAATTTCGAATTTGAAGTGTTTTTTCTATTTTTTTGGGGGGGGGGGCTTAAGATTTTTTTTTTAATATAATTTTGAGTTTTTTCATTGTGTCATTTTTTTCTGCATTGGGATCTTTTACTTTTCATATTACAGTACATTGTTTTGATTGTAATTACTTTTACTTAAGTACCATT
Source organism: Plectropomus leopardus (assembly GCF_026936395.1). Classification (NCBI taxonomy): domain Eukaryota; kingdom Metazoa; phylum Chordata; class Actinopteri; order Perciformes; family Serranidae; genus Plectropomus; species Plectropomus leopardus. The sequence goes on from NC_142197.1 coordinate 6,877,048, forward strand.
TTCAATGCAGGACTTTTATTTGTATAAGTAAAGTATTTTGACAGGGTGGTATCAGTACTTTTATTTGAGTAAAGGAACTGAATACTTCATCCATCACTGTTAATAAACAGCGGAGTAGAGGGGGCTAATAAAATGTACAAAGTGCTTACACTTTAAATAAATCCACCACCGCTATAATTATTAATCTTGAATTGCTGTGTGAAATCAAATCATGTTTCCGAGCTCAATCACCGCTTTGTATGAAAGACGTTGCATGAAAGACACCGTTGTAAATTCCACTGAAGCCTGTATGACAGTCATGAATGAGCAAACCACAGATCAATGGGCTGCTCTGTTCAGTAATCTAGAGCAGTCTTAGCTTTCATTACAACATCGGTGTGCGAGTGATCAATTGGCTGGTATCTCATTACCGTCTGGCCGGGCGGAGAGCACTTGGATCAACGTCTGGGGAGCTGAGGCCGCGCTGCCGGTCCTCAGTGTCCAATAGGAGAGATTTATGCATCCACAGTGACCAACACATTCATTCATGATTTAATTTTATTACTAGCTTTTTTATTATCAGACTGCTGAGTAAAAAACTGAATGAAAACAGTGATGATAAGAGAGTGTATGCTTTTGTTAGATCAATTTCAATTGTCGCAAGATGAATGTTTTATGACAAATCAAAGTGGATTAACCCCCTCAAGAGAGCAATCACACTGTTTAAAAGTTGCTGTTTGTACGACTAAAACGCTGCTGTAATTCACAGAGCACCGACTGTGATGTAGTGCAAATAAATGACTAGTAAAGTCACATGTCTCATGAACATTTTCTTGTGTATTTGGAAAGCAAACATGGTGTCCCAATTAACATTTAAATCTTACAGAGGCTGTTAAATTGTCATTTTATGTGATTTCTTTCCAAAACTACATTTAAAGGTACCACAATCTATTTGTACCACGAAAACTACTCTTTCCCACCAAGGTATTTCTGTGATTTCTGCCAGTAGAGTGCCATGAAAAGCAGTTGTTTTTACTGAGACGTTGCTGTTTCCTTCCAGGAATGCTCCGCTCATAAAAATGAGCATATCTCAAAAACTAATAATGTACAAAATTAAAATAACTAATGGAGTGTAAAGAAATATTTTCTATCTTTTAGATCAATATGTTGTTGTTTTTTGTTTTTGTAAAATCTGATGAAAAAACATATTAGTTTTTTTTGTTAATGACACAACTTCAATACTTTTACCAATTAATTCATATGTAAGTCAATGAACCATATTAATTGGTAATTTTAGCTTAGGTTGGGCAGATTATAGGGATATGAAGCATTTGACGATACTTCGAGAAATGACATCACAAAAAGCAAAAATACTAATGTAGGCTCTGGCGGACCATTTTTATTGCAGAGTTCAAAGGATTAAGCTCAAATGTGATTATTTCCTCACCATAACCAAGAGATATTTGTGCCTTAACCCAACCGCTATTAACTGTAGCAATGTTGAAACATAAAGTGTGAACATATTTACTTCATACAAATGTAAAGTATCTGTGGTTTTCAGAAACATACAACGCCAACATTTATTGTGGTGATTGCTTGTCTGGAATCACATGTGCAATGGCCATAATAATTGCTCACGTTTTCCAGGTAAAGTGAAAATGTGGCTCCATATACTAATAATCAATAAAGCAAATGAAATTATTTATGTCTCCAGAGTGTCTCCGCCTGTGTTTGTGGAAGACGACAGCACGGTGCCAATGACCAGGATCAGCAGGAGCAGAAGCTGCTGTCGAGAACATCATCTGCAGCAGCAGCTTCATCAGAGACCACGTTTGGCAACAGTAAATAAACAGCATGGGGAGAAGGCTCCCGCGGCCCCTCAGGGCCCTTCGAGTACAGTAACGCACAGCTGAGTGCTACGGGGAAACGCTGCCTGTCTGCCAGCTCGCCTGCCTGTGTCACGATACAGGGGGCGTTGGGGGATGGGAGGAGGGTCACATGTGCGCGGCGCTGCAGGCTTTGGGTTGTCTCCACACTCTCCATGTCTTTCTGTATCTCTTTCTCCGAACTGAGTTTATTGAGCACAAGTGGAGTCTTTCTGAGAGCCGAGTGACTCCAGATACACTGAGGCAGAGGAAACAAGCCAGAATAATGCAAGACACGGAAAAACACCAGGCTTTCAGATGACAGCGGTGCCCCTCATTTCCCAGAGAGGCTTATAGTTAGAGGCAAGAACAAATTGCTCACCCTGTGCAACGAAACGCATGTTGCATCTGCAGCAGAGATGAAGCCGAGGGTAAATCCGTTGCTTTATTTGCTGAATAGACTTTACCACCTGTTATAGGCTAGCAGAAACGCTCATAATGTGTATCAGACTTCAAAGTATCAGACTGATGGTGGTTAATGAGAATAACGTCTGCATTTTTCATTAGTGATTAAGCGTTTTGTCTATTAAATGTGAGAAATGGACATCACCGTTCCCTGAAGTCTGAGGCGACGTCTTCAAATGTCTTATTTTGACTGACCAACACTCCAAACCCACAGATATTCCGTTTCCAAAAATCTGGAAAGACACAACGCAGGAAAGCAGAAAATCCCAAAGATTAGAAAGAAAGACTCAATGATGTTGCTTTTTTGAAAAAATGACTAACAATTAATTTGAGTAGTTGCAGAAAAATAACTTTTTTAGAACAAGTTCCCTCCAACTAAAAACATGAAAGTAGCAGTGGACTTTTACTTTGATATGACATTTACACATAAAATGGATACAGAAAAGGCTCAAACTGGTGCATTAAAAAAAGTGCCTTTTTCACAAAAACTTGACATATTCAAGAGTCACTTGAGGTCCACTCACAATGGACTCGCAACCCACTTTTGGATCACAAGCTAGCAGAACCACTGGTTTAGAGCAACATTTCAAGCCAAAAAAAATATTCCTTTAAATACAAATTGGGAGCATTTTAGCATCAACAGAATACATTCAGTGTGCATCATGCAGCTATGGGCGTTTGACACATATACAGCTAATGGTTGCCTCTGCTATTCTTCTGCTCTGCAACAAAATGGCCTGATGAAATACAGAAAGAGAAGACAAGGGACGGTGGGTAAGGAGGGGAGGCATATCAGGGAAGGGACAGGGGCACTTTTGGATTGTTATGCATGTGGGGGGGGGGGTGCGGTGTTGCCTGGAAGCGTCGAGTGGGGACGGCGAATGTCACTCCAATCAGTCGAAAGTGTCACGACGAGTAGCGGAGCCGTGACCTCTGATGGGGAGAGGGGAACAGCAGAGGAGAAGAGGGAGACACAAGGCAAAGCGCAACATAACAGAAAAGGCAGTGACAGCAGAAACAGAGAGAGGGAGAGACAGAGAGGGGAAGAGGGGGGAAAAGGGAACAAGAGGGAGGGAAGTTTGTGGTGGGCCGACGCCAAATCTTGCCAGCGCTCCAGGCTTCAGGAACAGAGGAGTGATATCAGTAAAGACACATTCGTAGCCTGCCTATCGCCTAAATGAGGCCACTTCTGCCTTTAAAAAAAAACTCTGCTGCTTCTTTTCTCATTCACCACCTCCGCTGCAATCACAGGGTGGAGAAAGACCTGGAAGCTATCTATTGCCCTCTTTAAGAATCCCACTACACGATTATCAGAGCAGTGGCCCACAACGCTGTTCCCCCTAAAACTGTTGCCAAATTACATCTGTATTAAATAATTTTTTTAAGCTCCAGTGTGTAGGATTGAGGGGAATGCATTGGCAGAAATTGAATAAAACATAATAAGCATATTTTCTTTAGGGTATGATCACCTGAAAATGAGAATTGTTGCGTTTTTGTAACCCTAGAATGAGCCGTTTATGCCTCCACAGGGAGCGGGTCCTTGTCCACGGAGTCTGCCATGTTGCACCGCCATGTTTCTACAGTAGCCCAGAAGGGACCGAGGCTATTCAGTGAAGACTGGGACACGTTCTTGCATGCACAATAAAACTGTAGCTGCAATGTTGGAGGGTTACAGCAGAGTATTTGTTTATGGTCTTTTATTAAAGATCTTTAAAGATCATATTTTTAACATGAAGCTACTTTATTTAGTGTTTTTAATGGTTTAAATCACCTAGTCTGTTTGTTTTGGAGAGGAAGAGACCTCTGCAGATAATTCGACTCCCGGTAAAAATCTCCTTTGGATCAGAAATGTAGGGACCACACATTAGCAGGTGCCAAGCAAGTGGTCCGCCTGAGACGAGCCAAAGAACAACGAAAAACAATGATTTACAAGGTGATAACTATTTTAACCCATGTTTTACCAGTTTAAATTACCTGTTTCTGTTGCTTTCGAAATGAAGAGACCTCTGTGGATAATTTGGCTTCCAGTGAAAACCCTCCTAAAGGTCTGGCACTAAAATTATCGGAAAAAAAAGGTGAGCACACATTAGCAGGATCTACTAGCAGTCCATCTGCGAAATGCCAAACAGCACCTAAAAAACACCAATTTAAAACATGAAACCACTTTTTTCAGTGTTTGTAATAGTTTAAATCACTGGGTCTGTTTGTTTTAGAGAGGAAGCGATCTCTGCGGATAATTCGGCTCCCAGTAAAAAACAGAAAAATGAACACTGTAGCAAATCTAACTGGGACAAGTTTCAGATGGTTCAATCAGTAGATGCCACAAAATCCACCTCAATCTTACACACTGTTCTTTTAGTCAGATGTAGTAAAATCATGTTAAATCAAGGGCAAAGACGTTCATAAAAGTGCAAAAGGTGATGACTGAATTTGTGAAATACGCTCATTCTTATCGTCCAAAAACTCTCAACTGCTGCATATTAAACAGCAGCACAACACCACTTTTCCCTTCACTAAATGTCTCTGTATAATCACCAAGGCCTAACAAACCTCTTCATAAACCATTAGAGTAATGCTGATATCATACAGGCCAATAAGACGCCATCAGATTAATTAATGGAATCGTTTGTGCCGGGACGTCGCTGGGAGGATCCCAATCGCCCGAGTGACATCTAATTTAAGCCGAGTGACGGGAAAAGCACCAGAACACTATGTCAGCTCTGTCATTACACAATGACAACCAATACATCACCACAGCGCCACCACAGTGCCCTTAGTGCCGGTGGACATCAATGAAATTGTCTGATAATGGAAATGTTATTTCACTTTGGCAGCCCTGGATGCTTTCTTGGGAAATGTTTGGACAGGAGAGGAAGACGGTTGCTATTCCAACAAGAACGAGAAAAGACTTTTCACTCTGTGTGAAATCTATGAACAGCGTTTTGTAGCGCTTAAGTTTTCCCTTTCTTGTCTTGTACATTCAACTGTATATTACGTCCACTGTGTAACTTCTGAGGAGGGTAAAATAAAAAAAGCCCCGAGGCTAAAGAATGAGCTGGAAACCACATAACCCTGAGTTCAAACCTACAGCCTGAGACGAATCCGAGATGAAAACCTCGCAAAGGCAGTCTCTGGAAAAGGCATATTTGTAACATCTCAACACCCAGACACCCAATGATCTGTTCCACACGTCAGAGTGAAGAAGTGTAAGTGGGTTAATTCAAATTATTCTAAAGGCCAAAGGGCAAGAGGGAGAAAAAAAGCATGATATTGAAATGGTTTTCTGGCTGGATTAATTCAAAACAGGAGAAAGTATCGTTTGAACACTCCAAACCTCTTTTAAGGAGTAATGTGAGATCACACCAAAACTAACACAGACACAGTGTGTGCCTCGCCTGTGTCTCTGAAACCATGCGGATTACTGCGCGATCGAACAAAGTCCTCCTCTCTCCAACCACCGCCAGCAAACCTCCAGAGTCTTCTGGAAACACAGTGGGGAGAGCGTGTGACTAGAATTACTGACACACTTTTAGAAAGTGCTAATCTCCGCTTACTGTAGGACTTATTACCAAAGACTTTTCTTTTTTTCACACATTGCTATAAATATGAACAACCGAAATGTCAAACACAGTATTTCCGTTATGTTTCACTGATGTGACCGCAGACAAAGGCAGGCCCGCAGTGTCATAGAAACAGCATGGTTGAATGCACACTGAATGAGAATTAGGGCCGGGATTTTAAATACCAACTACTTATCAGGTGTTGTTTAGGGATGTCTGAGATCTGGCATTTGGGTTGATTAAACACGGAGCTGCAGGAGCATGTCAAGTACTGTACATGAGGAAAACAAAAGCTTAACTCACACTGATATACCATTTAGTGCATGGTGTATCCAAAGCGCCTTCAGGGAGCTCTATATGATAATCAAGAGCGTGTTTATGATTCGGAGGTTGTCTGCAAATGGCCAGCAAACATGGAGTTGACTGAGCTGACACAACCCTGTCTCACTCCCACATCGTCAAATACTGATGCTTGATCACTGTATGTTTTTTGTGATGAAATTTTTGTTTTAATTGACATCCACTGAAGCATATATCAATGGATGAACAGGTCATTCTAGAAAGGGTGACAGTGCATACAATCAATGTCTAAAAGACAAAACTGGTGAAATGAAAATAAATAATGATAATAAAATTGTTGTCCTACTGAGGGGACCAACAACCCCCCTCACTCTAACCCCCATGGGATCCACATCACCGACTCCTGACAAAATAAAAATCATTTCACAAGGCTTTTAAGGTTCACTGAGACTGAGCCTCACATCTCCACTGTTGTCTCCTTCGCCCCACGTACCCGGGCTGTCGGCAGCTCTAAATACACAATATCCAAATATGTCAACACCCACACTCGAAAACAGGGGGAGTGGGGTGGCTTCCAACAGGTGGTGAATTTTTTTTTGCTGCTGTAAGCCCGGCTAATAGCGCTCTCTTTTTGATAAGTGTCAAATCCAACTTCGACAGCTAATTTAGGATGAGTACAACTGGTGAGTAGAACATGCTGATCTCAAATATATCAGAGAGGTTAGAAGCAACCATCTTCCAGAATCTGTCCACAGGAGGACATTTCCAAAACCAGTGTAGGTAGGTACAAACAGCTTTTATAGGACACAAAGTACAAGTAGCATAAGTGATTATCTGCATCGAACAAAGCGTCCTGGGTGTCACACTTGTGATGTATTTGCTGCTGATCTGGATTTCTGGAGGCTAACATTATGTTGGACCAGACTTTGTTCCAATCAAAAGCTGGGTCCAGATCTCAGGCATCGGACCTCCATAAAGCATTTCCTGTCTGGGGTTTATAAGACTGCTGCGAGGATTTGCTCTTAATGTATGTTGTAGTTGCAGTAAAAAGGTTCGTAGGAAATTAAATCAGAACAAAGCAACACAAACACACTGTAGACAACAAAACTGGAGTAAGTTTCAGAGAGTTCTGGTGTACAACAATGTTATTTTGAAAACCAAATATTCCTGGCAAATTAGATCCACAGAGAAAAATGAGTCAAAGCCGTGTGTCAGGGCATTGCAACGCAAGGAATAATTTCTAGACACAGAACTTTGTTGCATGTCTCCCCATCTTTCCTGTCTATATCTGCTCTGTCAAACATTCAAGGCAAAAATGAGGCAAAAATTCTCTTTTAAAAAATGCCAAAAGCAACATGCCGTGTCTTACCTGTGGAAGGGCGGAGCTCAGCTGGCGCTGCAGAGAGTCACGGTCGTAGATGACGTCCTGAAGGTGCTGCTGGGCCAGGCCCAGGCTCTCCTGGGTCTCCCTCAGCGTGTCCAGCAGCCGGTCCCTCTCGTCCAGCATGTTGACCATCAGCTGCTCGAAGTGGGAGTCCGGGTCCGAGGCGCTGCTCTGAGAGCCGCGCTGGCTCAGCGCCGTGTCCTCGCTGATGGTGGGCATCACCTCGCACATCATCCTGGCGCTGCAGAGGAGGGAGATCAGAAATTACAGCAGCGTAACCAGTGAAATGATACTGCTGAATTTAACTCAGCATGTTGACTTTGACTTCATTCACAGTCATTTTATATATTAAGATATATCTAGAAAAATGTTACATATATCAAGCATAGGAGTCAGTTTCAGTTGATTTTGCTTTCGACAGCCTGACACTTTGTTAACTGCTGACCAACCAGCTAAAAAAAAAAAAGAAACACAAAATGGCTTGAAATACCTTTCTGTTCGATCCAGAGCTCATCGACTCAGTGATCTTTAAGCTGCGTTTACATGAAATCAGGGAGACGGCAGACAGCGTGTCGGATATTATTTCAGTGGACAAATGCAGCACAGTAAAATCAGGTGAGGCCGACAGAGATTACAAGCAACAGTGATGGTAAAAAGCATTGCTGTTTAAAGTTAACCAAAAGTTACACAACTACCTCACATAAGGAGAGGACACGCACGATCTGGACAATTACTAGTAAAGTTAATAATAAATGCAAGATAATGCTATTTCATATATTTTATTCTTTGTAAACAATACAGCATCACCTTTGCAACATATCGTGTGTGTCACATGGACACACACATTCCTATCAGAGCTGCTCTTTGGCGCATGAAGCTAAAAAAAGCTCTTTTTCTGGGTAGAGAGTACTCAGATCTACAGGCCCATGGGGCTTGCATAACATGCATAACTGCTCAAAAATATCCTTAATAGGTTAATAATTAAACAATTAATTGTTGGCATCACTAGTCAAGCAATACAACTTGCAACTTGTTTGGGAACTACACTTTTTACTTTTCTTTTTCTGTTAAAATTAGCCTTCATTTGTCAGCCTCAGTCTGAAGTATTTCACTACTTCAGTATCTCAATAAAAAGTTAAATTCGACATGCACACAGGAAACCATTTAACACAAATTCAACAGCAAGAGGCAGCATAGCGTAACATCATTTAATATCAGTTTATGGGGACATACCTGAAGCAGTTTAATCAAATGAAGGACAACACTCAGCTTTGTTATTAAAAGGTGCCAATAACTCTAACAGCGACCTTTTCAAAATAAATGTCAGCATGCACTGCAAACAAATACAAAGTGCAGGGTGTATTGTTCTGCTTTTTCTGAAGATGGGAATAAGTTTCAGATTTCTTTACAATGATATTCCCCTTCAGGGTTATACTGGGCTGCACAAATCCCACCGTACAGTGGGTTGATGGACGGACAGCTCGCCAGTCCAATGTAAGGTCAATAAAGCTGGTCAAATTTACAGACCTCGAGGCTAATCATCACTAACGTGAGGCCATCTTTAAATCATTCAGACTGACCTGTGATAACCTTTGAAATGGAAAAAAAAGCAAATGTTTGAAAAAAATCACAAAACATAAACACATACTGCAATGTAACATTTTTGTTTCATCAATAGATAGAAAGATAATGTTTTCGGTTATTTTTTTGGAAGCATTTACTAATTTATTGCCGATTATGGGCCATGTAGTTGAAAGTTATTAAAAGTTGTTTCAACTTCCAAAGTCTATAAATCAAAACATTTAAAAAATGTCTTGTATATATTGTATTTTATTTTATTTAACACCAAAGCAACATTAATATCTTGACTGGACTAAGGCGTAAAGTAAGAATTATGATTAATGCTAAAGATGAAGAACTTCACAGAAAAACAAATGCGTCTCTACGTCGAAACCTACTACTTGTGTGAAAAACCACTTTTTTCTGTTTGTGTGGCTGGTGAGTATGAGACCGAGCCTGACACAGTTGGAGCTCGGCTCAGCGTCACCCCGGCGTTTCTAAGCTGCAGAGACGTCTTGGGAGGTTGGGCGTTCTGCCCTAGATTTCACGCTTGTGCTGTTTAATGATCCAGCCCAGATCGAGTTGCATAATACACCATATCTATGCTATAGTGGATATTTGAGACCATATTCCATCTTCCCTGAGGGATTCAGAAAGCCTCCGGAGTCGTCACAAGCAATGGGATAGTTGAAGGGTTAAAACTGGGTTTGCATCATCACACGTCAGAATTATGAATGGAGCTAAGCTAAGCTAATAATAGTTACAAAGGTTAAACACGGTGAAAAAAACCATGAGAGATACATTTAAGACACTCAATTAAAAAAAAATTATTGTAGAAAATAAGTTTTTTGCTTCTTACCGTGATTTAACATTGATTTAATCTGTGCATCGAGTGGAAAGAGATATCCAGACATGTTTATCCTAGCATTAGCTTACAGAAAAACCTCAAAGTAGGAAGAAACATTTTGCCTCCATCAAAACAGCTTGAAATACACCTTCCAACAGAACCAAAAAAGCCTTAGTTACTCAGTACTTCTTCTTAACAAGCAAGACAGGTACTAATACTTCAACAAATCTTCAGAGGTTCTTCAGAGTTGTGAAACTGGCAAAGCTAACATCTTCAGACATCCTGCAGTCAGTCACTGTACACAGCTGTTTCATGTAGCGACTAACGAGCTAACTGCTCGTTAAACCACAGTGTCTCACTTTCCTATTTCCACAAACGTAACATGCAAGATATAATGTCTGAATATAACAGATTTGAAGTTCATAAAAAGCACAAAAACCAAGCTGACTCTAACAAGTTACATTTTCACTAACTAATCCTGGACTGAGATATGAAATCAATGTAAACTCACGTATCTAAAGTCCAGCAAAGCAAAAAAAAAAACATCAATGTGTTTATCTAATGTTTGAGTTTGTAATTCTGAATTGCTGGATTTACCACAGTGTAACAAAAAAAACTTTATTTTACAAGCCCTCCAGAGCAACAAATACCAATAAAAATCATGACAGGTGATATGAGCTAATGGCAAAACATATCTTGACCAATTTTTCAGTCTTCCACAAAAATATTAATGCTATGCCGAGCACATGAACAGCCCTCCAAAGTCAAAATTACGAGTGGGAAATTGGGAAATTTTGATGATACCAGAGTTGCCGAGTTGCGGCAGAAATGGCAGAAAGCATGGAAACAGGGTAAACAATTGACAGCATTCTCCTTGTAGTTGCACATTTTAGTATATGCATCTATTAAGCAAGCAAACTTTCAACTAGAAAGCATGCCAATCGAGTATACTAGCACTGATAACGTTATTTCATAATGCGAGATGCCGACTCGACATCATAAATATATAAACACAGCAGGCAAAAGTCAATATTTGGTCAATGGCAATTCTCCTATTAAATATAAAGTTTTGATCACATGTTAAGTGTAATATGGTTTCAATATTAACTGCTGTCTATGTAGAGTGACCTAGATTAATATAATACTGCACTGTTTTAAAAGTATTGTTTTGGCACCAGTATCCAAAAAACCCCAAACGACACCCAACAATACACAAAATGCAGGTTAATCACTTGGATTTAATGTTAACAGTAGACTGTAATTACTGTGTGCTGACCCCGGCCAGGTTTACTCAGTGAGCTGCCGGTCCCCTCTGGGGGGGTTATAATGGCAGCTCTGTGTCTCAGCATGTTCTGGCAGGAGGATGGGGTCTCCCAAATCTTCTCCAGGCACCCAGCCAGACTCTCACCAGTTCACCATTCAGCCACCATCCGCTGCCGTTTAGACCTGAGAGACCGAGCCTGTGTGCTGCCCGGCTGGACGCTCCAGCACATGCCAGCCTTTCGCTCGGAGAGCAGGCCAGCCGGCGGACAGACTGGGACATCGGTGGTGCATTTTAAGTAGAAGGTAGTGATTTATTCCTGACTCCGGCTCAATACGTGTTAGCTGAGTGCAGGGAGGAAGGTGCTGGCTGCATAAAAATCCATACAAACACAGCATCTGGCAGTGGATATCAAAACAGACTCAAGGCAAAAGTATTGATGCTGATTGTGACGATCGGTTGAAAGAAAAATCCACCCTCCAGTATCTACTGTGAAAAATGTTCTTGGTCCTTTTGTGTTTTTTCCACTTTCCATTAACACCCTTAAAACCTGGATGGACGTCAGTTTTCTTTTGCTGCGTTCAGACGCCTTTCGCATACATTTTAACCTTTGAAACCTGAAGAAATCGGTTTGATTTCTTTCAGAAACATGGGGGACCAAGCAATAAGGAACTTGGCAAGAAATGTCCCACATACTGCAAGCAATAAATAATAAGAAGAAAAAAAATTGAAATTTTGCTTTGCATGGTAAATGTCAAAACGACTTTATCTGTATATATTTTTAAAATTTCCAATTATGTTTGCTTTTTAATTATTTAATTTAATATAATTTTTTAGCAATTCTTTCCTGTTTTCTTACTTATTTTCTGCTAATTTAGGTAATTTTCTTTCTTTTTTGGGGGGCGTTGCTCATTACCTTCTTCACATATTTTTTGAAAAAATACAAATAAAAATCAGACCAGTTTGGGCTGTCTCAGCAGTGGAAAAGACACAAATACTTTTGAAATTGGCGCAACATGACCAGACAAAAAAGATAAAAAGGTGCTTTTGCTAAAGATGTACAAAACTTTGGTTGACGCATTACAGACTGACAGTATTTACACACCTTTTAATGATTTAGCCACGATAATAAAGGTTTTTTAATGTAAATTCTCCTCCTTTTTCACTTTTTCTTTTTTTTTTTTTTTACATTTTTGGAGTGCCTAGATTTCCTTCCTGAGCACCCCACACAAGTTTTTGACCTATGCTTGATTATAGCTGACAGAGCAACCAGTCACCTCTCTCTTTTTCCAAGCAAAAATAACCCATTCCCCTTTTTATAGGGACCCCCTGCAGTGCTCTAGCTTGTTTCGCAAAATGCAAAATGGCAGCTGCAAAATGCAAAATGGCAGCTCTTGTTTCCAAATTCTGAGGTGTTAACTCCAAAATCTGACCTTTAATTTTAATCTTCCACATCGCTTACACTTCCCAGCAATCCCACTTCACTGCGCTCTCCACAGCGCACCCACAAATAGTCAATTATTGCCGCCTAATGGTGTTTTATTTCTCCTTTAAGCTGTGCGGGAAGCAAAGTGTATTGAGGATGTTTTTCTGCTTCATGGCACATACGATCCCCTTTTGTCCCTTTCCCGCACCTTATGCTTTGATCTCACCGTGACTGGCCCCTCAAATCATTTCTACTGTCTATGAAAAATCAATAGACACGGAGGGAAAGTGCACTGACTGATCTGCTTTTGTCTGCGCCCTTAGACGCATTAAGCAGCCTTCCTGAAAACCAAAAGCAAACCATGTCACTCAATTAAACATTTATCCGCTTAATTGTGTCATTCAAAAGGCATCGGGCCTGTCTCTTCAGTTAAAACGGGATCTCGAATGCAGCGATAAACACCCACTGCTTTCTGTAAAATTTCCTCCTCTGTGGGGAAGTTATGCTCTTCTGCTGCTCAATATTTGCCGGCGGAGTCACGTTACTCTCACTAGAGTCACTAGTTTCTCTCTAGTGTGAAGCAGGCAGGCAGCAGTGATGACAGGTAAGAGCTAGTGCGATCCTCTCGGATAGAAAAGCACTAATCACCCACAGTGGGCAGTGTGAAGAATGTGTGGTCTGAGAGCTCTATTCGCCAGCCGGGATGCAGATGTTGTCTCGCTCGCGATTACAATACTACTTCCTCACAACTGCACAGCCAATTTGACCCTCATTATAATAACATTTTGGTCTACAGATATTCGCAGAGCTCCGAAACACGACGATGAAGTGTGTGCATCTCCTCTGCAATGCAACATGATGGCACATTATGATAATGTACACCAGGAATTCTGCCCTCAAATTCCACCAGCGTGTCAGAGTTTGGCTTAGCATAAATGCATGTCTAATAGTGAATGTGTATGATTTTATCAGTCGGAGTGACAGTCGTGGAGAGAAATTGCTATTTGTAGCAATAGAGTAAGAATGTTGTATAAACAAGATGGAGCTTAAGTGAGTGAATTTAACGCGGCTGGTTAAAGATGTTAAATGTGAGTCTGGAATTATGCAGGAATCACGGGAGGGAGGAACAGCAGCGCGCTCAATTGAACACATTGTGGGCCGCAGATGCACTAAGAAATAAGCGCAGACAGACAGGCAGGGATCATTGGGCTTTTCTCTCCATGCCATATGCCAATCAATGAATTATTCAGGGGGGTAGGAGTGAGGAGTTTCTTCCCAATCAGTGCAACAAATCCGGAGCGTTTCTTTTCTGCTGAGCAGCCTCATTTAAGCGCAGACACCTGGCTCCAGGCTGAAGTCTGGCTGGCAGTAGGAAGTTGCTGAGCAAACTCACAGAAAGGCAAATGCTTGACATCAAATCGAAAACTGATGAGATCACAGGAAACCCTTTCCTACTGGGTCTTTTTTGGGACTCTAAGCCTGTGATCCAAACTCCAAAAGCCACTCTGATGAAGTACTGCAACCCAGTATCACAAGAAGGTATATTTATAGTGAGCAACACAGCAAATCACAATTTACCTCCAATGCCCGGGCTTAGTGCTTACGCAGGAAGTCGTATGACCTTTGTGTTGCAAGGTGGAAAGACAGGCTAAGCGATGGTGGATGAAAGCGTAACTGACTTTCATGCAAGAGACCAGAATTCACGTCTTGTCCAAACTGCTGTCCCTCCCAGGTCATCAAATACCAGCGTTTGTCCAAATTCTTAGGATCTGATACCCTCGCACAAGGTTTCCTTTAGCATCTGGGACTTTCACCCAGGAGACCGCTGTTTGTGTCCCATGTGAGTCCTGAACCAGTCTGATTTCAAAGACCTGCAATACCACACTGCAAATCTTATAATAACCACGCGTTGTATGAGTTATTAAATCAAACAGCACGTTTCAAGTTATCATTTTGGGACATTTTATACATGTGAAGTTGAGATAATATATTTTAAACAAAACATAATCCAGGGAGTATAATTTAAAGTATTATTTTTTTGTTTATTTTCGAGCAGCATTGCCACAGTACAGGTGCCTGTTAGTACCGCGCCCATTAAAGCGGCTCTCACAATCCAGCACACAAGGTCTTCAGTCAAAGGATTCAAATGTTGAAACACTGAATAAAATTATTATAATTTTTAATTTATTTCTACATATTCAGTGGTGTAGTGGTAGTTGATGAGGTGGGTGCACAGCTGAGTTGATAAGTAGGTTACCAAGGGCCTTGATTAGCTAGAACTCATCTTGTTAATTCAACAAGGTCAGAAGTGGTTAAGGTTAGGGCACAGAGGTCATGGTCAGGGTTAGTATTTGCCAATATCAGATATTTATATATATAGATTAAAGTGGCAAATGTACCACCAGAAACTGAAGTGACTCAGTATAAATCGTGTAACAGTCCTCAAAGGGAGTAGCGTGTGGTTGAGTCGTGGGTTAAACACAAGACTTTCACACAAAAGACTAAGTCCTATGAGTCAGTGCCAGTTTGCTATTTTTTAGACTTAGTTGAATTATTTTCAAGTGTTCGGATATATAAAGCTGCTGGTGGAAAACTGTGTACATAAACTTTAGCAGAATAGCTGACGAATTCCATTAAAGTCAGTGCCATACTTTAATGTTGCTAGGATACACAGAAATATACACCTGATATAAATAACCAAATTGGCACCCCATTTGAAACAGTGTTAAATAGCATCTGCCATTAGTATTTTCCTTTCCATTAACCATCACCATAGTTAAGGCAGCATCTGCACAGATATCTTAAGATGATTATCTAAACTTATAAACAGCAAAATAGACAAAAGGTAAAAAAAAAATGTATAAGACTTTGGTGCTTTAGAGTTCCCCTGAGTTAAAATAAAGCAGGCAGTGAGCTATCTATATGGGACAGATGTAAATTTCGCCACTTATGTAGAACCACTCAATTTTAGGAAGAACAAATCAGCAAGCTGCGCCTAATTTCCTGAATGTCTTCAGTTAATCTAATTAATGAGAACAATTGTGTGAGTAGATAAGAAGCAGCTACACACAACAGCAGTATGTTTCCGGGCAATATATGGCCATGTGAGGCAAACTCAGCACTATTCGCCACCTGGGAGACATCAAAAGACATGCAGAAGGAGCGAGCGTGTGCGGAACAAGCAGAGGACTGAACACGACACTCTGTGGCTTTGGCGATAAGCAGCACCACTGTATGCTTGTTGAGCTGACTCTGGAGACGCTAAAATAAAACCGCCATTATTTAACAGTGTATTTAAAGCTTTGTTATCATCAAGCATGGAATTCACAACTCTTTAACTCATTAAGCAAAGAGACGGTCATTTAGAAATGATTTAAAAAACAAATTAGGCCCAAAAAAGCCCATTAAGAGGCGAATCTTTTATGAAATACGAGGTCAACTTTTCAAACATTTGCAACACCCTATTAGGTTCAGTCCCTCACAACATGAATGAGAGTCAGAATTGTTTTGATGATAATGCATTTCTCTTACATCAGTACCAGGAGCACTGGGCTGATTACACACGTCGCTTTGCGGTCGTCGGGGGAGCTGACTACTGGGAAATTCCACTTTTAAATAATGTCCGTGTTTGATTTCTTTGCCTGCCGCTGAGCGCAAAGTGCATCTGCAGACTGCATTGATGAGCACAAAGTGTAATGGCAAAACTGTTGCACGCCGCTCTTCCCCCCTACTTTGGCATTTGTATCGAGCCGACAGGTGGGAAAAGTGTGACACAGCATTTTTGTGAATGGGATGAAGCAGATTGCATGATACACTCATAGTGCTGAGAAATCCCATTCATATGGCTCCCTGCACCAGAGAGACTTCTGACAACCGAGAGACAGCCTGCCAAGAAAACAATTCAAGTCTATTCAATTTAATCACAGCCACAGGAACATACAATAGTACTCAGGCGGGAGACTACTGAACGGACGGAGCAAACGATTAACTCATCGCCAACACTGCCAGGCTGCACCAAGCTGCTGTGTGACCTGCAGAGTCGACCCAGTCTCCGGAAAAAATGTTGGCTTTGTACGTTTCTGCAAACCACGTATATGTTACATTTGCATGAAATCATGTAGCGGGTACTTTCAAACTTTTCAAAAATGCTGGGTTTAATATGGAGTTAGATCATATTCTTGCTTAAAATGCCCTGTTTTGGGAACATAATCACAGAAAAGAAGCTGTGTCTTTGCCTAAAAACATCCCCATTTTGGGTCATGACCTGGCAGGAAACGCACAAATGTTTCTGATTAAAAAAACAGCTTCTCATCACAGTATCCTGGCAGGAAATACAGTGATGCCTGTAAAAAAAAAATTATGTCACTATCCCAGCTGGAAATGCAACAATGTCTCTTTAAAACACAACTTTTTTTCATGGCACTATCTCACCTGAAAAAAATGTGGCGGATTGCTAGAAAGAACCCATGTTTGATGACCAAAATCCTGATGAACACGCAATAAATTTGTTGTTTGCAGAATTGCCCAATGCCAACATTTTCTTCTGGCCACTGCAGTGCTGTGATGCTCAATGGTGATGCAACAGTGGTGCATGATGAAATGTAATATTGATGTTAATTAATGTGGTTTGTGTGAAAATCTCTGCCACTGCAATATGGTGCAAGGCTCAGGGATACTGGAGGAGTAATAACAACTGGACATGCTCTCACATACCAATGTTGCATGAAGCCATGATCACAACGAGCGTAAATGCAATCGCCAGAAGTAAAAACCTAACATTAGGCAGGATGCACCACAGTCGTATAACCTCAACATCACCACCACAGCAAGACCATAAAGTCATGTTCGGCATGATGAAGTTCTGTAGTTTCATTTTGCCACTTACTAGCAACTGCCTTCAAAAAAAACAAACACTTTACGGCTTCAAAATTCAGTGTATTTAGTGAGGCGTTTTTGTCGTAGAAAAAAAACGTGAAAATATTTTAAGCTTGCGTTAACCACAGACCTTATTTCAGATATCTAACCAAAAATCCACTCAAGAAACCCAACAACTTTAAAACGAGGTGCTGAAGAAGTGCTGAAATGCTAACTCATTTCTAAGTTTTAGGACCCATGTAATGCGCAGGAAACAAAACTGATGCCGCATGTGGGAAAACCTTGAGAGAGTTTTTGATAAATGAATAACTTGCAATCTGTGAACACAGTTTTGGTGCAATGACCTTCGTCTTCATGTTTCATTTAGTGAGTGACAATAAAACAGAGGCCTGGTAAGAAGAAAAAAGGGTGAAAAAGCTTTTGAAGGTAATAAATTAAAGCATGGTTAATGCCCATTCATCAAAAAAGGAATAAGTAGAATCACACACAGAAGCTAAAAGAAAAAACTATTTTGAAAAAGAAGGTTTTCATTTCAAATGTGTGGTATACTGTATTTTTTTTCATATTTTAATATAGTGTATTTTTATATTCCACAACAGTGTGAATACACACAGCATGTACAGTGATGTCATTGCAAACCTCACTCTAAATGTATCCATGTTATAGATGCTCCATTACCAGAATCCTATCTGCCTTTTCTTCCGCCTAATGAACCCCAAATCCACCAAAAAACGGTTGATTTTTTTTCATGAATATCAGTTATTATCAAACCTAATCACAACTGCATGATCACATCAAAACAGCAGAGCATAATTATGATTTGGTGGGGAAAAATCATAAAGAAAAGCTTGTGCATTTGTAAAATTCTACCACAAAATATTGCTTCTGAGCTGTGACTGACAGCCTCGTGTGAACGCCGACACGGCGAGCAGCAAAAAGTGAATGAGACAGAGACGATGAAGAGGCTGGGTGTAGAGTTACACCAAGCCTGCTGCCATTAGGGAGGCGGGGAAGCTAGAGGAGGCTGTGCATCAAGTGTGTGTGTGTGTGTGTGTGTGTGTGTGTGTGTGTGTGTGTGTGTGTGTCCATTTGTCTGAGCGCGCTTTATACCTCCACCTGTGTGTGAGCATCTGTGAGAGGGAGGAGAGTGTGTGTGTGGGGGGTGGGGGGTTCTGTGTGTGTTTCATTGGCTGCGCGTTCAACTGAAAACAAGTCTTCATGCACATGAAAGCATGAAAGGACAGCCTTTAACATCACCCACAATCCCCTGCAGCAAGGTCATGCAAACCATCAATCGATAGAGATTGAATAAGAGGATGGAGGTGAACAAAAAAGGCACAAAAGCTCGGGTTAATTTGAACCGTGCCGCCGACATTTCAGCTAATTACGGAGGGTTTGGCCATATAGTCAAATGCGGCACATAAAAGGCGCCCGTAAACCATCAGTTTAGAAACATAAAAGCTCCTGCCCACAGGTAGCCACCCCTCTACGTGACACCTCAACCCTTTGAAACCGGGATTGACAACAGTTTTCTTGTGCTGCATTAAGACACGTTTTACAAGTTTAACCCTTTGAAACCTGTGCAAATTGGTTTGACTTGTCTTGGAAAGATGCAACTTGGCAAGAAATTCATAAAAAATATAAATAAAATTTGTAAAAAAGGTGAGAAAAATACCTAAAAATGAGGCACTCAGTGGCACACCTGGTGGCACCCAATGCAGAGGCTGTGTCTTTGCCACAGCCGCCGTGGGTTAGATTCCTTTGCTGCATGTCATCCCCTCTCTCTCCTCTTTTCACACTTAAGCTTTACTATACAAATAAAGGCAAAAAGCACCCACTAAAAAACCCTTAAAAAAAACTGATAATGATGATTATTATTGAAAAAAAGGGGTAGATTAAAAAAAAGAAGAGGAAGAAAAATGTCTGGAAAACTACGTCCATAATTATTGTACCTACATAGTTAAAATTAAGTTACAGAATTTATTTAATATTAAAAAAATTACATTTTTTTTCAATTATCAGTACTTTCAGGGGTCTTTTTTTGCATATTCTGGGGGCCATGTCTTTTTAAATTGCTCATTTCCTTCTCCCCATCGTTTTTGCAAGAAATCAAACCAATTTGCTCAGTTTTCAAAGGGTTAAAGCATGTCTGCACACCAGACATATTAGGCATGGAAAGTCATACACAAAATCCTGCATATTGCATCGCGCTTGTGGCACAACTTCCAATGCAAACATTGTCATTTTGCCTGCAAATGATAAAGTTAACCTGCAAAATCAGAGCTCTGCCTGCAACATTAACCTTCTAGCATCAGATAAAGCCGCCTGCATGCCTTTTCATTCACTCAGTCATTCATCTACAGCTTTAAGTGTGTGTAAATGTGTGTGTGGATGACAGAGATGCTCTCTTCCTGCTTGCATCTCTATAATAGCCGGTGATAATATTGTTTATAGGAGGGGCAGCTGTTCTCCCTATGACAGCTCCTTTTTTTTACTGTTATTAACCACACACACACACACATACATGCACACACTGAGGCGGCCTGACTGCAGCGTCTTAACATCTCCTCCTCATTCTCTGAAATGATAATTGGGGAGAATCCTTGGCTATTGTCTCAAGTGCATTACATCATGCCAGCCTCTCAGTCTGCATCCCGCCCCCCTTTAACTCTCTCCTCTGTCTTTCCACTCACAGTGACAGCCGGCCGTGTGTCTCTCCCCCTGCAGAGAGCCTCACAATGTCAACCACACACACACACCGAAATGTATAGCTCATATACACCATCCACTCCGGCATCACCCATCAGCAGCCCGGAGTTGTGAAGAGGGCACCGCGTAAAATCACCTTGAGCCTGCAGGAGCGGGGGGCCAATGTAGGTCACCGCAACACCGGCGGCAACAGTGTGCATACTCACATTTTTTTTATTCCTTTACTATCAGTGGCAGCGGATCAATGACAACTGCAGTCTCTGCGAGCTATAGCATGAAGCAAGCGGACAATCCTAGGAGGCTTCTTCAGTGCAAACAAGCAGCAGCAGCAGCAGCAGCGACGCCGAGGATCCGATCGGGAAGGTGCGGCTGCTCCCCGCCGCTGATGATGGCATTATTGTCCAAAAGCAAAAGAGCAGGAATAATCGCCAAATTAGCCGCGTCGGGTAATGACATTTGATTTCCGGGGGCTGCACACACACACACACACACACCGGTGGAGGAATTATGGCATGTTACAAATTCTGCTGTGATAAGCGGAGCTGGAAAAGACCATTGTCGGAGCTGGCGGAGGGGAGGCGTGTGGAGTCTTAAAGTTGCAGCTGTGCAATTTCCTTCCCCCTCTCTGTGTGTGTGTGTGTGTGTGTGTGTGTGGACACATGATAATAATAATAATAATAATAATGTTAATTATGAGAATGTGATATTTTTTAATATTAATTCTAATTGGAGAATTTTACCAAAATAAAGCGTTCTTGTTTTTGAAAAGGGAACCACAAGGCGTCAATATTTGCTTAAAATAAATAAAATATCAATCAAATGTGTCAGCATTCATAAAATTATGTGAAATTATTTCTTGCATATGGACCAGTGAGGTCACGCTTTTCCATCCAGTAGAAAATGTGTGTTTTTCCCAGTATCCGTTCTCACCTCCTCCTGTCACACACTTGGTCTGTGCCTGGTTCCAGGTGTTGTATTTGGGATTGTTCTGACAGTTGCAGTTAGTCTCATATTTCTTCAGACATTTTGGAGATGAGAGAAATCCCTCCGCTCACCTGCCTGATTTTGATGGATGGGGCTAAAGTTCTGAGACACTTTTTCAAATAAAGATTCTCAAACTGAATCTGATCTGCTCACTGAGATCAATAGTTTTTTTTAATTTAACAGCCTATTTAAACTGTGAGGCCAAACCTCTGTCCACGTCCTGTTGTGTAGGCTGCTTTAGGCTATGTGGATCAGAACCCTTCAAGATTATCTGATGGACATATTTGTCATTCAAAAAAGCAAACCAGAGGGGTGATAGGATGAATTCAAGATGCTAGTTAGCCAGGGCCTCAGGCATTTTGAGGGCATGCAAAAAATATGGCACCCCTCTCATAATTATTTTTGAAAAATAATGCATAAACGCAATAAATGCATGTGTTAACTGTGGTGGAAGTGAAAGGGAAAGTTGAAGAGGGAGGGGCAGGGGCTCAAGCGGTTTCGCAGATTGTTTACAACATATTTTTTTAATGGGAATTGATGACGAATAAAAGACAAAGAAGAAACAGAGAGAGTCTTGCAAAGCGGCACCTCTCTAGTCAGCAGTGTGCTTGAGCACCACCTGGGGTCTATCTGTGAATGTGCCTGCCTTTGTTCTTCAACCAACTGTTGAAAGAACAAAGGATATTTACCGTGAGCTAGCAAAGGACGACACAAACAATTTCAAGTGGCCGACAAAAGTAGCCGACATCAGGTGACTATAGTGCCAACAGTGTGGGACACATCGCTAAAACTAGGGCGACAAACACTCAATAACAGCCTGACACTGACCAATGGCTGACCCTTGGTTTGGTGTGTCAGGGCCTCTACGGGTCCATTCACACGGCAATGACTCTTGCATTAAACGTCAAACTTTTGCTGCGGTTTGGCCTTTCGTTCACACAACAATGGTGTTTTCTTTCACAGTGAACTGAATTATAGAAGGATTTGTTGACCTCCTGCACCCATAGGAGCATGCCCAGAGCAGCACCAGTCAGGTCGAGCAAGCATAACGAATGAATGAAATGGTAAAATATTGATGAATTAATATTTCTCATAATCACAGCTGTACTACAGTGACACTGAGCTGCCACCCTGTAGTGGATATCGCAACTTTAGCCACTTTCCCTCAAAAAAACACTAAAATATAGACACAATATTTCTTCTAATAAATCTTATTTTCCTAATTCTTCGTTTGGTGTGAGAGATGTTGTAACTGCCCTATGGTAAAAGTAAGAGAACTTACACGGATTTTCATTCATGGTGAATATTTCCATAAACTTTATCTCCTTCTACTTTCTAATCAGACTGTTTTTTGCCCAAAGGCAATAAAACACTGAAATGTCAGCGAGTCCATATTTAATCATGTCCTTAAGAATCCTCCCTTGACGTTTATTCGGTTTGCTTATGATTTAAAATATACAAGTCAGTTTATATGCTCAGAATTTATCATATAGTACAATCATAATAATAAACTAAGGAAAAATCTTCTTGTAAATGCTTTAAATGAAGGTAAGCATTACATTATTTAGTTACTCTAATGGTCACTTTGAGCAAAATTAGCCAACATCAACGTACGGTTCAGCTATCGACCCACGGTGAAATATTACCTTATGACTCTGCCGGAGTGTGATCACTGAAAGAATAACACCCTTTTTCTGCTCATCAAATATTAAAGGACTTGAGTAAGTTGTGTCTGGGTGTCACAGAGAGCCGTATTATTTCGATTTGTAAGACATGAGTTTTTTCAAACACGGCATAAATCTTTAAGCGCCGTCTGTGAGCTCCAGGAAGGTGGAGATAAGTGAAAAAATAATTGGTTCTCACTTCAGATGTGCAACAGGAAGCTGGCACATTTTGAAGGTAAAGATACATTTAATCAAATACAAGCTGGACAAAAAGCACAAAGTTGCCCTTAGGACATGGACAGATGTAAAAGTGAGCTAGGTTGCAGTTACAGGCTCACTTGCTTCATTCTGATTCACTCATAAGTTTTGACCTTTTGTGGCCACAATTTGATATCAGCATGAACAAATAATCAAAAAGAACTGACACGTGCAAAAGAATGATACTGAAGCACACTAATTTAACACAAACTACACTGATTAAAGTGATCTGATATGAAATAATTGATTTTTTGGGCTAAAATTTGGTTTATAGAATGAAGTTTTTACTTTAAAAATACATGGTTTTGGGAGTTTTCCTCCACTGGAAAAACAGTGATGTCTTTTGGCTTAAAAAAAAACAAGAAACAACTTTGTGGCACTACTCCCGCTGGAAACAAAATGAAGGGACCCTACAAAACACCTACATTGAGAGACTGAGAAGTTGCGGAAAATACAGTGACAGGTCCCTAGGTTTGTCGCGAGGACAAATGGATCCAGTGATTTTAAACGCTATAAACACTGAACTAAGCACTTTCACATTACAAACAATGCAACCCCAGCGCTGCTCACTGAAGCTGGGCTCCTTCCTAAAACGTGAATGGCAAAAACTAGAGTTAGTGTTTGGTTTGACCCTTCTGGGAAACATGGCGATGCAACATGTTGATCTCCATAAACTAAGGACCTGCTCCCTATGTAGATATAAACGTCCCGTTCTACGGAGAGCAAAACAATTGTAATATTCAAGTGATTATACACTAAAGAGAAAATACATATATCATATATCATATCATATCATATCATATCATATCATATCATATCATATCATATCATATCATATCTTTCTGCTAAAATATCCCCGAAACACACTTTTCCTTTAAATTCCCTCCCTTCCCTCCCTCTCTTACCAGCTAATCAATAGCTTAGTGTCACTCACTCATCTTATGTTTTCAGATGGTTTACATTACATCATCATTTTTGCTTTCATCAAAGCTCGACTGAAAAAAAACCCCTCCCCTTTATCTCTTTCTGAATCCCTCTGTCTGTCCCCGCCGTCCCCCGTCCCTGTCAGCTGCAGCAGAGTGGGCTGGTAACAAACGGCCTGTAAACTGACCAGCGACTGATGTCACTGTCCATGGTGCTGAATCCTGTATGCTTTATGTATGTGCTGCTCTGCACTGCAGCCTGATGGGGAGGGTGTGTTCGTTTCAATAAAAAGTATTGCAGCCGACTGTTGTGCTGCAGCTTCAGAACAATACATGTTTTCTTTTAATCACATCATAGAAGATTTGCGGACTACTGTGACAGGAATCTACTCTCCCTGGATCCTGGAAAACACCCACTCTGTTGGATTTATCTTCCCACTGTCTGCCATTGGCTTGGATATTTAATTAACACACATTATACACGAGTTCTGTGTTTTCTGTCTCAGTCTTCTCTTTAGCGGGGACTGAATCCCACCTGGGAACAAGCTCTCAGATGCCTCTTTTCTGTGTTGCAGCCCCAGCTCGCTTTCCCCCCTGTTCTTTTCCTCTTGTCTGATAAATTACCAAAACAAACGGAGAGCTAAGTGGTGAAGTGGAGAGCTGGCTCTCCTCTCAAGTGAGAAAATACTCTGCTTGCGGGCCATAAAGCCTGCGTGGAGACACTGGGTAGAAACTGACACGCCCAGAACTTGATGCAAAAGGCAGACATTTGTCATTTTCTAGGATTAAACAGTGAGTGGTGATGAATTCTAGTGTGTAGTGTTTTTTTTTGTGGGTTTTTTTAACTACGCATTTGGGTCATTTTATGAAAAGATTGATAGATAAAAGATTCATGGATAAATGCTATGGCTCAGACAGTAAAAAAATTCTGGAGGGGCAGGCAGTAGCTCAGTTGGTAGAGCGGGCACCCCATGTAAAGAGGCTGCGTCCTCACAGGTTCAATTCCGGCCTTGGCCCTTTGCTACATGTCATCCACTCTCTCTTTCCCTTTAACAAGTGACTGAGTGATGATGATGTAGCAGGATTTAGGATCACCTTAAAATGCTCTGTCAAATAAAGGCAAAATGCCCCCGTAATAATAAATAATAATAAAAAATAAATTAATTTTAAAAATTTGGAACCGGTTTGATATAAAGCCAAACACCAGGATGGTATACTAATTTTACCACTACATGTCACACTTGACAGCAGCCGCTCCTCCCAAGGGAAACATAACAACATTGTGTCCTAACAGAAAACAAGCGTCAGACTATGGTGCACCACTGCTAAACATCCGTTTTCTGTCCACATTGAATCTATTATAAATGCACTTCTGTTACATCGTGTAAACAAACCACATAGCTATCAGCTGTGCACTCGAGATCAAACTAAAGACGCAACCACTTAAATATTTTCCCATGTTTGTATTTTGCAAATAAAAAGAAATAATTCATATTATGATATTTACTGGAAATTACATACAAAATAGCCAACAGCAAGTAGGTTGTTATTAGCGATGGTCATTTACAGTTGTATTTAACACAGTGACATATACTTTTGGACTTGCCAGAACGTGCCATGATGACGAATGTTTTTTAAGTTATTGTCATTTCCTTGTTTTGTTTTCTACAGGCTACAGGTCTGACTTTCATGAATCTTGCAGGGAGG
Source organism: Plectropomus leopardus (assembly GCF_026936395.1). Taxonomy (NCBI): domain Eukaryota; kingdom Metazoa; phylum Chordata; class Actinopteri; order Perciformes; family Serranidae; genus Plectropomus; species Plectropomus leopardus. Next base: position 6,902,815 of record NC_142197.1, read on the forward strand.
GTGAAGCATGTGCCAAGAAAGAACCCATTAAATTTTGGAGCGGATCCAAATCACAGGCAAAAACACAAATTAAATTAATTTCATGAGAGAACGACAGGCTGTATATATAGATGGACTATATGACATTTCCCAAAAAGTGAAGCTAAAACATCTTGATCACCCCCTGGTTATGCCCAAAAGCATGCTTAATGAGGGGACCACAGTGACTTTTGAGCACTAAAAATTGTTTTGTTTGATTTTTACTTTATTTTTTGTTTGTTTGTTAGTGTTTTGTTGTTGTTGTTGTTGTATTATTTAACCAATTTCTTTCTAATTTTCCTCTCTGCCTTCTTCCAATGATTTTGAAAGAAATCAAGCCAGTTTGCTCAGGTTTAATTATACCGGACTGGACGGACATAACCGGATCCCCAACTCTAATAAACGCCCTGGTTTTTCCTCATGACTATCGCAATGACCTTATTTTAAGTGCCTGTTTATGATGCAGCTGACTGCTCCTATTCACTCCCATCCACTATACTGACCTACAGTGTGCCTGCTCTGCTACTACAGTGTCATATCGCTCCTGAAGTTCCATATTAATTTCCCTTGAGGAGTCAGTAGAACCTTTTGCATATGAATGGCTGTAATGCAGCCAGGTGATGAAAGCCCACTCATATCTGAGCGCCTCGAGGCTGAAAAGTCACTCATATTGACTGGTTTGTCTCAGAGACAGTTACACTGACAAAGCTTAAACGTGGGATTTGTACTGTGGATCTTTTGACTGCTCTATCAGTGGAAATTATTCTAAAACGGGTGCCAGTTAAAAAGGCAGCGATCAAAGCGATAAAGGAATCAAGAGGAAGCTATAAAAAGAGACCTATAAAAAGAAAAGAGACCTGTGACGCTGCTCAAACCTAATCCTCCTCCTCACAGCTCGACACGCTAAATGTGTGAATGTCATTAAAGCGAGGCGCCCTCCCCCCTTTCGTCATGCAAATGGCCCTCTTTTCATGCGCGGGGTTAGTGCATGCAAATCTCACATCAAAATCTCAATGATCTCAAAAGGCTAAGCGCTTGAGCTCCTCACGGCCAATTAAAAAGACACACACACTCACTCACCGGGCTGCAGGAATGCTGATGCAAGTGTTTGCCCGGGATGATGGAGGGACTTTGCATGCCGGTTAATATTAATGAATAAATGTTAATGTAAACAGCCGTCCATATGATGTGACAGCTGAGAAAACGCTCCCGTGAACTCGAGGGGGAGACGGTGGAGTGCTGCCTGGCAGGACGCCACCGCCTCTCCAGGTTGTTTCACAGAAGATCAAAGAAAATATGTATTATCACGGCCGACATTTTCCACATCTGTTAACATGCTTTTGGCAGGCGGCCCTGTTTGACAGTCCACCATCATTCCTTCTGTCCTGCAGAGGATAAAAAAAGCCTCCTACCCAAAAAACACATACAGACATACTATCAGCCACAGCCTGCACAAAGACGGAGCTGCCAGAGGTCTGCTATCTTTATGACTTCCATGAACCTCTGTTTTTAAGGCCCTGGCTGGAATCATAAATGAAGCGGGCCGCCAAGCTCTCGCTGCTTGATACACTGATAACAGAGATGAGCTCGGGCTGGGGTGTGAGACGCATTAGACAGACAGAAGTGAGGGGGATTACAGGTGTCTGGACTCGTGTAAATCTTTTTATCTGTCGGGCCCACCCCTTGAGAAAGCAATGTTATTGCACCTTAACACACATTTCCATCTGTCAGAATGAAACACACAAGTCATATCCCTGCGATAAACAGTGTTAACGCTCTATTTTTATGCCTCCACGCCGACAATAGCCAAAGGCGGGAGGCATGTTTTCAAGTTGTCTGACCATCCGCCAAGCCATTCTTGTGAACACAATATCTCAAAAACGGCAGAGAATTTGGCGCAAATATCCGCTTGGACTCAATGATAAACTAATACGATTTTGGTGATCATACATCAAAGGTCAAGGTCACTGTGACCTCGCATGTCTTATTCTTGTGAATGTGACATCTCAATAGTGCCTTGAGGGAACTTGTTCAAATTTAGCACAAACGTCCACTTGGACTCACAGATGAGCTGATTGGATTTTGGTGATCAAAGATCAAAGCTCAAGGTCACTGTGACCTTGTCTGCTTCAATCCTGTAAATGCGATATTGCAAGAAAACCTCAAGAGAATTTATTCTAGTTTGGCACAAACATTTTAGTCAACTGATAGATGAACTAGGTTTTGGTGGTCAAAGATCATTTAGTTTTTTAAGGTCAAGGTCACTGCACTTTGCATCTGTCTCATTTTCATTAACGTAATATTTGAAAATGTCCTGAGGGAGTTTAACTGTATTGGGCTGAACAGACGGATAGATATATGGATAGACAGACAACCCAGTGTCTCTGGGCACAGCTATAGCAAAGAGGCATAAAAATATGAAGCTGTGCGATTACTCAGCCTAATTGGCCAAATATAATGTTGGCATTGCATTTTTCTGCAAACCACTGACACATAACAGTTGTACTTTTTCTACATTTCATATTAAACATTTCCAAAGTGACAAAGTATTGATTACATGTATATGAGTTGACCGTCATCGTGACATGGACGGGATAGTGGATGCTTGATATTTTGGCAAGACGACTGCTCAGCAGCAGACCGCTTTTCAAGACCAACAAACAACAAAAGTGGGTGTTTTTAGCGAGACATTGGCTGCATCGCCAGCAGTGACTATGCCACCAAAAACGGGTATTTTAAGCCAAAGCATGATCTTTACATAACCACTATACATAGCCACACATTAATCACAGCGTCGCTGAAATGTTGAGAAATGCAAAGTTCCAACACATCTGCTTTATAAAATCACGTACAAATTGTTGTAAAGTGCTTTACTCAAATTAAAAATGGTGAAATTTCCCTTTAAGTCAGCACTCTGCCAGATTTCATCATGACTGCATACAGAGCATCTTCTCCCACACTCATGAAAACACCTCACAGCCTCCAAAGATTCCTGCAGCATTAACCTGACCTGCACTCTGCTGTTACACCTCACACCATAACAATCATTACACCACCACCATATGCTCCCCGTTTCTTGACAGGTTACACTATTCATCTCATTAGCATTTGCCGTTTATCCAAATGGGAGAGAGCGAAGTAACGACCATGTTCACATTTACATTTATTACTCTCGTGAGTGGCCTTTGAGTTTTTATGACAAACACTCTTCGTGCTGGGGACAATATAGGAAAATGTATCTCACAGGGACGTTAAGCTGTTTGAATAAATTGATATTTAAGGATAAACGGCTCGCTGAGTGGGTGAAGTCTCATCGAGGCTGCATAGGTGATGGCTGTATATGAGTAGCTGAAATAAGAAAGTAAGAATGAAACTAAAGCCATACCATTCAGAAAGAAAGTCAAAGAAAATACAGAGAGATGGAAGACTGAGTAAACGAAAGCAACACCATCATCAGTTAATGTCAGGGATACATGCCAGTTGATAAAGCTCACACATTTAACACAGACTGACCGGCTTTAACAAAGATAATAATTTTCTTTCAACCGGCCTGTAAATTTTTTTATCTAGCTTTACCTTCATTTTAAAAGCTCTCTCCACCCCTCTTGACCTCCACACTTCAATATCTTTGTCCTCAACCAAAAGTTCATTCTGATGGAAAATGTCACTTGTCAGAACAAATGTGTGTGTTGAGAAAGAGAGGCAAGAGTTGAGTTTTTGTAAAAAGCAGTGTGAGTTTGTAAAATAGGAAACCGCCTGATCTCTTGGAGCAATGGATGAGTCACTGCTATTCATCAATGACCTTATTAAAGCCCATTAATATGTTGCACAGATAAAACTAAAAAAAGCTATTGAGGTCGACATCATTGGCAAACATGCTCACAGTGACAGTGCTATTGTGCTGAGGTTTAACAGGTGTAACGTTTACAACATGTAGCTGCTTATGGAAATCTCTGTAGTTTTGAGGGTGTTTGTTCATAACCAAAGTTACGGGAAAAAATTAGATTAAACCTGATGATGGTGCCTCAGTCTGCACCGACTGACCGACCAACCTTGTCACTCCTCGGTCCAGTTACAGAGGACACACTCTCATTTCGACAGGTGTGTTTTCACTTCTTCTAACCAGCATTTTCACTCTAACTAGTCACTGCGAAGAATGAAAATTAAAGGGATACTCGCATGCCTCTGCAGTAAACAAAGAATCCAAAACTACAAAGAATAAACTTTGTTAACTGGAGTTAAAGGGGTCCATTTTTAGCAACAGCAAAACTATATCAAAACATCTGTTTACAAACTCTCACACAACTCATGTAGTTTAATCTAAATCTCATTATTCCAGTCGTATCCTCAGTACTTCCCAAACAGACAGCCCTTTTTTGACAGGAAACTGAATTGAAAGTGAAACTATTTTCAATAATCTTCCACTGCGTCTCAGTGCCACCAAAGGGCAAACTTACTGTACAAAAAGCACAAAAAAATATCTGATTGAAGTCTCTGTGAAAAGGAGACAAAGAAGACAGGGCCTGCTCTCAACTGCTGCAACAAACGCAATCCCATATACATTAATTCAACATGTTTTTCTACCAAAAGATGTGTTGCACTGCACAGCCAGGACTTGGCTGAAAATATATTTCAATAAAAAAGGTTTAGGTCTCAAGTGATATTTAGAGGAAAAAAAGGTCTAAATTCTCAGATTCCAGCTACTTACTTAATTGTGATTTTTTTCCCTCTGTGACAGAAAGCTGAATATCTTTATGATGTGGACAAAACAAGACTTTTCAGGACGTCATCTTGGGCTTTGGGAAACAATGATATTTTTTTAATCATTTTTAGACACTTTATAGATCAAACAACTAATAAATTAATCAGGAAGTATTTGCTAGTTGCAGTCCTGGACACAGTTTTCTCTGGCTGCTTCACTGTACACGTTGTAACCACTGTAGCGTCCCTTCACTTCTGCATATGAAGCTTCTTTTTCCTTTTGAAATCTTCTTTTTGTCTCCATCTTTATGAGACAAAGGGAGAATCCACAGTCTGACGGCATGGAAATAAAAGCATCAGAAAATTCAGCGTAGCCCTCACCGAGGCCATGTGTCAAAGGTCAACGTCAGCGCGCTGGGGCCACACATGCTGCTCTCATCATACCTCGCACGGACAGAAAGACAAGCACGGCTGCTGTAGCTATTAAGTATTAATCGAGTGTGCTCCTCCACAATTTGAAATCCAATTGACTTTTTGTAGCAGGGTGGCAGGCGGAGGGAGACGGAGGGAGCTCTGGCTGTTGGGAGAGATAGCTGCGCCTTGAACTGCGGCAGAGATCAGTGGAGCTCTGAGACGACAGCAACCCCTGGCGTGATGTAGTGTTCGCCGGGAGCAATTACAGTCTTATATGCCAGCGCATTTCTGCTCAGACTCTTATCTATATTTGATGCTGCTGGGCTTTTGACGTTGATACATCGTGTTGATGCGATGAAGTTACTGTTCATATCTACAAACGCGCCACAGAAGATGCTGTGAAGCATGTGGGGAGCGCTTGTATATGACAGAAGGAGGGCTTCAATGTGGCTTTAAATAATCTTTCAAATGGAGTAAAAAAAAAAGAGTGAGATTTACACACTACTGCCGAATCTGTGGACCAACTTTGCCAGACAAGAAACTATAGGTGCATCAGTCCAAACCAAAGATATTCTATTAGACCCATCTTTTGTACACTTTTGTATTTTATATGATTTTGTATAATCGATAATAAAACATCCTGATTTATTCTCAAGAGAAATGCATTGGCATAATTCTTAGTACATAACACAGTAACAGGAAAACGATTAATGGAAACATTTAAAAAGTGGGAACTGGTCTGACACTCTCTATGATCCTTTAAATTTACGATAAACACCATTTATTCCATATCACAATATTACAATATCATATCTTGATAAGATATATATTTTTATTGCCCAGCCCTACCCAACCATGTCACACACTGATACCATCATATACAATATATACTGGTGACATTCTAGGAAGATATAAAGATATGAAAAATAGATATGAACAAATCCGTGTCCATAGTTCTACTTCCTAAATAATACCACAATACGAAATTTAAAAAAATCAAATGGAATAATGAATCACGGACATTTCAGACATGCAGGTAGACGCAGTGAAAACCTGACAGTCTCTTAGCAACATGGGAGCAGATAAAATGAAGATGCATGAGTCTGCTTTATATGTAACAGTAACATATAATGTCGCGCCTCTGGAAAAAGATCCCCTGTCACTGTGCTGAAGCTCAGCATGACAGAGAGACGAACACTACGACAGAGAGGACAGTGTGTTGGATCAATGAACTGAGAGGTCAAGAAAACCTTAAAAAGGTACCAAAGAGGAGCCGAGTGTGTCACGAGATCGCTTCTCGGAACAATGATGCATCACCTGTGTTCCTCCACCTGGGCCATTAGGTGGTTGGAAATGACTCACCGAGCGCGGGGACAGCTTCTCTAATGGCCGTCTTTACCGTCTTATCTACAGGTGCATTATCTGGAGCAAATGGCCCCGGGCGCTTATTTATTACCATAAGTCACAGATGAATACGCCGGGGATGTTTTGCCCCGTGCCTCCGCCGCTGCGCATCACATCACTGATGAAGAGCAGTGCTGCCTATGTGTCACATCCAGCTTTTTCCTCGCTGCCTTTTAGGCTGTTTCTCAAAGATTCGTTGATGACGGCAAAGCAACGGAAAATCCCCCCAAAAAGGCCCCTGCTAACACAACTTTGTTCGTGTGACTCACTCGCTCGGCGGATTGGCCCCGCGCCTGCTCTGCCCTTCAAGTGAATGACACTGACGCAAAATCAATTGAATTGGAGGAGAGAACTCCGTCTCTCTCTTTTATGTGTCAAGGAGACAACTCCTGTTGCATCCGGCCCTGATTGGCCGAGCAGGGTCCCAGTTGCCAAGCAACCATCCAGCGGTGTACGGGGCCTCGCTGACAGACAGCTGCTAATGAAGCCGGGGTGGCGGGTAGAGGGAGCGTGCTGCAGGAGAAAGGGCTATCCGACCTTCTTTTCTCATGCCTCACACGTCCCGGGGTCCAGCTACACACAGGTTCATGACTTTATACCCATACTGATGCTCACACGTTTACGCGCTTCCTTCCTGTGTTTGAAGCGTCCACCTACAGGGGCCGCGAGTCAGCTGCTTGAATGCAATCACGTCTTAGACAGCCCCCACCCTCGTACACCGTCACCATCCCCCTCATCACAGTGACTATTTACACAGGAGGAGCAGTAATCACTATGCATGTTCAGGAGGTTTCAGCGCGCAAAGTCTCCCTCTTACTCGGCTATGTCAGAGGTTTGTGGAAACTGGAGGACTCGGAGGTGTAAAGACACAGATGGCGTCCACGCAAACATGACAGCCACAGAGCAGAGTGTTGATTGCAGCGTATGAGTCACGCTCAGGTCACACATACAGATCCTGCAGCGAGTGGCCCGCTCAGTGTGCTTCAGACACACTGGAAAGCCAATATTTCTGTTTTATTCTATAATTTACAGCATGTTGAATCCAGGGTTCCCACACATTTCATAACTTTTCCAGGACTTTTTAAAGGACCTTTTTTTTTCTTGCCCCACTTGCACAACATTTTTCAAATATACTGTACAAGATTCAAAGTTTATTCAAACATAATTTTAGTATACCACATTGTTAATTCAAAGACTGTCAGAAATCCAACAACAGTTTCTGTTTTTATAGTTTCCTGCTATGATAAATGGTGTCATTTTGACAGTCTTTAAAGAAGCCTTTCAAAAATTCAAGAAAAAAAGAATAACCCCCCCAAAAATATTGCCAAAATAAAAAAAAACGTTTTAAAGAATACATGCCAATTTTCTTGAAAAGAAAAAAATGTATAGTTTCCTATAACAATCACCAAAAATAATAGTGAAAAAGAACAACATAAAGATATCACAAAACATTTTCTATAAAAATAACAAAAAATAAATAAATAAAAAATAATAGAAGAGAAAAAAAATCGCCAAAATTTTCAAAGAAATCATGCCCTCATACATACATTAAATACAGCCATTTAATGTTGTATACACCTCCCCTAGATAAATATATTCAGCAATATGTTCCATTTATATAATTTAATGTACTACACATAACATATTTCCATGATTTTTCCCAAACTTCCAATGATCTTTACTATTTTCATGATTTTTCCAGGCCTTGAAATTGTGCTTATGAAATTCAATGACCTCTCCAAGATTTCCATGAGTGTGGGAAACATGTGAATCACAAATCCTGGCCAAGTGTGATGTGTCCAGTAGTGAAAAGACAAAACCGTTCCCCGGTGTTTCGCTTTAAGCTTTCATGCGTGTAATGTTGCTGTAACGACACAGTGTTACTGTTTCTTTATTGCCCGTCTTGATGCTCTGGATGTTGCTGTAACACATTTCGGGGGGACGCCTGAGAAAATACACTGTTCATGAGCTCTTACTGTCGCCTCAATATGTCCCTCCGCAGAGCACTTTAGCAGCCACTGGAACAGCGGTGCTGGGCTGTCGGGCCCCCAGCGACTCGCTGCCTCGCTGCCTGTTCATGGTGCAAATGGAGCAAAGCTAGGATCTCTGGGTAATTTCCACCTTGCCTTAAAGTATTTATTCTGGTTAGTTTCCACGTCTATACCAATACAGGCGACAATGTAGCTACACATAAATGACGAGGACATTTTTTTTGATGCATGACTTCTGCATTAACAATCAAAGAATTGTGCAGTGGCCCCTAAGTGTAAGATCTTTTTTTTTTTTCAAACATCAACAGAATAAATGACGAGTAACAAGGAGCTGAATATGGCTGAGTTGGATTCATAATTTGGGCTGTTGCAGTGATAAACTGAAGTTTTATGGACAATTAACTTTTATGAGGACAACACACGTCTCATTTTTGTAGCGGCTGGGAGACCACAAGCAAAATATTCTTAGCAAGAATGCAAAAAGTTTTGTTGGGAAAATATGAGTGCTTGTCGTCCAATAGCTACCATATTTTGGTTTAGTTATTTTAGTTTTAATGAGCTGAAGTTAAAGATGCACAAACCATTTTTTTGTTTTTTTACCAGGCTGTTAACATGTTTATTTCAGCTGTAAAGTTGGACATTTAACATGGGGTCTCTGGGGATTGACTCATCTGTGGAGCCAGCCTCAACTGGCCATTAGAGGACCTGCAGTTTTTGGCACGTTGGCTCCATTTTTCGGCCCTGGAGACTGCCGCTTGATTTCTGCAAATTTTGTTTGACCCAAGTCTGAAACCTAGAGTAATAAGTAACGTACATACTGATAAACATTTCAATGCAATAAAAAATGCATTAACAAATGTACTTAATACCCTGTATTGGGTTACGGTCCTGTTTTTTTTTCTCATTTATTCAATTTTTCCGCTATTTTTTTTACCCTCTCTCTCCATTATCAAATCATACATATCTCCAGAATGATTAAAAAGACATTTTCAGTCTTATACGTCATTGTGTCCATCCGTCTGCACAGTCCTCTTCCCGTTTAAAAATCTGTACGACAGACGCCCAGCTTGTCGCATCATGTCTGACATCTTCCATATGCAGTGAATCTTGTTATGTGGGATAAACAAGATCGCGGGGTCTCTCGAAAGATACGGCCCTCCCCTCAAGGTCTTCCTGCTCTCTCTGCAGGCGACAGCTGATTGATGGCGGCTCCATAAAGGTTTCATGAGGCCAATGTCAAAGAGCCTCGTACTCTCACCTGCAGTGATTCCCATGTTTCGGAGGAATGATGGACCACCTGTCTCCTCTATCATGGGAATATGAAGTGAGGGAATGAATGCTTATCCGCTGAAGTCACATCAGATATTTTGATCAACTAGAAGTATTTATTTTTGCACGAAATCTCTAGAATACATGTAAATATATGTTTTTTTAACAATCGCACAAACCCCCATAGAGTCTTCTCAAACCGTCTTATTGTTAATCTGATTGCATGTATAAAATGCCCGAGTGGCCTCGTCCTAATGTCTTCTGAACAATGCATTATTTCCTCCTGAATCTCGGGTGCTCTCTGTTTCAAAGGCAAAGTGTCTCGGGCGTGCTGAGAGGCCAGATAGGCAGCAGACATAAATAATTCAAGCGGTAGCAAGGGCAGGATACACATCGGGTCCTGAGAGACTGGAAACCAGCAAATCTCACCAGTGCTAGACTGGTTATTTACGCTGGTGCGGGGGAAGAAGCTTCGACGTGCTCTTCTGTGGCCTTTGGGAGGTTCTGACGCAGGATCGGACTGAAAAAAATACTGAGGAGAATCTCTGGAGTTTATTAATGGAAGAGGAGATGTGGCTACAGTTGAGGCTGTAATTAGCTGAGGTTGAAGGTGAAGCAACAGTTGGATGCAAACAGAAACTTGAATTACCGCCTGGCGGATGTAGCCTTCGCGCAACAGTCAAGTTACAGTTTACATCCCTGTCTGTGAAAATGTGGATACTTTAAAAATATTTTACTAAAGGCAGCACAAAAGATCTATACAATCACTACAGTTTAAAGGAGGACACCCCAGATCAGTGTAACCAACGCTGTATTAACTCCAACTCAGTTATGTTGTTGTGTAACTGCCAGAAAAGTGTTTTTGTGGAACATTATGACGTCACAGTGAAGCTGAACTTTGACCTTTTGGTTTTAAAATCTTATCATTATATCTTATTAGACGTCTGTGTGATTTTTTTCATAGTCAGCAAATGAATTCTTGAGTTATAGAGAGAAACCATTAATATGCATCAGTATAGAAAATTGAGGATGCAGTGCATTGTGACACATCGTGATTACATCGTAATCGAATCATGAGACCAGTGAAGATGCAAAGCCCACCAAAATCTGATCAGTACGTTGTTGAATTCATGTGGACATTTGTGCATATTTTTGAAGAAATAACTCAAGGTACAGAGGTGTACAGAGGAGCCTGCAGCGAGGTGATTACCTCACATGAGCGATGCGCTGCTTGAGGGAACAGAGGTGCAATGTTCAGATGAAAAGCTCTGAAATAAACAGCCTCTCTCTGTCCTGAGCGTCTGGTGAAAACAGTTTTAAATTAAGGAGGGTCAATACATCAAAACATTTAAATGAGCTGGGCAACAGCATCACAGAAAGAGAAAAATGAAGGAAAAAACTGGCGGAGTGATGACTAAATCACTGAATTAATTAATGAGCTGATAATTGTGACTCATCCGCAACGCCAGGGAAGCATTCCTCGACTCTGCTGCCAAGGAACCTCTATTCCTCTCCAGCGGACCTAAAAAGTACATCCTTCCTCCAGCATCAGCAGCCCTGGACACTTTATATTTAGTGCTCTCAGCGGAAGTATAAATAACACCGCCCAGGCGGGCTGATTAAGTCTTCTGGAGAGTGGAAAAGTTTAGAATTAAACAGAAAGGCTAATTAGCCAAAGCCTTCAGGCATGAAATGAGAGCGAAGCCCTGTACAATCCGTGACTCAGTACATGCATGCATACAAAACTGCAGTCGACATGTAATCAAGAGATATCACAGCGGAGGGTGATCAGCGGTGGCAGCGAGCAAACAAGCAAGTCAGCGCTTATTGATGTTCCGCGTGTTCGGCCCTGAAGACTTCTGAGTGGAGATCGGAGCAATTATTCAAATTTTGTTTCATCTGCATCTGAGGGTTTTTAAAGGGTCAGTTCACCCAAAAGTCCTCTTACACGTGTATACAAATAGATGAATGGATTTTTGCTTGTGGTCACCGCAGATAAAATCGTAAGGTATAATGGGACAGCGAAAGAAAACAGCATTGTTGTCTAGACGAGGTTAGAGGAGGATGAGTCACCCACACAGCTAACTCCTCACGGCTCTTGCTTGAGATACAGTGCATAGCACTCTTAATAAGCACTCCATGTTACAGGTAGCCTTTCATTATCACTGTTCTCTTTCTATTTTCTGCACATGTACGAGCAACCTGTTACATGACTGCTGTGGCTGCTTTGTCTCACTGTTTTAAAAAAAGCCTTAAAATAAAACTTTTTTTCTTTTTTTTTAAAAACAATTTCCTTTAGTCAAAGCTATTAATGCTGAGCCCATGCTGTGGAAGCATATCAAGTCATATGGCACAACTCCTGTGGCATCACATGTGTGATCAGCATCAAACAGGAAGTTGATCCCCAAAAGCAATAAGAGAAACAGCGTATGCTTGAGCTTGATTTTAATAAAGGGTTCAAATGACTAGTATTATGTAGATTAGGGGTTATAAAACTTAATATTCAAAGGTGCAAATCTGATTTCTATTCAAGGCCAAAGGTCTGGGACAACTGATGATTAGCAAATGACTTTTATTAAACTTGCTTATAACTTACAAGCAACCTAAATTCAAATTCAAAGCAGTCTAAGACAGAATACATTCAATCTGAGTCAAAAACATGCCACTGTTTCACTGCAGTACGTTGCTCAGACCAAAGCAGTGTCCACTCCTCTTTAAAAACTTGTTTTTTCAACTTTTCTTTCCTTTGCACATTTGGATAATGACATCCTCACCACATTGGTGACATAACGCTCACTGACAGAAGACGCCAAAGTCTCACTTTCTCATGTCGACAGGACATAAATGTCCAGTAGCTGTTAACTAACTTGACTAACTCGAAAAAAAATATGTGTAAGGCTTAATCGCTGCAACAATCTCCAAACAGACTATAATCTATAAAACTAAAACACTTAATGAGTATTTTTTTTTTCAAAGTAGAAAATGTGCACTTTAATACACTGTATTATTGTACTCGTAATATGAGGTGTGGGCTGGGTCCAGATTGGAGTCCAGACTTTGAGAACGTCTGATATAGATAGAAATGATATACAAACATGTATGATGTGATCGTGCATAAAAATGAAAATTAATGGTTTTGAAATTATGTTTCCATTTGTTGCATTTGGACATTAACCATGTTTCAGGTAAACTGGAACCACATTAATATAAAATGTGTTTCAAATGAAATGGCTCTATTGTTTTTATATAACTTGATAAAAAGAGGGAGCTCATATCTTTGTCAACCAGAACCACAAAGATGTCGCCTTTACTCAACTTTAAAGCAGATCAGGGTCATCGACCACTGAGCCGACATCGTGATTTAAAAGCCTGGAAAACTGCTTCTAAAGGTCCACCTTACACCTTCTCTTTTCTCTTCTCTCTCTATCTCTTTCTCTCTGACAATTGTCAGACAGCTGTTTGCCTATTTTTTGGTCACTTATGAGTATTGCAACGTATGTGGCTCCAGAATCTAATTTTTATATGTATGCGGATCTTTGCAAATCACTGTTTTTCTTAAAGAAATATCATCAGTAGGGGAATTTCAGTGTCACCGAACCCTACGTAACGGAATACCCTATATAACAGAATTTAAGTGCTCAGAGAGCCACATGATCAAAGCTGTCACTAAATGGATTTCGTGATATTTTTTTGTCAACATGTATGACTAGTGGTAAGAAAATAAATATCTAAACATCTTAAACTCACTGACAAGTAAAACCCCCCCCCCCATCATATCTAGTCTGGCCAACAACTTTGTTTCTCTCTCTCAGCCGCCTCTCGAGCTTTCCTCGCTGTCTGTGCCAACAATCTGACAGATACCCTGAGCTCAGATTACGGCCTACGACTCTACACTATCAGTCACTTCCCAGTCTAAACCCCAGCGTCCCTCTGCCGTCAGCCTGGCCCGGCTCCACGGGAGGAATTTCAGAGTTTGATCCAATAAGGGAAATCGACTTTGAGTAATAATTCCCATCACACACACATAGAACCAACTGTGTGATTTTATACCCTTTAAAACAGACACTCATCCTTTTAACGTGGCTGTGGGGGGTCAGAATATAGCTCAGTAGGGATTTCTGATTGGAGATCAGTATCGGGCCGGATCAATGCAACTTTTAATTAATCAGGATTGATTATATTAAGCACGTGCCCCGCCTAATCCTTTGTTTACGTCCGCCGTCACACAGGTGTCGTCAACAGAGAGCACAATTTGCATCAGATATTCAGGTTTTATTCAGATGCTGCTGTAGAAACTAATTTTTTTCATGTTCAATTCAAGCTGCTACACCACTTGAAGTGAAATAGAAATGTTGGTTGTTCAATTTTAGTTAACTGATTTTACCTTTAAATCATGGTCACTATATGCTTCACCAATTTTGGAGATGAGTGGGACACCTTTTCCCCGGGAAACTCCAGCAGTGTTTATTGACTATAAACTTCACCCGACTTTCCATCGGCATGAGGGTGAGCAGAAAAGGACTGAATTCAGATTTTTTTCGGTGAACTATCCCTTTAAGGAGCATCAGCAGCCTGCATCTGATACGTTCATTTTCAGAGCATGGATGCATTTAAGTAGTTCAATATCATGTGAGCATTATATGCCATGAAGACACACACACATTTCTCAGCCTCCCGCCTCACGTACACAAGCATTTCAACCCCCGACATTTAATTTTGTCTCGCTACCACAGGAGACACTCCTCTCCTTCCTTTTCTTTCCCTCACCTGTGCGATTAAGTGGAGCACCGGGTATATGAAGGAGGATGTGGAAGAGGCTGGAGGCGGCATTTAAAGAGCAAGCATTCGGAATAGAAACCGAGACGGAGCCCGCCGCTGTCTGCAGGCTTTGTTTTGCCTTAAAGAGGCCACAGTCTAATATAATATGGCTGCTTTGAAGATGCACAAAAGGACAATTTCACCATTCCCTCTTAAAGTAGACATTATGGAAAATATGCTTATTTGCTTTTTTTTTGCCCGGAGTTACACAAGAATATCAAGACCACTCTCATGTCTGTGCATTAGGTATAGAGCCATTATTTAGAGCCAGAGGGCAATTGGCTTAGCTTATCATGAAGGCTGTAAAAGAGTGTAAACCAGCTCCCCTTAAAGAAAAAAACAAAAAAGCCTCTAAAGCTCACTAATTTTTCCTTTTCTCTAGGGGTAATAAAAAGCAAATTAGAAACCAGAATGCTGCCATTTGAATAATTGGCAACAGCTTTCAGTGTTGTGATTGCCAGCAATGGATTTGCAATTTCAAATCGAGGCTGAGCGCTGCATCCTGAGGACAACACAGGCTTCAAAGTCGTCTCCTCCGGAGGTGGAAGGTCGTTCCCTCGAGAGCATCCAGGAACACAGTGGGAGGAAAGCTAAATGCATTTTAAAGCCCCGAACATTTCCCACTTAATCATGGCAGGTCAGACTCCATCGACCCAAGGTGGCATTAGTCCGAGGTCGGGCTCATTCCAGTGGATTTACACCCTGTGCCTCCAACAAGTCCCGCAGTGACCAGACTACATATAACATTGGATCAGCCAGGTGGCCAAAGGGAAACATTGGCATTGTACGTTTCTGCAAACCATAGATTGTAGCGACAAAAGTGGGTATATTTTTATGTGGATGGTGTGAGACCTAGATGAGAAACTGCCAAGCAGCAGACCGCTGTTTTAGACCAGCAACAAAAGCAAATATTTGGACTCAAGGGAACATTTCCAGACGAGATTATGGAGACAAAGAGGGTATTTTTCAAGGACATGCTGGAATATTTACAGCCAAGATTATGGTGACAAAAGCGGATATTCCTTAAAAGCATGTCAGGGTTTGCCAGCAAAGGTTGTGGCTACAAAAGCAGAAAAATAAAAATAATCATTAAGTAAAACAATTATAAACATATAATTATGATAATTATAAATTTAGTTTTTTTGCTTGTTTTTTTAAAGAAATAATTCTCCATATGTACTAATATCCTGCAATTTCCTGAACATTTCTTTCCATGACATTCTTACAATTTCTGACCATGTTTTCAAACCAATTTGCTAATGATACGAAAGTTTAAATAATGTGATGTCAATCCAGGTTTCAAAGGGTTAAATTCTAAACCTGTTCTGGCTGAAAGGCACCAGACTTTGCACAGCAGCTGCAGTCCTTGCTTTGCTGGCCTATGTGATGCAGACAGAGCACCATCTCGCCAATTTAAAAACACATAGCTCTGGAAATGGGTTAGAATCGACTTCCTCCTCATTAACAGCAGAATAACGTATGGAGAAGCAAAGGTCAGCTGCAGTGGCCAAACTGAATGTCAATAACCCGCCAGCGTGCTCCGGCCCCACAGCGAAGACCCCAGTGAAGCCTGTTGAACACAATCATACAGCGCGCCTCAAGAACAAGCCTTTACAGACAACTCTGCTCAATCAATCCCTCGTGGACAGATCTGGACAGGTGATCACGTTGAATCGGGGAGAACAAAACTGCAGCAGCCTTTTGGGAAAGTCCTCAGAGTATGTACAGTAGAAAAAACGGAAGTTCGGAGATCTTGCACGATCTGTTCACCTTTAAACATTTGAGACCTCATTTCAATTTTTCTTTCATGCTTTGCTGCCCAATGATTTATTCATGAACGCTTTCTGGTCAGGCCATCCTCACAGGAAGGCCTGGAGGAGAATCAATAGAGGCTGGCAAGAGGAAAAGCTTTCCCTTTTCTCTCCAAATTTATTCTCATCTCTTCTCTGTGGATGACTTATTCTATTATGTCAACTATCAGATCAAGAAAATCGTATCTCCTACCTGTGAGAGCTGTTTGGCCAGTTTTAGGATAACTCTTATGTTTAAAGTCTTACAATGAAAAGAAATTCCAAAGCAACCAGTGAAGCGATGACGGAAGATGTGTGTGATGTTGTATATCCGATACTCACACATCATGTGTCATTGAATTCAAGAAGAAAACAAAGAATCAAAAAACAAAGTAAATTCTTGATGGATTAAAGTCATGGGGTCCACGTTTAACAACAGAAAAACTACTACTACAACTACCACCACTACTAAGAAAATAAATAAATGAATAATAATAATAATAATAATAATAATAATAATAATAATAATAATAATTGACAGGTCTTACGTAGCGCTTTTCTAAGTACTCAAAGATGCTTTACATAAAATGCAAAAAACAAATACATATACAAAATACTGAAAAATACAAAAAACAAGCAAAACATAACAACAAAACTACATCAGAAGATCCGTTCACAAACTCGCGCACCTTGTGCAGTATAATCCAAGACTCCTTTATCCTGTCGTACGCTCAGGGCGTCCCAGACAGACAGCCATTTCTGACAGGGGAAATTTATCTATGCAGGGTTTCCCACGCATTCATTTGTTTGTGGCAGGCCGCCACAATTAAAACATCTGCCACCACAGATAGATTTTCTACTGCTATTAAAATATATATACTGTGTGGTTATTCATCGCACACCAGAGCGTACTGCTGTCGCAGAGCAGCAGAACACCGTATCAATTATTGGACTGTTTTTTTCATTTGAGACTAAATCTCATCCAGTTTCATTTTAATATGCTGTTTTTTTAGAAGATAGAGCCATGGTGTTTAAACTGAATAACTGTTTTCAGCCGCACTGTTCACCACAGTTTACAATAAATGAGGTCCTGCAGCTCCAAATTTGCTTAATTTAAGAGAATGTGAGAAGAAAAATGAGAGTTAAAAGCAATATGCTGATTAAGTGTTTCTTTTCACTGAAAATTTTATATTACTCGGGATGGGAGGGATGTGCTTCCTTTTTGTTAAAACTACCATCTGGCAACTATTTTTATTTTGTCTGACAGACCTTTTTTTCCACCAGTTTCCTTTTTTAATAAGCACAAGTGATTCCCACATTTCTTCGTCGAAACATAAAACCATAAATTAATGAGAGCTATTTATCTGACAAAAGCAGCAGTGTAGTTACTGACACACTTTCTGATATGAAGCATCTTTTATGGCGTCCCAAAGCACAATTTAGTCGCGTATAAAATACTGTCTTTTTAAGTATCCGGAGTGCAGTGCTGTGGGAATTGCTGCTGTCAATGTGCATTTGATGCTTAAACATTCTCTGCTGTTTCACAGAAACCTAAAAATGCTGACTTCGGAATGGATTAGCTTGAGGAAATAGGAAGTCTAGTGAATAACTCATTGTACAAAAGACGATTCACATTTTTTTTATAAGTCGACAGCCATCCACAGTTTAGTCCCATGGAGCTTGACATATTTGGGAAAAATCATATCATTTCATTCTAACCACCTCTACCTCACATTAAGTATTGATTGTGGACGTGTCTCGTCATCCGTCTTTCAAGCTACGTGTACTTTATTTTCCCAGACTGACACTCTAACACAGTAAAAATGGACAGGTAGACAGACAGAGCGTCCATCAACCAAGACGGCGCAGACAGAGATGGAGTTCAAACAGCTGTGTTATTGATCTGAGACTACACTGTTGGTGACAGCTTGTCAACTTGTGAGACCAAATCTGAGACGGGCAGCAAGGACACTGTATTTCAGCATCTTATTTTATCTTTTGACTCCGTGTGTGACTTCCTGTCTTGTCTCGGTGAAAACGAATACCTTGTCATTTTTATATTTTCCTGCCTAAAACATAACTGTCTTCTAAGAAACATTATTTTCCAGCTAAAAGACAAACATCAGTGGCACACAATACAACATGTGAGCTAAGAGCGATAAACAATACAAGTTTTAACTTGACATATAGGCTACAAGAGCTGAACTATCTTGTTAAATAAAACGTCAAACTTTCAGTTTGAAGTCCCATTTTCTCTGTGGCGAAAGTGGTGATTCAGTAACAAAGAGGCTCTGTGGAAGAGTGAGTCAGCACTCGGGGTCAGGGTAAGAAAGTAGGCTTTAATCTGTGTAGGTTTCGGGGCAGGCAGAAAGAATTGGAGAGACATGACAAAACTGGAATTAGGAATGAGCTATTGGCTGGATCACACCCAGTTTTATCCAAATGCTGGTTTAATCTCTGCAAAGGAGGAATTAATATACAAGAATATATTCAACCCCGTTGATTGAATAATTTAGTAAATGCTCCAGTGTGTTCACCAGCGGGTCGCAAACTTTGCCATTTTGGCAGGAAGTATATGGTGGGCTTTTAATGCTTCCTCTTTAACCCTTAAGGCCCGCTTTAATAATACACACACTGATATCGCTCTGTGCACAAGATGCAGTTTTCAAAATTGAGCTTTAAAAATGATGATACATTAACACAAAAAATGTATTCTATATTAATCAATAGATATTTATCATCATAAATAATGTGATGATGCTGCCAGCTTAAAGAGTATTCTGATAACTGGATTAGAATAAATAGGCACCATCCAAGGGTCCAGTATCCAGATCTAATAATACATCCATGAGCTTAAAGCATATAATATATAAACATAATGCGTATTGCATTGACCACCTTCACACCCTTAAGTTTGTAGGTCATAAAACTATGACAATGAGCTGAAAAATGCTAAAAAAAAGCTTCGGAGAACTTAAGTTTTGTGTGACAAATCTCTGTGAGTTCATCACTATGACCGACCTTCCTCACTTAGTCATTTGCTCCATTGTGAATATAAAGAATTATTGCAGCTTTAAACGGTATATAAATGTGCAGAACTATGTCTTATGGTTAATCTTTTCAGTTTTCGACAGAAACACAATAGCTGCATTCAAACAACCCAAAGGCTAAATGTTGCTCTCCTGCTGAATAATTGAAAATATCTCAGAGTGTTAGCGAAGGTGAGGCGAAGTGAGTGTAATCAGTGTTTTGTTGCTGTGAGCCTCACCATAGAGACTGTGATTTAATCTCTGTTATGAAGTGTGTGTTTGATAATGGTGCTCTCTGGCTTTTATGAGCTGAGACCTCGACATCACAAACATATTTCATAAACAATCTCTGCTGTGTGTCGGCCAAATAACGCATAATTCAGCCCTCGTCGGACGTCAGTGTAATCAAGATAAGGTGCTGCGGTGGGAACACACTGAAAATAAATATGACCTCCACCGCAGACCATGCTAAAAGATCAATTGTTTGTCTTGTTTTAGTCTAATATGTGGTCTGATGTTATTTGATCTGCACTGTGAGCCCAAAACAGAAATATAATTATAGTTAAGTACTTAAAAGAAACATTTTCTGGTCCTTTGTATTATCTCAGTTTAATTATCTGAAAGCCAGAGAGGAGGTGGGCATATGGCAAACATCAGTTTCTTTGTAGAGTAAGGTTACATATATGACGACAACAACTCAGCCCACACACACACACACACTTCTGCATCTCCTCCTACTACCCATATGCACTCATTGGGCAAGTTGACTTCAGACCACGCAAACTGCAGGGAAGCTTTTACTGCAGCTGATCCAGCAGAGACCATTTTTTAGAGTAAACGTCTGCTTCAAAGCGCAGCACGGCAACAGAGGAAACACACACAGACACGAGTACAGAGATGCACAAGGGACGAGGATCAAGTTCAATAAGCAGAAAACTGTCACAAGAGATGTGTGTGAGCGTATGAAGGCAACTGGGAGCTTAAACTCATCACAGGCTGTATATTAAATTTGGGAAGTTGTTTATGTTGACTGTAAATGTGTATATATAGGGGTAGGAATAAATAAGTGTGTACTTCTTACTATTCCTTTTCGAACATGTGGTATTTAAGTTTGATGACACACGCTCACAGTGTAGAAGCTAAATAAGGAGAACTGTGAAATTTGAGTACTCAGGTTATTTAACAGCAATACCAAAGTGTA
Organism: Plectropomus leopardus; assembly: GCF_026936395.1. Lineage (NCBI taxonomy): Eukaryota > Metazoa > Chordata > Actinopteri > Perciformes > Serranidae > Plectropomus > Plectropomus leopardus. The sequence continues at coordinate 6,923,450 of NC_142197.1, forward strand.
GAAATACAAATTACAAAAAAAAGTCTTGCATCGAAACGTCACAGTACAAAAGCATTAGCACCTAAATACACTTACGGCGTTTTTGCACCTCCCTCGCGCAGTTCTGTTGAATTAAACATTGGAGCATTTAACACCTTGATGCAGTTCATATTTGCAGGTGTAAACACAGCTCTGCATTTTGGACATGGCGTGACGTTATTTGTACGAGATGGTGAAGCTGTGGAGTATTGAGGGGTGGGTCTAAGGCCTCGGAAACAGCCAGTCACTCAAAACGGGCCTGTCCTTAAATATGCATAACTTTGGTCCTTAATTAATGTTAACACGTGTTATTAAAAAAATAAAAATAAAAAATCACTCCCCCCAAACAGTTATGAGAGGGGAAATTTACTTTAGAGACCAAAACCATTTTGTACTAGGCTCTAAACATGTTATTTTCTGCTGTTAATTTGGGCATTTTAAGAGAGCAGTTTCCTCACGCATTAAAATTTTGGTTTGTTTGTAAAAACCAACACAAACTGAACTCGAGGCAATATTCAAAACTGTAACAATTTGCTCCCTGATTTGGACCAGAGCAAACAAACAATAGGTGCAAAAACACCCTTAAAGCAGTTAAAGTACTTATTAAACAGCACGGCGAATTTCAGAGGGATGTTTATTATATTACTGAATTAAAATTGTATCACTTTAATGCTGCAGCTAGTAAAGGGGGGGTTCTCCTATACCGTTGGGCAGCTTAACCTATTAAAATATATATTTTTTTCTGTTTTGTATTAATAATCTGAATCTTTAAACTGATAAAAAATATATTTCACTTTGAAATCAAGTGAAGTAGAAGTATCAGAATTTTCCCGTGTCTACCCTCATCTTCTGTATATTGTGTTCTCATGCAGGCTGGATTTGGGAGATTTGTTACGAGATGAATCACCAGTTCATAATAAAACAAACAAATGGCCAGCCTCCCTGTTCCATGAGAGTAAAATGTATTTAATCCCAGTCAGATTTTCTTGACTTAATGTAACTAAGCAACCAAGGTCAAAGCGACTAAAAAGGCATTCCCTGTGAATGATATCCAGCAAGGCAATGCAGTCAGGTTTCACCAATAGTGTGTGTGAACTTTTGGGCTTTCCAGTGCAGCTGCTTATAGATCAATATTTCAAAGAGCATCTACTTAGGGCCACACATTTCAATATATGTCTTACTTATAACTTAATTTCTTACAAATGAAGAAGAGGGGAGTGTTTGAAGCTAAGTGTGTCAAATTTCTGCAATAGCACAAACAATATAAACAACTGTGCATGGGCAGATTATGAGTCAATGGGGCCCCTGGGCACAGACATGCAGAAGGCCCCCACCACCTCTCCTACCTGGGAGCAAGACACAGACTTTGGGGTTGTTTTAAATCATTTTTGTTGTTTTTTGGATCTTTGTGTTGATTTTGTATTGTTATTTCTGTCATTTTGTGTCACTTTCAGGTAACTTTGTGTCTTTTTTGGTAATTTTGATTCTTTTTTCTATCATTTTGTATCTCTTTGAGGTGATTTTGTTTCATTTTTTGTTCTTGTGTGTCTCTTTGTGGCAATATCTGTGTCTTTTTTGGTCATTTTGGGTTTATTGTTGCAATTTTATCTCTTTTTTGAGCATTTTGTTTCTCTTTGTGGTCTTTTGGTGTCTCTTTGGTTGTTTGTGTGTTTAATTTGTATCTCTTTGTGATAATGTGGTGATGGTTTTGTCTTATTTTGTTTTTCTCTGAGCTAATTATTTTTTGGTCATTTTGTTTCTCTTTGTGGTCATTTTGAGTCACTCCCCAGTCAGTACATATTTGAGTGACATTTTGCAGATGAAGACCAGGGGGCCCCTGACACTTTAAGCCCCTGGGCCTGTGCCCAGTCAGTAATCCATCCATGACTGTGGGACATGTATTTCCACTGTGGTTTTATTTGTTTATAAAACTACAATTTAGCAATAATACATTGATATTTATACAATAGGTGGCATAGAGTATATAGTACTTTTGAAATCAGCCAAGGCCATTTTACTTGCACTCTGATTCGGTATTAAACTGTCTCTCTCTTTAACTCTCCCTCTCCATCACACACACTTTTACAATGGGCTACCCAGACATCCGCTGGGCAGGGAGGAGGTGTCTCCTAGCAACTGCAGCTAAAGCATTTGGTCAGCCAGCTTTTCTTTTAAAGAGGGGTACACTGGCACAGCACTGTGGTGATCTGATGAACTGACACAGCGGTGGAGATTAATTCAGCAAATGCACGGGGGGGGGGGTCGGAAATAAATACTGTACGCGTAACTCAGGGCTTCAAGAATAGACACTGAGGGATGGACAAATGATATTGTATTTGTATGACTTATGTCTCACTTATTATTCTTGGCAATGAGTGGAGAATGGTGTCGGTGACTACATCGCAGCCCCGTCAAATGAATGCAGCACCGTGAAGCACAGCACTTTATCATGTAAGACATAAATTCCACGGCCAGACAGATTTACATTGATTGAGCGCACTGAGATGAGCGGAACACGCCCCTTTAGGTAATAAAGTGCCACAGTCGATCACCCATCAGACTCTCATCACAGCTGTATCGCTGCCACCCCGGCCTATCAGGCAGGTTTCCCTACAAGCTGTCCAGCAATATGTGGAGCCTGTTTGAGCCTGTGTTTGCAATGTACAACACTAAATATGATGAGAGAAGAGAGAGAGAGAATAAGAGAAAGAGCGCAGCAAGCTTTGGAGGTGGCAGAAATTTGAAGATGTAAGAGTATTGTAAAACACTAAAGCTGGCACCGGGGGCCCTGCTGCTGAGAAACGAGTCACAGGAACAACTTTTTAGCTTTGGTAACTCAAAATCCCATTGACATTTGCAATTAGGGCTTGAAGATATGGAAAAAAAATGTTTTGTTTTGTTGTTTTAACCAAATCATTGTCATCATCAAACCATTGCCTGTTTTTTAATCATTGCATAAATCATATTTTTATAGGAAAGCTTTTCATTTTAATGAAAAATTAAAAACATTTTGTGTCCTTTTGCTCTGTTTTGCCCCAATGCACACTTTTATTTTAGCTCTTAACATTGTTTTATTCATTGTAACTGTATATTTCTCTGTTTTATTCATATGCACTTTGTAACTTTGTTTAGATAAGTGGTGTTATTGTTATTTTATTTTTTTATTAATGTAAAAACGGACTGAGCATCAGCAATGACCTGAGTTCACAATAGCGAGCTAAAAGGATAAATACCATGTGATTGCAATCGCAATAACGCAATAAATTCCATAAAAACGACTAACTAGCAGCAATAAACACAGTAAAAAGGATAAAAAAGTGAAATAGCAACCAAATCTTTCATTAGTGAAAAACATACAGAACAATAACAGAAAAACGTTAAAATGCTGAAAATAAAAAAGTAAAAACAATGAATAATGTCATGTCTGTGAATTAACCAAAGCAGGAGCCCTGTGCAGTAACTATATTATCCACCATACACAGACACATACCTGTCGAATTTCATACCTCGTTTCATATATTTGGTGCAAAAAAAACCTAAAAGCTTATTTACTGACCTCAGTGCTGATCTGAGGAGTTTGAAGGGATAAAGATTCCTGTGAGCGTGTGTGATGAGAAATGGATTTAATTTTTTTTAAAAAGTACCTTCTAATAGAGATCAATGAAAGATTGCACTTAACACAAAAGTTAGCTGAGAAGCTGCAGGCCAACTAAAGTAATAACATCAATCTTTCTACTTATAAAATAAACAACATATTCGTGTTAAAGTTACCAAATAATTTGACAGTGCTCGATAGCTGGATCGAACAAAGACAACAGCTCCACAATCTTCGATAAAGTCTGACAACAACAATATGAAAGAAGTTACTGATTTTGGCTGCACTTGTTTCTTTTCTACATCTGCTTCTCTCAGGGGGTGTGGGTTTTATTTTCACAAAAAGGATTTAATAGAAGTGTTAGCCTATTGAGATTCTGAACAGAGCAGTGTTTTGGGGCCTAATCCAGAATGAAAAAACAACCCTGTGTTTAGAGATCCATTCACAGGAGCCAGAACTCTCTAAACTCTCTCCTTCTCTCTCAGCAGTCCATCTCAAACAGTTTGAGCTTATATGATTTACGTGAGCAGATAAGGGGAGTCACTAGCAGCAGCGGGGCAGACAGTTTGCTCCCGCTGAGCTGGACTGCGGCCCAGTCGGCCGAGGCTCCGCAGTGGGAGAGAGACGTATCACAATTGTCATCCATCAACGTGATCAGCTGGGTCAGCCGCTGCTCAGATGAATGAAATAAAAGCGCTCTCATGCATCTATCTCCTCAACAAACCCCTCAACAAGGCAGACCAGAGATTAGTACCCTTCTCTGGTTGCTAGGGGGTGGGCAATATGGCCCTAAAATAATATCATGATATTTGAGGTTATTATTGTGATGACAATATTCTTAATGATATGACAAAATACTGAAAAATATAAAAGCGATTTTATCATTCATTACAAGAACATACCATTGCAAGAAAATACGTGTTTAGTTTATATGCAAGCAAAAACATAACAGTTTGCCTTTAGATATTCGCTTTAAAAAATATACAAAAAATATCTGTCATTTCTATAGTTTGTAAAAAACAACATTAACCAGTAGTGTATTTGCTCTCAGCCATGCTTGTTGTTTCTGTGCGTAACGGTGTGACGTATTTATGTGCACAAGTAGGAGTATTGCCAATATGATTTCTTTTAATCATATTAAAAATCATACCAGTATTATCCTGAACGATATGATACAGCACACCCCTACTGGTTGGCAGGGGATTTTTTGGCCTCTTTCAGCTCAAATGAAAAAAGGAGACACTGAAAAGTTTAATGACTAAGACGCACCAATTTATCCACCAAACATCGCGATCGGCCAATATTTCCATTGCTGAGTGTTGACAAATAAGATGACATACACAAATGGCGGTGGCCGATGATTTTCTGTTGTGTTGCACTTCGCACTCCGAGAGTGTGATGCAGTGTATAACCGAACAGTATATATATTTCAATAAACGGTCCAGCTCTAAAAATATTAAATCAATGAGCAGCAGCAGATGTTTACATCATTGCCGGCCACAAAAAAAAAATATGCATATATGGTAAACCCTGGAACTGAGCATTAGGCGAGGTAAAAGTTCTCATGATGTGTTCAATGTAATCTTGTCTATTTATATGACTGCCTTATTAATCAGACCTGCAGCCACATCACCATGGTGACGTCTCAGTTCTTCCTATAAAACTTTTGAGAATGACATTAATTAACCTTCTCTGACAAAAACAGAAGTTAATCCTTAGTGTATATTTAGCTTTGGCAGTTTAATGTCATCCTCGAGATCTGTGTTAACTCCGTGACATTTGCTCAAAGGTCATTAATTACGTGGTCCTGCGGGCTGCATGTGAGTTGTTTGTATGCTTGGAATTCACTCCACTGGATCACCGTTCTTGGATTTTGGCGTCTGAGCCGCTTGTCACACTTGTGGCGCCCAGAGGATTTACAAGGCTCGAGAGATCCAATATGTTTTATAGCTCTTTGAAAGAATTACATGCTGTGAATCCTGCTTGTATATAACAGTAGCTGTGTAGCTGTGGTCGTCTTTGACATATATATGATGCCTGGCCTCCCTCCTGAAAGTAGTCATTTATCATCACTAGACCTGTAGTTGCTGTAAAATGCTGATAAACGACCTTTTTTAGTGCATATGGCTATTTCATGTAAACGACAGGAAAAGGCAGGACTAAACCAGAAAAAAATATTATATAGCATGACTGTTGCTTTTAGAGGTTTAAAATCCTCCAAGCTGCATTACAAAAAAAAAGGAGTTTGTCATTGCTTTCCAAAATGACACATGTAAGCCATTTGTGATCCAACACGCCTCCTTTTTTCAAATCCAAAACCGCAGGGTGACAGTAGTAGAAATCATTCATATGATGAAGCAGTTGCAGCTTAGGTTTAGGCAACAAAACTTGAGGTAAGGTTTAGGAAAAGATTAGGGTTTGGGTTGAATTATGTTGGCACGGTTGTTATGTAACTTAAGTCACGTAAAGAATTAACTGATGTTACGTACATGCATAAGTTGAGTACGTTATGTAATTCCTACCAAAGCTGGTGTAAAAATTCTGATAAACGCGACAGTACTTGTTTTTCTCCAGTACCAAACTCAGATGCAGCTCTTTTGGACATGATGAGGCAACATATAAGTGTGTCTCTTGTTTGCCGCTAAATGCCAAAAGAAGGAAAAAGAACGGCACAGAACAACGACAACAAGCAGAAGATGAAGCAAATTACAAAGCACATAAAATCAAATAAAAGGAAAACTGCTCCCGTGCTAAAAAGTTACAAATCTAAATAGAGCTTTAAGTTTGTCTGGACAGACAGATTTTATCCGTCCCCTCTGCTAACAAACAGCTTATCACAGCACTTTGAGCCCACTTTTACTGCAGTGTTTTACAATGCATATGGAGACCTTGAAATGTAGCCAGATAACTAACATTACATCAAGCTCATCATAGCTTTGCATTGGCAGCATGAGAAGAGGTTAGCAGAGACAAGTGCGCCACACCACAGTCCATCACAGTGGAAGTAATACGATATAATTACAGTCTCACTCAGACCAAATCAATATCTGCTGAATGAGAATTAGCTTTAACGAGAAATTTATTGGGTTGCAATGAAACGGACACTGCGGGTTATTTCTGTGTTAATGTTTTCATAAATTCATAAAGGAGTCCTCGGAGGAACACAGTGCATGATGGGAAGATTCCCTACACATACAGGAGCGCTAAAATTAAAATTAGATCCAATTTCAAGTATATTTTCCACAGCAGTGTCAAATCTGTAAGAGAAATATGAAAGCAAAGCCACTTTAATGAAACCATCCGGCCTCAAAGTCCACTTATGGTATTTGTTTTTTTTAAGAGTTTTTAACCAAATCACGCAAATACATGGAGAAATAAATCAGTTAACATGCTGATTACAACTACACCACATGTACATGTACAAACTACAGACAAGATGTTTAAACTGTTAAATGTTTTAACCATAAATGTGTTTAAAAATACATTAGCGCTGAGTAGATGCAGGCTTCCTTCTGCGCAGTGATTCGGTTGGCAGGAGTAGTTCGGTAGAAAGAAAATAGTTCCTATGTCAGACTGCTTACAACAAGGTCTGTGGATTATCTTAAGTAATTTTAAGAGACATTGCTGTTGGGTTTTTCAAATGCATTTTTTTTTGTGCTTTGAGTACCACAAGCCGAATGCCATCTAGTTTCATTATATTTGAGTGAACATCTCTGTGGCCAAAATCTCCAACACTCCGCAACTCATATCCTAAACAATCTAGATTGATGAACAGCCCTACAGGTAAGAGGGAATATAGCATCTTATATTTGGGGGTGGACTGTCTCTTTAATATGCCAATACTATATCTGCAGACTAAATAGGAGAATGACTTAAAGCCACAATGAGGCTCTCAGGATCCGTAGACAAGACGACACCGATCATCTGCAGGGCAACACAGAACCAAACAGTTGATTTTTTCGATGACAAAATGTTGATTATGATGTATTTAGCTTTGCGGGAATGTGTAAAGAACATAGATCTGGTAGGTGTATGAGTGTCATCCTGAGATTCTTCTAATGACGGATGACTGATACAGACTGAAATAACTCAAAACAGCTCAAACATTTAAGTATGACAATTACAGCCATAATTCAGCGTGCCATCCATGACAGCAAAGTGCATTCACAACAAATGAGTGTAGTCAGTGCCAGCCGCTGTGCGGTGAAGGCGATGAATTATTAATTGTTTTCATTATTTCTGATGAACACTGACTAGTGCACTTGAATCACATTTTTCATGCTGATTGTTTAGTGATTTACTGGTGCAGGTCTGCAACATCATTAAGACAAACATTGACATTTTTGATTGTAATAACCCAAATAAGGTCATAGGTGTAATAATGATATATAATCAATCAAATACTAGCCATGTTTATAGAGTATTCTAACTATGACTCTTAGTCGAGTCAGTTATTTCACTGCATTGTGAGACATTTGGGAAATCCAGCTGCCTGATGACTCACGCTCCTCCGTCTGAGTCACCTCTCATCGGATGAGGGTATATCACAGCAGCAACATGACAGAAAGATTTAGATAGAGAATGGCAGCCTTTGAGGTTGAGGCGCAAATAAGAAGCGCTGACTCTAACTGTATCTTCACCTGCTGTCACTACAAAGGAATCAGGATATGTGTTTGAATAAATAAAAGTCATAGCAAAAGCAAGGTGTTATTTCCTCCTAAATGTATTTAATTCGAGGTAATGTCATGCAATTATTTAGATATGTTCAACAAACTTTCGTTTTATTTTTTAAATGTATTTATTTATTTTCAATTTTTTTTTATTGGGGGTTTTACGGCTCAATGAATGCTTCAAAGCGTTTTTTTTTCCTCAGTGGCAGTTTGTGACTCTCAGGTCGGATAATTGATCTCTTAATCCATTCACATCTGATCAAATCAGATCAATCGATGAGAGAAACATCTGTAAGTGAAAGCAAACTTTTAGACCCAGCAAAAGTTTCACTTTCACTGTGTCTGACATTCTGCTATAAGTGCGGTATCCACTGTATATTTCAACAGTGCTCCTAATGCACGGCCCATCTCCAAAAGTAGAACATGTATTCATGGCAGCAGATGTTTTAATCATGGCATACTGCCACAAATACATGAATGTGTGAGAAAACCTGAAACCAGTGGTTGAGGCACAGTAGCTACATCCACTGTTATATACAGTCTGTAGTCAATACTACTCGACTACAAACGGATTACAAACAAGAAACATAAGAGTGCCAACACCAAAATCCTGTCCTGTCACCTACAGATTCTGCAGAATCTATTTATAGAGAGTATCCCACAATGCACCTAAAATAAAGCCTGACATGTCAGCATATAATTCATGGACATACAGTATATACAAAAGCCTTCTCATTGATTTTTGAATAAGTTGACCAATTTCCTTTACCTGTCAGGTAAAGGCCCTTAACTATATCAAACTACTTTGTAGTTTGGCCAGTCTCCACCCAAAAAAGGTAAATTTACAAGAGAATAGAAAGACATTTGTCTGTATAGTTAGAGAGCCTGATAACCACACACCTTGCAGACAGGTATAAATTTCCATCTAGAATCTAAACACCCAGGATGTGTATGTAAGTGGAGAGAAATCCAGAGCACGAAACAGAAAAAAAGAGATTAGAGAAAGAGAGATTTCCTTCTGGGGGCCACTGAGTCAGACAGGGATGATGTATTGTTCTTTTTTCTATTTTTTTTTTAAACTGGGTTCTTTGCTTCTTGGTTTCTGGACAGTGGGGGACGGTATCACCACGCTACAGAGCCGGTGGTGTTTATTTACACTTCAGATACGGGGAAGACCTCAAAATCCCAAAGAAGGCTTTGAATCGCAGCCTCTCTTGTTTGTTTACACAAAGAAGCCATGGCGTTAAATCTGCGGTGAAGCACGCCCCAAAATGCAACAACATTTTACATTTTTGCCAACTGCTCCTCTGTATGTGTCTCTGTTGGGCAGAGGAGGAAGCTACTTAATTAAACAGCATGCTCCAGTGCTCTGCTGTTACCTGTCGATTGGTTTTGTCTATGCAGTATCACCAAACCCCATCCATCATGTGTCATGCATGTCATCTAATGTAATGATCCTTTTCGCCTCACCCTACACGGTTCAGATTTAAAACATGGTGTAAGGTGAAGTGTGCACATGTGTGTGAGGTGTGTGACAGTCAGAGCAATAAGAGATGAGCTGTCAGGCATGACCTGAATGCTAAAATCAACATCCATGACTGTGCAACATCCCGAGAGCCAATTCAAATCTCACATTAACATTTTGGTGTTTTCCTCGTATTGGATTTTGATTTACTATAGACAGTTTTATAGGGAAAAAACTCCACTGAGACTGACTTTGGCAATTTTAGAAAAAGCACCACTAAAGCATAAAAAGTGTGTCCTGCTTTATCTTGGTACCTGTGTCATTTTAGAAACAGGACTGCATTTAAAATCGATGCAATCCCTCTACACTAAACCGCACTCTTTAATCTTGTGTATCTTAATGTCAGAAGTGACACTTAGATATGTCACTTCTGACATTTCCTGTAAACAGCAGTTGCATCCATCAATATATAATTAATTGACCTGTCCTTTCACGCATCTGCAAATAAAACACCATGTGTTTCTCTATAAAAAATAAATAAATAAACAATATAGCAGCACCTGATGTGTATGTGTGTGAGCATTTTTTTAATAATTATATTTATTTATTTATATTTATAAATAAATGAAGGCTACTCTTAACTTAAAAGATTTTTTACTTAGAATGCAATATAAAGATCTAGGTAAGATACTGCTACTGAACTAAAAAACATATTTTTGCCTTAGACACAAATGTGGTAATTCAGCATCACACCACAGAAAACCTGATGTCCAAACCAACATTTCTTGGTTGCACAGGCCCTTTGCAGCCTGTGCAACCAACTGATTATCCATTTTAAGTATTCAACCACCTTCCTCTCCATGTCTCACTAACTGATCTCCAGTTCACATAGTAATAATAACAGTATTTGCATGTCATAGCGGTGCTCCATGGTTGCAAAATGCAACTAATTAGTCACAGTGGAGTTTTACAAAAGCCAAGCTTTTTGTATGTATCTGTGAGAAGAAAAGAGCCATAGGAGGGAGGGAAAAACAAAACACCTGTATCAGTGTCTTATGCTAAACCCCTCCATTCAGTATCGCTTCCCAGCCTTTCCATGTTTGTTTGGTGCCGTGCATTGTGTAGACGCCCCCTCTGCCACACGGATGACACAAAGTGTTATCAGATGACAAAAATAATATAGCATAATTTGAAACAACAGATGTTTTTTTTATCGCCAGACAATATATTTCCTCATATCAGTTTCACAAGACACCACAAACTTCACGGTAGCTTAGGAAATCAATCTACAACAACCTCTTAAAAACAGCCATGTCAGCCTTCAATTATTTTCACCAGTGAGGGGCCAAGTACTTGTAGGTTATCAGAGGGCCATGGGCCCCCCGGGCCTCTTTTGGGGCGCCACTGACACCACAGCGCGTAACAAGCAGCCTATTTTTAAACCATATAAATTACGCAGCCTGTGCATCTTAAAGCAGCAAAAGAAACATAGAGCACGACCAAAACAGCAACAGAGATGTTTAAAACAAAATGAACTCCACAGCTGCACCCGCAAACACAACGCAAAGGAGAGATTTGCACAATATATAATGCGACGCAGAGACAATACACACAAACAAGTGTGTAGCGTTAGTGCGAGTGTGTTGTTGTACTCACCTGTCAGCGAGCCGCATCCTCCCAGCTTAATATCCACCGAGTCCCTCCGTCCCAGTATAACCAGTCCATTCGGCCACTTTGTTCCAGTATAACCAGTCCACTCTTCCTTTCTGTCCCAGTGTCGTCCTCAAAGTTTGGGAACACGTCGAGCTCCATTAGCATGCTAACGTTTAGCAGCCCGGCCAAGCTCACCTGTGCCGAGGTGCGTTACATTTGGGTCCTTTCTGGGCGGGTGCTCCCTAAAAGTTCAGTGTGTTTCATTTAGGGGCATATTTTGGCGAACAAAAAAAAGTAAAAAAAGTACAGTTTATAACTATTTTTCTTTCATTTATAATCACCTAAAACTAAGAACTGGTGTTTCATTACCTGAGGATGAGCTGTTTATATCAGAGCAGGTCCTCTTCATACTGTTTCTACAGGAGCCTGGAGGGGACAAACTACTGGCACTAGCTAGGGCCATTACATTTTTGCATTTTTTTGAGATTAAGAGTTAGTGATGCTATGAATTAATTACTGCTGGTTTGTTCCCTTTCTTTTTTTGTAACACTATTACTATTACTATGTGTCTTAGTAGTGACTGTTTTTTATTTTATTTTTATATTGTATGGTTTGGTTCAATTAGGTTGATCTGCTCTTTATTTAGAGATTTATTATATATTAATCTATGACTTAACCTTACATCACTGTGGTGTGTTTTCAATTCAGATTTTTTTAAGTTACCTCCACCCCTGGTAGTTTGGTGTGTGTGTGTGTGTGTGTGTGTGTGTGTGTCTTTGTGCATGTCTGTGTTTGAGGGTTAACTAATTCCCAGGACAGCTGCACGCGCGCAGACACACACACACAGCCTACACACACAATATATGTGATAATAGGGCTTGTAATTGGGGGATTCAGGACTTGTTCTGTGAATGCAAATACCTCAGCTGGTTACCAAGGGCAGCGTCTCCATGAGGACAGCGTGGAGGACGACTTTTCTCTCCTTGTTTACCTTGAGTGGGATAATCCATAAGGAGAGGGATGAATAATGATGATGTTTTTATGTTATTATAGATTCCAAACAAGGGTTCAAACATGTTTTCTAGTCCAGGTCCCCAAAGATCCCAATTTAATCAGACAGCCATATGTTCAAGCTGTTGTTAATATTTAACTGTATGATTGATTAACATGTTCATTCATTTTCTCCTGTGGGAAATCATATTCAATCAAAATCCTCTTTTTCCAGTGAAGCTGTCATGTACTTTTACTTCCTCAAATCCCACTTTGACACCCAGTGATTTACAAAATGGAAAAAATCTGGGGGACCTCATTGTGAATGGCTCATGGGAAATGTCAGCTCTTTGTATTCTATGTGAGATGAGCCTACAGGAGTCAGGAGTGAGCGCTTGAGGGTGGTTTGGCCTTCACTTGACTGGGCAGGGATCCTGGGAGGTGAGGTGGAAAACAGCAGAGCGCTGGGCTTGCATCTCTGGGGGCGGCTGTGTGAGCTGCAGGCAGAGTTACCCGCTGAGAGAGGGGCTAAATTCAGAGCCGCTCTGGGATTTCACAGTGTGATGCTCAACATGTCCCAGGGCCTCACCTGGGAGAGATATAGGTAAGAAGTAACTCTGATAGATAATTGATTTCTAATGTGAGATGAGGTCGCCATCTCCTGGGAAAAAAATATAATGCATCCACATTTGAGTATTTAGCAAGTTAGCTCCCTCTGCTGGTATTCACCATATATTTTTTTCTGCCAATTGACTAATCAAACAATTAACTTACTTAACTAACTTACTTACTGCTGCCTTTTAAATTTTCTTTTTTATTTTCTTATTTATAATAATAAATATATAAATCATGTGCAGAAATAATACATAGCCAATGCTTCCCAGTATTAAAACCATCTGCATAATCACCAGAATAAATGCTGGGATTGTACATTTCTACAAACCAGATACAATTTTGTATATTATACCTTTAAACTTAACATTTCTTCACTCTTTGAAAACGTCATAGCTTTTGGCTAAGTTTAGGCACAAAAATCACTTTGTTTTGGGTTGAAAAAGATCATGTTCTGGCTTAAAATACCAGATTTTTGGAACTAGAATCAAGTCTCAGTAAACAGGCAACTGTTTTTTGTGGTACTATAGTGAAAAAGTTGCTTAAAACATGGGGCAGGTTGCTAAAAAACAAACAGTTTTGTGTTTATTGGTCACCATCACTTAGGTGTCTCACCTACTGATGATAGTCAGCTCATATATGTCACTTTATAAGCGTTGCAATAATAAAAATGAAATGTAGACATATAACATATCTGTGGTTTGCAGAAGCATGCAATGCCAACATTTTCATCTGGCAACTGGTAATTCTACACCCACAAAGTTAAACTTTTTTGGCTCGATGCTCCACTGAGCAGCTTACATAGGAATACATGGGGCCTTGCCTCTAAGGCTGTATCCAATTCATTTTATACATCCATGGGGAGGACCCACAAATCCCCAGCTAAAGCCCACACCCTTGGTTGCTCCAGTGCCATTAACCCCTTTAAACCTGAGTAAATTGGTTTGATTTCTTTGAAAAACATGGAGGGAAAAAAAGGTTATGACCAGCTTGGCAAAAATGCCCCACAAACTGTAAGAAATTAGTAAAAGGTTATAAAAAAATACATTCAAAGATTTTAAAAATAAATAAATAAAAAGGAATAGATATCCAGAAAGAGATATTTATAATCATTATAATTATATATTTAAAATTATGTTACAGAATGGAAATGTATACATATATATTTTTTGATTTTTCATCACTTTTTGGGTCATTTTCTTGTTTGATATTGTTTTTTACTTTTCTTTTTGGTTATTTTCAGCTAATTTTCTTGTAGCTTTTTTTTTTTTTTACTAATTTCTTGCTCATTTTTGAGCCATGTATTGTCACTTTGCTCTCTGCATTTTCCCCATGTTTTTGAAAAAAATTCAATATACTCAGGTTTCAAAGGGTTAAACGAAGATATCTCACCATTTAACTTATGCATCTTCTCTTGGGTGTAATATATCCTCTGCAGGATCATAAAAAGTGAAGTAGGTTTCTGCAGTTTGAGGCTGCAATTTGATGCACATGTCCTGGATGGCATGACTGAATGAAATTGTACACACATTTCATATCTTTATGTATAATAAGCAAAAACCTTAACCTAATAAGAAATAACAAAGCTATAAACTCAGAGGTTAATTTGCAGAATGCCAAATGTTTATTGGCTCTACCAGCGTGAAATTCCCACAAACATTTCTGCATCCCTCAGCTTCTTGACCTCTCAGCAAAACAAAAACATCACATCCTGTCAAGCTTAATCCTTGAGCGTCATGAAATACCACAAATAAAATGCCACAGTTTTGCAATATCCTCTATAGCACCACTTTTGGCTTGGATTGCATCCAGATGACGTCTCCTCACATCTGATGCAATTGTTTGCCCTTCATAAATCTTAAACAGGCAGCCTCTTGGTGTGGAGGAATTTTAACAAGCGGAGCTATCGCTGATGAAGTGAACCTGACATCCAAACAGCGGCCAGTCAAGTGGAAATAAAGAAAAACAAGCTAATAGAGCGGCTTCTGTGATCTTCACTCCCGAGCTGTTTGATGTTTGGTCGAAATATTGCACAAACATTTTAGGTTTAGCCGAAGCCATGTGTGCATGAAAGCTGTGAAAAACTGATATGAAAGCTTTGAAGGGGACAAGATGATGTTGTTGCTGAAAACAGCCCTCCTGCAGTCCCTGCAGCTGCCTCTACATCACCCCTGACCCCCTTTCCCCCTCCAAGAGACAGAAAGGCCTCCATCAAGCTGTACACACATGTAAGAGCACATGCACACACAGCACAATGCAGGAAGAGTGTCGAGCCTTTAAACTGCAGTAATTACTTGCTGAAGCTTGGAAGAGAGCTGGCTTTGTTCCCTGCTCAGACTGGGCGGAGTGGTGGGACAGCCAATAAGGGTAGAAAAACATGCGGGTAACTTTGGGTGAGAGGAGGCCATGTTGAGGCTCATGCACATTCACTAAACTGCTGCAAATGTGTGTGTGGAGGGGTTAACAGGAAGCACAAAGAGGACCGTTGATTCCTGTTTTGGGAAGCACTGAAGGAATAGAAGTGGAAAAGATTTGGATACCATAAAAAGAAAGAGGTAAGAACTACATTTCTTAGGATTAATACCATGAAGACTTTAGTGTGGTCAGTTTGAGGTGTGAAATCTGCAGCCACACAGAGAGATGGATGTGAAGAAGGAGAAGGCTGACAAAGAGGAGAAGACAGAAGAGGAGGTGGTGCGCCTCAAGAGAGAGATCGGCCTGCTGCCTGCCGTGTGCTTCATCATCGGCACAGTGGTGGGCAGCGGGATCTTCATCGCACCAAAGGGAGTTCTGATGAACAGTGGCAGCGTGGGGCTCTCTCTGCTGGTGTGGGCGCTGTGTGGGGTCCTATCTTTGTTTGGTAAGATGTCTAATGGTATACTTCATCTCCTCTGTCTTAATAAAACCTTTTAGTAGCTCATTTCTATGTGGTAGTTGAACTGAATTTTATCTTGTTTTCATTTACATGGAATTAAATATATTTAAAAATCTAAATTTTTTTCCTGAACATCTTTTAACTACATGGCTGTTGGGTTTTTAAACACACTTTAGGCCCTAATGTCTTTGTAATGGACAGTTAATGATTGATTGTTTCATATTCACTAAAACTAACTTTGATGACAACTACTGTATCTAAATATAGTATACATATATATATATATATATATATATATATATATATATATATATATATATATATATATATATATATATATATATATATATATATATATATATATATATATAGCATAAGGCCTATATGTATTTAGGCCTTAATTTGCTCTATTTATTTATTATGGTGTATATTGGTTGTGTTGACTACTGTAGCAAACCAAATTACCCTTCGGGAACAATAAAGATTTTTGAATTGAATTGAATCAAATTAAAAGCCTTTAAAGAATTAAAAAAAATATCCATTTAAAAATTCATAATTTCCTTTTTCCCATTCAATGTAGAATAATGACATAAAAATAATTAATCATTGCATTTTGTGGTTATTTTTACTTTTTAAATTTATTTTTGGATAACATCATGTAGTCCAAGTTCACATTTGTTTTAAGCATATAGGTCAATACATTTTTCAATCCATCAATTTGTCAAATTGTTATAGTAATTATTCACTAAAATATGCATATCTATGTGTCCATTTGGCAAGTTTATGAGTTGCATAATATATAATAATAAAACATAAAAACAAATTTACAAAAAAAAAAATTATTATTTTTTTTTTTATGTCTAAGTTTGGCATTTGTCCAGATTGCCCATTTCCAATACAAACAGTGATGAAATACTCTTCACTGCACTTCAAACTCTACATGTCATTTGTTTTTTCATGGTCTGCTCTTTACCATCAGGGGCCCTGTGCTATGCTGAACTGGGCACCAGTTTTACAAAATCAGGGGGCCACTACACTTATCTGCTGGAGACACTGGGACCACTGCCTGCCTTTTTACGACTCTGGGCTGAGTTCTTATTTATCAGGTCGGTTTAGATTCCTTTCATCCAGTTTGTCCTGACTTAAATTAAATTCACACCAAGTAACAAGCATTTTTGTTTCTCTCCAGGCCGTCTGTGGCTTCCTATGTGTCCCTTGCTTTTGGCCGCTATGTGGTGGAGCCGTTCTTTGTGCCCTGCGCTGCTCCGACAGGGCTAATAAAACTTGTCAGCATCCTGGGAGTGAGTGAGTGGTTTTATACGTCATCCTTTCTATCCAATACCATTCTACCAGTGGTGTAATTTACAGGGGAACAGAGCAGCCATGTCTCTTGTTGTGCTGGGTCCCTTCACTATATACAGTCCAAAAAAATGCTTTATTGGAATTTTGTTCTAGTTGTGATTGAAAAGAATTAAAAGAATGTCAAAATTCTGAAAAAAGGAGTTTAAAGTGGTAACAGTATCTGTTATAGTGGAGCTCGGAGTCTCCCTTTTTGAATACTCTTACATATTAATGTAAAAATCTAAATTTTAGTCCTCTTTTTGCACATTTTGCTGTACGCACCACCTCTTTTACTTTTGTGCAAAGTTTCATAATCATAGCATAATAATATATTACCTTAAGTAAAAGTAACTTTTAATAAGGTGTCTATGTGAAATTTCTGCCTATGACAACTTTGTATTTGAATCTATTTTTATAATAAATATATATTTTGACGCTTATATCGCTTTGGGGCATGGGGCAGATATCAGGGCAAATACAGTGCAAATTTGAACAAGATCCAATAAATAGGTGAACAGTTACATGAGTTTAAAACGGTACCACACCATCTGCAGAGTGGTACAATGCTGTACTTTTTCAGCTTATATATATACTGTATACACACACACACACATTATATATATATATATATATATATATATATATATATATATATATATATATATATATATATATATAAGCTACCACCTTTGAAATCAAATTTACGCCCCTGAATTACATTACCTTATACATCCATGGAGTGCAAAATATAGATCCATAAACTTTTATTTTAAAGTTTTTTGGTTTGTTTTTTTTTTGTCTTTGTGTCTGTAGCGTTTGTCGTGGCGATCAACTGCTGGAGTGTGACCATGGCCTCTCGCACTCAGATCACCTTGACTTTCATTAAGACGTTTGCTCTGGTCCTCATCATTATCCCTGGAGTCATCGCACTGGCCAAAGGTGGGAGGATTTAATAGTTTCTCCTAAAGGGTAACAGATTGCTTTGCAGCTGTTTGGCCTGGCAAATGATCATTATTTGATAAAAGCTTCTTTCTTCTGCATCATTTTCTTTCTAGGAAAAACGGAGAATTTCCAGAATGGTTTTGAGGTCGACTCATTAACACTGGATAGGTTGCCGCTAGCCTTCTACAATGGTTTATATGCTTATGGTGGCTGGTAAACAAGCATTTATTGCAGTTTAAATGCCATTTTTATTGTGTTCTCATACATGGAACCTTTAACTGACACTATGACCATATAATAACCAGTATTATTAAGACAACAACAATCAGCTCTGTATGCGTTTGTTGACAGCCTTGTCCTTTTTTTAGGTTTTACTTGAACTTTGTCACAGAAGAAGTCATAAACCCAAACAGGTATTTTACATCTGACATCTGCTCTTCACTCAATCTATTTTAAAAGCCTCATTGCCTTGAATATGCTATCATATCTGTGTGTGTGGCCTGTCTCGTCAGAAACATCCCGCTTGCAATAATCTGCTCCATGGTGACAGTGACGGTCTTTTATGTGCTTGTAAATGTGGCCTACTACACCATGATGACTCCGGCTGAGCTGCTGCTGTCTGACGCTGTGGCTGTGGTCAGTGCTTTATCACATGCAAACGGAAATCTATAAGAAATATGCTCTTTGTGTTTAAATGGCGATCTAATTCCGTGTCTCTGCAGACGTTTGCTAACCGTGCTCTGCAGGGATTGGCGTCTGTGATTCCTTTACTTGTGGCGCTTTCCTGCCTCGGAGCGCTTAACGGTGGCTTCTTTGGGTCACCCAGGTAATCTGGGCACAGAAAGGTTATTATTGCCCTTAATGTGTGCTTTAAATCAGCCAGGAATGACTGCTAAAAGCCTTGTAAGTCTTACTTTTTGTGTTGCAGGATGCTGTTTGTGGGAGCCAGGGAGGGCCACTGGCCCGTGGTTTTTTCTATGATTCACATCCGCAGACACACACCTTTACCTGCTGTGCTGTTACTGGTAAAATTCTTCTCACACACTATAAACTGGAAAAGAAATCTGGCTGTTCAAATTTTTTTTTATCAATGTCATGAATGCATCTCACATTTTGCTTAACCGTTTGAAACTTGAGTAAATTCCTTTTGAAAAGATGGGAGAAGGCAATGAGCAAAAACAGGCAAGAAACTACGGCAGATTTTCCACAAATATGAACTGGAAATAGCAAAAAAAGTGAAAAACAAAAACAAGCAGGAAAACTAAGTGATGTTTTTTTTCCTGGATGTTTTTACCTAGTTTTTGTTTCTTATAATGCTATGGCAAAAAGTCTTTCTGGGCCTGAGGACGTCATATGACTGACCCAGACAGACACTTTTGGCCACTATGTAAAATTTGCTTCAGAGCCTGGTGCACTTCCTCTGGGCTTTTTTAAAATATAAGAAGCCTTTTATATTTGCATATTGTGCATATATTCTCTGTTTTAATTTTTGAGAAAAATGTCAAAAACTGTCCATTTTAAATGCAATACAGTGTAGGGTTCAGCGATTCCGTTTTAAAAGGGGAACCAGTTTTAAATTCTAATTCCTAATGGTACCTACAGCTATGATTTAAAAAAAAAGATGATGAATTGCAAGAATATAAGGTCGTTTATTCTTCACTGCATCACTATATTTCACAGTCACAAGCGAGGCAGACTGTGTTATGGATTTGTCATTAAAGCTGTATTGTCTGTCTCCAGTACCCATTGGTGGTTATGATGTTAATCAGGGGAGAGATCTACCAGCTAATCAACTTTGCCTCGTTTGCTCGCTGGTTTTTCATCGCCTTGGCAACCTTGGGGATGCTCATCCATCGATATCGCTTCCCAAACCACCCAAGACCTTTCAAGGTTAGTGTGCCAAACTGTACAATATTTTCCATTATATTTTACCCTAAACTGATCCTGCACTGCTTTATTTGCCTTTTTTGGTGACCCAAAGGTGCCCCTGGTCATCGCAGTCACCTTCACGGTGGTTTGCTTCTTCATCGTGGGTCTGTCTCTGTACTCAGACCCCTGGAACACAGGGCAAAGCTTTGCTCTCACACTCACCGGGGTCCCAGTTTACTATCTGATCATCCACCGCTATCGCTTACCCAGCAGATGGAGACGCATCTTTAGTAAGTTGCACCAAAATCTGCAAATCTGGTACTTCTTACAGGTTTTTATGGGAAATTGCACTTGATGTTCAGCGTTTATGATTAAACATTTCAATCTTGTTTGGAAAATATGTTGCTCCATCTTGGATATACAGTATGTAGCTTAAAATTACATAACTCTACGTCAGTTCAGAAAATGTATTTTAAATTTAGCTCACTCCACCCCACTGTATACCTTTTTTTCATAAATATGGCAGGAATGAAAAGCTTCTCAACTCTTTCATAATTCTGACTCTCTTCGACATTCTCAGATTACTGCAGCAGGCAGCTACAGATCCTACTAGAAGTGGCTCAGCAAGAAGTGCAGACATACTGAGGACCCCAAAGATCGCTTTCTACTGACAGACTGGAGCTGGATACCACCTTAACAAGTCGCAAATCTTTTTTTGGTTAGAGTTCAAACTTGTGTCTTAACTGCCCATTTTGATAAAGATTTTTAAGACACTTTTTTTGTGGAAATTTGCAACTGTAATGGAAACAAGTGTTGTTTTTGAGTTCTCTTGCAGAATTTTACCTAGACTGCATTAGATTTAGGTAATTTGTGTATGCTGGACATAAGTGCAGTGTTTTTAACAGCCATTGACACTGGAATAAGAGGTGCTGTCCTCTACTGTTATTCTCCCTTAACATCTGAAACTCTTAGAAAGTTAAGTAAGAATCAATAAAGTCATTTTTGAAGAGACAATCTAGTTATGGTTTCAACTTTTATTCAAATATAAATAAAAATAGGCAACCTTGCTATGTAGATTTACATTTGCAGTACACCATAAAGGGGTTTCAACATTGCTGTAGTTTGCGTGATGGCATAGAAACCTTGTTTTAGATTTTCAAATGCAAGCTGAGCGAGGCAAATCAAAGCAGACCTGTGACCAAAATCACAAGGGTGAATAAAAGCCCTTCCCGCTGTCTGAGGCACTGACACCAGCAGATTTATTGTTGAAAATTCACAGAAACACCAATTTTAGAAAAACAGAACAAGCCACATGCTTTGAAAACTGTTTTGCTGGAAACCACAACATTTCACGATTGCATGCCATCCAACTGCAGTGGAAAACCTCTCACAAATAAACACACAAACCTGAAGGAATTATCAAAACCCTACATTATTTTGTGGCATTTTCAAACTTCAATATATCTCCTATTCTGCCCTTCAAAGAAAAAATGTTCTGCTTGTAACCAACCGCTTTTCCGTGATATCCCATTTGTGCTTACCAGACAAAATATGCATCTTATACAAAATCTTCAGTATTCTGCTCCCAAAGGCAACCTAAAATATGTTGTTGTGGAGTCACTGGATGCAAAATGTCTCTCTCTGCAGGTACAAAGTGCCGACTGATGGCATACTGATGAATACTCAGGATTTCTAAGTGGTGAAGACAGTTCTACGATTAATGTACAGACACAATCCTACAGCCGTTAGTGCTATTTGTATTACTTTATCACTGTTTATTGCTAAGAATCCTGCATCACAATCTAAAAGTCGATTCCAGGAGGACGCAGAAACGTCTCGCTGGCTCATCAAGCAATATATCTTTTCAATTTACATATGCAAAAGCTAAATTATATATTAAAATGTGCAAATTGACATACATAGGTGAATATGTACATACATACAGATATTTCTCGAGCAATTCCTTCAAGAGAAGAAGAGACGGATATGACATGTAGAGAAAAGTCACCAGGTAGGAAAAAATGAAAGCATGTAGGACAACAGAAACCAGGTAAGAGAAAAGAATTGAGGTTGGAGAAGATAAACCAGGCAGGAGAAAAGAAAAACAGATAAAAAAAATAAATCAGGTAGGAGAAAATACAACAGGAGCATGTGTAAAATTTTACAGCACATAGAAATAAGAGTGACGGAAGAAGCAAACAGTGATGGAAAAAATAAGCCACAGGTGGAAAGGAACATATAATGGGGGAAACAAGTCCCTTGCTAATTTGACCAGGTAATTAAAATTAAAGTGTCCCTCGCAGTATTCCCATTTTTTCTAGTGTTTTGGCAAACAGATGACACGCCCATGGAAATTATATGTTTTGGCGCCCCGGCTACTTGAGATGAGGGATGAATTCGGACCAGCTTATATTGGCCATTCCTAAATCCTCATCATCCAGACCAGAGAAGCTAATGTCCACTAGTATCTTGCTCAGGCTGTCGTTCATTGTGTCCAGGACGAGGCCCTCTGTGATTGAGCGGTTGACAGGTGTTGCGGCGCCTCCTGCCTGAAGCAGCTCTCTGGAGCAGCTGCTTCTGAGGCACTCGCTGGGAGAGTCTGTCGGTGCGGTCGCTCTGGGGGGGGCGGATGTGAGCAGCTCTCTGGGGGAGCTGAACAGAGGCCACTCTTTAAAGGGTGTGCTGTTGAAGCTGAAGGTGTTGTAGTCATGCCGCGGCGTGACTGCGGGACCGCCTGGCGTGCGGATGGGGCTGAAGTCCAGAACGTTTTGGCTCCCTTTGCCCACAGGGGTCACTTTCCACGGCTCGGGTAAGACTTGAGAGGGAGGCTTGCTGGGCGTGGAGGAGGTCAGGTGGATGTTACTTTTTATGGGGGTCTTGAAGGAGAAGTCTCGATCAGGGCTGTGCTGCTCCTGCTGATGCTCTTCCAGCTCAGTGTCGCGCATGTCCTGGAAAGTTGAAGCGTCAGAGGCTACGCCAGAGTCAAAGAAAGTATTATTGGGGCAGAGGAGGACAGGTTCCTCGTGCTGAGAGTGAACCAGGCGCTGTTTGCGTCGAGAGCCGCTGGCTTGTCTTTTGGGAGTGGCTTTGGGAGTCTCGCATTTGATTGGGACACCTCTCGGCTCCTCCTTCACCTCCGCCGTGAGGTCTTTATTCTTCTGAGGATACATTACCACAGCTGGGGCGTCACTTTGTGTCACCTGTCGGGCACACAACCATGAATTTCACGATTCTACCAGTAACTGTGTCCCTCAAACACAGACAGAGGGTTGGGGTTGGCAGTGCGTCTTATAGGACCGGTGCCTCCGGAGCTGAATCACAATGCAGATTTCAGTGCAAGTCTTTTTTTGCACATTCTCAACTTGTGCATAAAAAAATAAGTGGAGGCCAAACTTTGATTTTCTTTTTGTAACAAAATTACACTTAAAGTGCAAAATGCGCGTATGCAACCAACTGCAACAGACACAGATTATAGCGAATGATGTACTGTCATCGCACAGACCACTGAAGCTGTCTCTGTTGTCTCTGGATGGCCTGTAACACGTTTATGTATGCACACATGGCTGATCACAGCACTCTTCCAAGAGCACAGAGGAGGAATATTAGTTGCTTAAAACTTTACTTCCACTGTTCAAAGTGCTCTCCATTATCATACAACCATTGTTTTGCTTTGTTTTGGTTTGACTGACGCTCGTTTGCTACGCCCTCCACTGTTTATCTCGAGGCTCCAACTCACAATGTTCACATTACAGTACTGGATGAAAAGCACCGACATTTGCATTTTCTTTTGCAGGCTTTCTAAAAATTACGTTACAGTTTGCATTACGTTTGGATGGAAAAGCGGCTAGTGTTGCTGTGGTGGATGGAGCGGAGGGTTTGAATACAACTCTTAAAGACCAAAGTCAAGTTCCCGTGTCTAAGTAGCCAGGCTCACATGAGTTGGACTATTAAGGTGGACCAGCTATTGTCACTACAGGGTGACGCTCTCAGCTGCTCACAGATAATACAGAAATGTTGGGCTGCTGAGTCTCTCCTGAGTAAGGAATATATATATGATTTATTGATCCCAGCTCAAAATGTATTTTTGTTATTTGTACTGTTTCTTTTATTCAGTGTTTAATTATTGTAGTTTACGGTTCATACTTGAATTAGTTATGTGAATTTGTAGACTTCTGTATTTAATCATAGTTATATGAGAAAATAGCCCTATATTTTAAACTGTTAAGAGTTTATATATTGTTCAATTTTAAGGTCAAATTTTGGCTTTCAATAGATAGCCAAAATTTGTTGACCATTTCTGTGCTGCATTTGTTTTTTTAGGCATTGGTTCAGGCATTGTTTAGGCACAAGTGCAATTTTAAAAGTAGAATTTTATCACTGGTAATGGGGGAAAAAAGCCAAACAGTATCAAACCCTTTACACACATCCCAACACAAATTGTTTGCATGGAAAACTCTAGCCCTCCAGCAAAAAACTGATCCCGTATGACTTTTGATGCTCAGAAATCTAAGATGTATTTTAGCAATGTAACATTTGGCTTCTCAAATACAGAACTTCAAAGACACTAAGAGTGTGTGTTTGGATTTTGCCATATTTCTGCAACACATGACTTGCTTGAGCCTTTACCTTAGGAGCGATCCGCACTCTCTTGGCTCCTCGAGAAGTGTTCTGTTTCTGCTGCGAGCAGGACGGGGGAAACGGGGCCGATGAGGACGGCAGGTAGACGGAGGAGGTGACGGGGAGCTGGATGGGAACCAAGTAGGAATCGGTTCGAGGGAGAAGAGGCTTCATCCTTCTCTCTAAATGTAGAAAAGACAGCAACTTTCAAAAAAATAATAAACTAAAAAGAATTTCTGACATTTTTGCCCATTTTTAACTTTGACCTCCCATCTCTTCTAAACTCACCGGAGCTTGTTGGTGTTTTTCTTGCATCAGGAAGAATCCTCTTTTGTTGCTGTGAAAAATCAAATGACAAACATCCATTTATACAGAAAGTATACTGCCTCGGCGATCTTATTTTGCTCTCTTATTACAAACTACACCTGTTCTCTCCCTTGTTTTAGAGACTGGCAAGCTATAATGAACAAAAGTCAAAGTTAGACCTCTTATAACCACCTCTATATACAGTCATGGAGGAATGATGGACCTGTTTCTGAGTATACACACTCCTGAGTGGATAAGGCATCTCAGAGCAGACTAGTTTTTCAGTGTGACTTCAGCCTCCCTGCTGCTCACATCATCTCCTTCTGCAACAAAAAGATCTCCCTCGACCTTAGACCTCCAGCTGCAGCTGCACTCTTTGGGGTAAAGGCTGTGGTAACAACAAAAAAAAAGTAAGTGAAAGTGAATATATCATTGTCTGTCCCTTTCCTGCTTTCTCCTGCCTGACTGCAGAGATGAAGACTGTTCCTGGAGAAGTGGAAGGATAAAACCATCTTACTTGGTTGGGAAACAAAAGCATTGGCACGGGAACAGGAGCAGTCATTGGGTCACAACCAGGCTGTAAAGAAAAATGTGACGTGAGAGGGAAGAAAAGTCATGAAGATTAGCAAACAGAAATCCACAGTAACTCCCTGACACCATGGACAATAATAATGATATCAAATGTACAAAACAATGAACAGTGAAAACAAAAAATCTATTCAGTTTGAGGGCTTCCTTTATTCAAAAAAAAAGAGGAAGAACGTGGAAAAAGGTGACAGCGTTACAAAGTCATTTGTGCTCACCTTGTACACCTGATCAAGAGTGAGGCACCGGTTGGCCTCCGGTCGGATCGTCCAAAAAGATATTTTACCATCTGGTGACGTCTCACGAATGAACATGTCGTGCAGAGAGAGGTTATGGCGGATGGAATTCTGCGATTTCAAACAAGAAAAAAAATCTTTAATGTGTGTTTTGGTAAGTGATGTTCTTAAGCTGCTTTTTATGCACCCACAAATAAAACATCTATCTCTCTGTTATACAGCACCTTCCATCCCGGTTTGGCCACCTCTTTGAAGTACGGGAAGTGGTCCTCGATCCACATGTAAATCTCTTTCAGGGTCATCCTCCTGTTCTTCCGGCTGTTGATTGCAAACTGGATCATGGCCATGTAGGAGTATGGCGGTCTCTCTGACATGGGTTGCTGAACAGCTTCTACCTCGATTTGTGCATTTTGCACCTGTAAGAGAAACAGAGGCTTGAACACATGATACCAGGGTGTCTACAGGTATCAAACTCTTCAATTTAATGCTTTTAAAGTCTTTTTTTAACTACATTAATTTTTTTAACACAAATCATTTTTTCAATAATTTACAACCGAGCTACTTCACAGAAAGAGCTTCTACTCCTTTATTTATTGTTGTGGAGGTGTGAAAATACCTCCAACTGCATTTGCCTTCAAATTAAAACCAGACAATACTCTAAATCTAACCTCAAGGTTGTCGAATAATTTCAAATCTAGCAGCACAGCTGTGTTCTCATTGTAAATCACAATGACATGACATTTTAGTGAGGCAGACTAGGTAAAGGATGGTGTTTTGGGGGACATGTTGAGACATGCCTAAGATCAGGACCCCTCCACACATGCATGTTTTCACACTAAGTTAATAATCACACTGAGGTGGCAAAAACAAGCAGCTGACCTGAAGAGTCTGTGAATCAGTAGGTTTTACGTTCTCCTTGTTGGCCATCTGCTTTGCAGGATCTGGTTCGAAGGTGCATGTGTTCATTCGGCCCAGCCACTGAATATTGGTGAGGCTGTCGTCTAAAGGACCACACTCCAGCTCCTTATTCACTAAGAAAGAAAAACAGAGAACATCATTGCTTAACCCTTTAAAACCTGAGCAAACTGAATTGACTGCTTTCAAAAACAGAGGAAGAAATAAGCCACTTATTAAGATATGGCCCAAAAATAAGCAGGAAATTAGTTTAAAAAAAAAAAAAAAAAAAAGATAAAACAAACTCGAAAATGACAAAATATAATAATAATTTTAAATATATATGGTTATAATAATTATAGTGTTTTTTGGGGACTTTTTCCCCCAGAATTTTTAAAATTTCCTTTTTTTAACACTAATTTTAAGGTCATTTTTTTGGCACCTTTTACACATTTCTTACAATTTGCAGACCATTTCTTGCCAAGTTGTCCATTGCCTTTTTCCTCATGTTTTCCAATGAAATCACATCAATTTGCTTAAGTTTCAAGGGTTAAAAAGCTTATGAGAGGCATCTCAATGCAGCACACAACAAACTGATGTCGATCCAGGTTTAAAGGGGTTAAAGAAAGGAGGGATTAATGCTATTGGTGCTATTATAGGTGAAAAAATATTTTAACTCCACAATTGTACTTGAAAAATCTTATTTCCGTACATGCTTTGATTCCAGTGAGAGGTTTAGCATCTGGAGAACTGAGCGCAGTTTCTGTTTTCATTGGTTGTCCAACTGAGCTGTCATCCCCTTCAGCAGCAGGCTGGCACACAGATCCACCGTCACGGCTGCCATTCCCACTCAGAAGGATAAACTTGTTTGGTCCCTGGGCACCACACTCTTTGCCTTTGACCGTTAGGGCCCCGATAACACTTTGCAGGTCTGCTGTTTTGGGGATGACGACCACCTGTGTGTCAGACATGGAGGGGTGGTCCATGACGCGGATCCCATCAGGGAAGCTGCTCTGAGTGGCGGCTGATTTTGAAGGCTCTTTGACACCTGATGCATCAGCTTGGCTCTGCGGTTCAGCAACTGGTGGATCATTTTGCTGGAAAGGCAGCTTTCTTCTTCTGAGGATCAGGGGTCTCCTTGGGCTCCGTCTCATGGTCATTAAATCAGTGAAAGTGGTCCCTGGTGTTCACTAGTATTCTGTACAAAAACAACACAAAAATGCAAACATGTGGATCCAAATAACAAAGATAGATTTAAAGCATCCAAAGCACTGGAAAAAAATATAACACTACAACACACAGTGTTAACTGGAAATATCTGTAGATTAACGTTTACCTGTCAGTGCAAAGTTACTAGCTAGAGAGTCAACAGTTGAACCTTTCCTCTTTAGGACAATTAGATTAACACGATGAAATTAATATCAAATACCAGTCACCAAGCACCTTTGTGAGATAAACTACAAGTTAATAATGAACCACAAGATGAAGTCCAGCTCCACGTAGTCTCTGTATCCGTTTTTTAGCTGTAAAATTGGTAAATTTAGCAACTTATTTCCAGATCTGTTGGTTATGTTTCCTGGCGACTCCTGCCTTCTAGAACAACAGTCGTTAGTTTGCAGTTAGCATGTTTTGTGTAACCGCTGGTTCTTTGGCAAACGTCCAACGTTTATACGCATCATATATGACTTATTTCAATATTAGAAAAATAGTTAGGACTCTATGAAAATTTCGGCTGATATTTAAGCCATCAGACATCCTTCTATCTAACAAAAAATACAAACATGTCATCACAAAGTAGTTACGTTAGCTAGTTAGCTAAGTGTAGCAACAAGAGGTGTTGCAATAAACTGAGTTATATTTATTACAACAAACGCTACATTATATTGTGAGGAATGCCGAATTAAAGACTTGATTATTATTATTGATAAAACATTTTAATTTTTAATATCGATGCACATCTGTAGAAAACGTAGTGAAAGCATTACAATTTGATATTTCTTAAACGGGGTTCAATGTGACATCTCGTTGACACACGAATGACATGCATTGGGACACGACATCAATGTTACAATAAGTTATTTGTGGGAATACTTAAAACTGAAAATTTACATATTAGCTATTACACCTCGAAAATATTGCTAACATTACATTGTCGCCAGATGGCCGTTTGAAGCTAAGCTACATTAGCTAGGTGGTTAACCATTACGTAAGGCTAGGCTACGAGCTAGCGGGCTAACTACGCTATTGTATCAAACGGCAAAGTTGAATAAAGCCAAACCTTCATATTACTGCGATGTTTCGGGTAATTTCACTCAGTCGGACGTTCACTAGCAGTTGTTTCATATCCTATGTCGAGACAAAAAAATATATGATATCGATGATATTCTCTCATTTAGTGTTATTTACATGCCGTCTAGTCGCGTCAGAAACGTTTTTGAATTTTGGCGCTGGGGGTGCCACTACCGTCACTTTGATCACGTGGTTTAAAAATGAACCAATAGCAGCTTGATAAAAGACCACGTGACAGCCAATCAGCGACGACGATGCTGGAAACCGGGAAATAATAAGTAAGAAGAGGACGGAAAACAAAAGAAGTTAATAGCAGACATCGAAAGTGGAATAACTAATCGTTTATACATTTATTAATTGTTTACAATAATGACAATGTCTTGCGTGAAGTATCACATTTAGGTAAGTATAATATCAGGTTAGCAACTGCGAATGAAAAGGCTCAAAGTTACACAGCTGACTGTTTACATCTGAACCATAAACAGTAATCTGGATTTGGTGACAGTTTTGAGCTGATGTTTTAAATACATTGATTAAACGATGCTGTCATTCCTTCAGGTCATTGGGAATGATTTCTATTAATGCCCCGTAAAAGAGCCAGAAAGACAGATAAGTCTCCCCTGCGGTTCCTGGAGCGACCTTTGTGTGGAGCCAGACTCCAAAATGTACCTGAAGTCCGAGCAGCACTCAACCCCAGAGAGTATTTCACAGAAACACAGAACCAGAACCAGAACCAGAACAGCTCAGCTCTTAACTCTTGGGTAAGTAGTTTCATTTTTGAACACTGTTTGGGGTGCGAAATGTCATCTCCCTCTTATTGTTACACCTTGTAACTTATGTTACTATTTTTGCACCTTGTTTTTTTATTATACTGGGCACCTTGTTTTTTTTTATTATTCAATAATTTTTATATTGCAATTATTTTTTATTATTATATTGTTCTTTTGCTGCTTATCCCGTACCTCATAGCTGCTGTAAGACTGCAAATTTCCCCCACTGTGGGATTGATAGAGTGAAAATAAAGATACAATATCTCTATACAGGGTGACGCTCTATCCACTGAGCTACCAGGCGCCCCTTATCTTATATTATCTTCTCATATCTTGTCAGCCTTTTTTAAGTTATTGGATATAAATCTCATGTATTAAGGTATTTCTTGCTTTGTTTATTTCTTTAGTAAGTTTATTATATGCAATTGGACAATTTGTCAACATATACAGAATGACAATAAATGAACCTTGAACCTTGAAAAGGCTCATTACTATTCAGCAATAGAGTCCACTGCTGAAGTATCCTTGAGTATCACTGAATCTCTTTTGGGTAAACCTGCCCTTCCTGTGCAGTTAGGGACTGTTCTTTATCAAAATTAGAGCTGGGGTGTGACTTTTTAAATTTATTTTTATTTAAATAACAACCAGTTCCTTATTGCACCTAATAATATTTATTATTTGTGATTTAAGTTTTATTCAGCTGTTTGTTTCCTGTTTTCCTGTAGGTAAGCCCACAGTTTGACAGTACAGTTGCAGCTGCACCTCTACCGAGACGAGGGAGGAGAAAATGCCACTCCACTACAAGCATCATTCACAGTTGCAGTCAGCTGTCCAGGAAAACCAGCGTGTGCAGATTCCCCTCGTTATCATTTCAGACAAGGTCAAGAGACCATTCTCATCAGCCAAAGAGTACACGCACAAAGAAGTCTGCAGCGTCTACTGTTGTGTCTGACGCTGGAAATCAACCACAGGGATCGGGCCAAATCAGAAGGACAGTTTCAAGTGCCCAGGACTCAGACACACCAAAGAGACAGCCGACCTCAATCAGAAAACGCAATGTGGAGAGACTTTCAGATTGTGCTGCATCTTCCAGCAGATGTTTGGACCAGCCTGAAACTCCATCGATTCAAGCGGCAGAGAAATACAGAATTTCAGCAGATGGTGTTTCCACACCTGTTTCCACTGAGTTCTGTAGTGTCAGTCCACCACCTGATGTGGACACTCCAACAGTAATTCAAGAGGGGAGTCCCTCCCTCAGCTCTCTACACTGGCTCCTGGCTCAGCCGTGCACACCACCATGTAATCAGCCACCTGACATTTTAGTGGCTGACACACCAGAGAGGGATTATGGGGTGAAGGTGACGTGGAGGAGGAGGAGGGGGTTGATGATGCTGTTAAAAGAGAGGGGCCACCTCTCTGATGCAGATGCATTAATTCACAGCTGATGTAGAGATTTGGGACGAAGAGGATCAGGCTGTGATATCAACAGAGAAGAGACATTATCATCGGACCACTTCTGTGACTGTAATTCTTTCTATGAATTTTTTTTCTTGCACTGAATGGAGTTGCTGCATTTTACTGCATTTGACCGTTTATTTCAATTAAACTTCATGATAAGCAAAGGATGTTATAACATTGTCACACAACCAGTCTACACAGTAGTTGTCAAGAATTGAAAAATCAAATCAAACAATGGACAAATTGCAATAATAACATCAGTATCCAAATCCCCTGTTTTTACATCTGACAATTTCTTAAGACCGATCCCATATAAACTGTACTGTTTGTTGTAGATTATATTGCAAATCAAAGCAAGCCCTTTTTCTTAAACACTTTGGGAGCCTATTGTTGGTTATTGTTCCACCAAATTTTCTGACCTGTCAAAATCTGTCACCCAGTTCCCAATTCCTAACTACTCAATGACTCACAAAATTCAACAGTATATTAAAGGGAGTCTGGTACCAGGTCACAGGATCTGACTGTTTTTCAGTTTTCTTGTGCTTCATCATTTTAATGGCAGATATGTGAAATGAGGTTGTGTCTATCTGGACTGTAACTGGTGTAAAATGCACACTATTAAGTAAACATTAAGTTTATCACATGAAATCTTGAGTGCGTGCTGTAATTAAACGGAGGGTGCTGCTGAAAGATAATTTGAGCTGCTTTTGGTGGTTGTGAGCAATGCTGTCTAATGTCAAACCTATTTTTGTCTATCAAATCTATTGCATAAAAATATGGAATAAATGTATAAAAGCAAACTTTATTCTTGGTTTATTAAGACTTCTGTTAAGCTTCACTCAGTAATTGGATTGCAGGGATGGTGAAACTCGGAAGAGGAATCTTTTTCAATACAACAGAAATACATAAAATAAAAATATTATCATGTGACGGTGTAATTACACTAGCCACTACAAAAATTGGCTCCACAGCCCAATGCATCTTCTTGGGGCCTGCAAGAGTGTAGATTTAGAGATCTGGGAAACACTGACTGATCAGAGCAGACTAGGCTTCATTGGGACTGGGGCTTAAAGAGACAGATGTTAAAAGTGAGCATTTCAGACAGAGGGTGAAAACAGGTATATGCAGGCAGACAGTTTGAGAAAAAGTAAGTGTTTTTTCAGCCTAAAAGCATGCAAACTTGTTCTTGTAGACATCCAGAATACAAATATTAACCTGAAAATGAACTTAATATGGGATCTTTAAAAGGAGATGGGGATTTCCTGAAATTATATCTCAATGGATTCATTGAGTTTCTTGAAATACTTGTCATGGTTGCTGTTGACCAAACCATTTTCTATTCAAATTATCTGAGATGATATGTTTTCACTTCATGGCCGAGACATATTTGAATAAAATGGGTGACATATTTCAAGCTCTCCACAACACACAACGCTCACTCGTCTCCAAAACATCCGCCAATCAGCATCTACGTAACAAATCCACCGACCAATAGGAACGCTCGTTGTTCGTGTGCTCGGTAACTAAGGACCGTGTAACAAGAGTTCCTCTCAACAGCGTCCACGAAAAGTGTTCTACTGCACGAGGATCTTGCCTAGCAACCGTGGATAAACATGAGTTACTACAGCATAAGGTAAAATAAAACGCTTATTACGTTGTATTAGCATCTGTTCTGGGTGTCCAGTTGTGTAATGAGAAGCTAACCGGTGTCGTTACCGTCTTCTGTTACCCGAAAAAACTTGACTGTCGCCCACAACTTTTATAGAGGCACCATTGCATACAGTAGAGGCTAGGCAGAGACAGCTAACGTTAGCTTCTAACGGTTACAAGCTAGCTATAACATCCCTCAGCTGGCAGATAAACGCACCTTAAACGTCTACTTTTCTTATTTTGACGCTTTATGTTACTCGTTGAATGTTAAGCTTAGTAGGCGAGTTGATGGTCGAAGTGTCACAGCCAAAAGAACGCGTCAAAATTGCTTAACCTAAACAATGGAAAAAGAAATTTAAAAACTACGCTACATTAACGCTACGACAAATGTGATTTGATAGGTTTCCCGCTGATAAACACCATAGCCTGGTCGATTGGTACAAATGTGGAAAGCAATGGCGAACTCGTCTTATCTAATGTAAAAAAAAGCAACAACTAAAAACACGTAACATGTATGTTTAATTACGTGTAATAGCCGGACATTCTTTGTTTATTACAACCTGTAGAGTCTTCTTGTAGCAAATCCATACATTTGTGTGTAATAAAGAGCAAATTCCTGAGGTATTTCCGTCTATACTGTTTAGGTAAGAACAATTACTACTCCCCCACATCGCTGAATATGTATGATTGCGTAGAGTTTAGGAATGTGCGATGACTAAACTAAGAATTCAGCTATGTCTGTTTAATTACAATGTAAGAAGTGTTATGCATCACAGAGTTGAGACACCCAAAGCTATGAATAGGTTTGAATACAGTGAAGCAAGAGGGTTAAGGACAAAAATGTTTGCATGTCATGTTTGAGCATGCCTCTGTCTATTTTGCGTCCGAGCATTCCTGCAAACACACATCACAGGGACAGTTCAGTACAAAATCATAAATAAATGTTTTTTTCCTGTTACTTGTAATACTATTCATAAACCCTTTGAAACCTGCACCAACATAACTTTTTTTCTGTGCTGCTGTCAGACGCCTCTCACAAGTTATAAATCTTTGAACCCTTTGAAAAATCGATACAGAATAATATTGCAATATTTGCGTGGCAATATTGTTTCAATACATGGACATCAAGTATCAATTTAATCAACTTTAAATACTGCAATTACAATAAAACATTTGGTAGCCTACAGAAATAATAAAATCAATTGCTTTTTATAGTCCACTGGATAAATTTTGCCCCAATAAAAATGAAGAGGGTTGAACAGACTGAAAACTTTCTTAACTTATCAGATATAACAGATTCTGACAACATTTTCCTTTGGGGACATATTCTGAAGTTGAAAAAGGTAATATATCACATTATATTATATTGCAATACTCTGCATACTGCAAAATGTTTGTATTTGAAATAATGCTGTGTCATGAATACCACCCCTAATGGCACTCGGCTTGTGGTGCTTAATGTACAAAAAATACATCTGAAAAACTCAACAACAGCAGTGTTTCTTCCCATAAATCACGGTTACTCAAGATAATCCACAGACCTTGTTGTGAGCTGCTTCATGTTGGAACTATTTTCTTTCCACCAAAGTACACCCACCAACTGAACCACTGCCCAGGAGGAAGCGTTCATTTACTGCTGGCTCACAGAGCGCAACTATACACAATTTCAAGCTCTGGATCAGAGGTCTGCTTTCAGGGAGAGAGCAGTGAGATAAAAATCAAAGTAGCTCCCACCCTTTCCTGTTACAGTCCTAGTGTGATTATTTGGGTTTTTTTTCAGATTGAAGACAAGAGCTGTCGTTTAAGACAATACACTAAATGTTTATTACAGTTACAGTAATGCTGAAATGTATTTTAATTGCCTACACATAAGTAGGTGTAGGTGTATAGCA
Source organism: Plectropomus leopardus (assembly GCF_026936395.1). Classification (NCBI taxonomy): domain Eukaryota; kingdom Metazoa; phylum Chordata; class Actinopteri; order Perciformes; family Serranidae; genus Plectropomus; species Plectropomus leopardus. The sequence continues at coordinate 6,958,177 of NC_142197.1, forward strand.
TTTGTGGTCACTTTTCAAACTCAAGAAAGGTAATACTTTATTATGTAGTGTGCATTAATAAATACAAATTAAAAAAAAAAACAAGGAAAGGGAAAGTAATAGATAAATGAATAAATAAATACTAATCATTTTGTAATAATTTTCAACAATAATAATATTAATTAAAAATAATCAATTTGTGACATTTTCCTCAGGTTATTTTTAAATAATTTTCCAAATCTACCAATTTCTTGCAATTTGCAGGATATTTCTTTCCAAATTGCTCATTGTGTTTTTCCCATGTTCTTGAGAAAAAAAATAGAAATCCATTTTCTCAGGGTTTACAGGTTTCAGTGCTTGTGAAAGTGATACAGCGCAGCAAGAGAAAAGTGATGTCGACCTGTGTTTTTAAGGGTCAACCACAGACCTTTTTTCAGGCTTTTAATCAAAAACCTATTCAAAAACCCATTGACTTTTAGACCAGGGAACCAGTGGTGCGAAAATCATCATTCGTTTCTGGGTTTTAGGACTCAGTACTGGGGTTCTCCATTGAACTCTGCAAGTACAAGCATGTCTTGTGTTTGAGTTGTGATTTACAGTGGTTTTGGATTCCAAAGATATACAGCCCAGCTGGCCAGAGAAATACACTCTGTTGCTCAATCGCTGAGACACTGAAGAAACATCCCTGGTATTTGTAATGGACTCACTTTGTACTGGTTGAATGCTACAGTATTGCATACATTTCACTGAAGTTACAGTTCCTGCTGTGTGTTCACAGTAACTCTGTGGTTCTGCATTAAGAGTTGAGTTTAAGTTTTCAAAATGCCAAACGCTTCATGGACACTAGTTGACATTTCTTCAAAGCTAAACAAATCGAAGCATTATTGGAGCATTGTCATAAGTGGAGTATGTTCCTTGGAGTCCCCGAGGGAAATGGTATATTATAATGGACTCCTGTAGCTTATTTCCATCATTTGTTTTGAGCTCAATAATTACTCCCTGTAGTGAAGGATTCCCCTGCTTATCACCAGTTGACTTACATGCCGTTTTAACACCATCTCTCAGGACAAACAGACACAAACACACTCTTCATTTTCTCCGTTCTTTCTTTCTACCTCTCTCTCTCGCAAATAAGGCACAGAAAAACGATTGGGAAGCTCTGGTCTCCTAGCAACTAGATTAAGGTCCCCCACACCGTGTCTGTTTTTAGAAAGGGCAATCTATAGGTTTCAGTTTACAGAGTTACCTTTCTGAAACAGCGTGTGCTTTTCGATATTTGTGGCAGACAGATATGTTACTCATTAATGCTGACAGTTGAACATAGAGGGTTCCAGTAATAGTGACGGGGATCTGGTCTATTAAAAGCTCAATAATTTCCCACTATTGCATATAACTGAGATGCCAGACAGATTGTGCATCTGTGGTTTGATATATATATTGTCCTCTTATGAGTCAGAGGAAATGAGCTGCGACTGATTGCTGAGTCTTTCAGAAAGTTACCGGAACATAGCCGGTCAGTAAAATAAGGGAACTTAGGTGATAGCAAGTTAGATTTTTGTAAAAGAAATATATATCTAGACAAATAGAAAAAATGACTTTATGCCAAATGTAAACAGGCTAAAAAAGTTAAACTGGTGTCAGTCTGCTGACTACTTTGTTCTGAAAGCATTCTTGCTAATCTTTCTTTGTTTTACTAGTAGGGGAGAGCGGGGTCAGTTTGGACATTTTTGTATCAACATGAAATAACCTTTCATTATTAACTTGAACAGTTCCAGCCCTGCTCACACTACCACTCAGTAAGACAGTCTAACAGCTCTTCAGTTCATACATTAATGGTTCCCCATGGTCGCCCAATGCAACTAATTAGTCACACTCTGGAGTTCTGCAAAACCCCTTCTTTTTGTGCGTGTGTCTGTGAGAGGCAGAGCCGTAGGAGAGAGATGGAAAAATGAAACGCTGAAGCGAGTCTCATGCTGGTGGCTAAACAATGAGACAATAAATTCGATGTTCCCAATAAAGTCATTTGATACATTGCACATGGAACAATATATTGAGTATATTCAATTTTTCGCCCACACCTAATTCTATTAGTGCTCCTCATGAATAGGAGAGCTCTAAAAATATGAGATCAATAATTGTTGGCAGATGTTTTAATTGTGGCAGGCTGCCACAAAGAAGTGAATGTGTGGGACACCCTGCAGATCAAACTGCCCCCCCCGTAGAGAAGACACATTTTGGACTCCTGTGCTAGCTACAGCGAATACAAGGCAGGTTTCCATTAACCCTCAAACTGTGTGACAGCGCGAATTTAAACTGCAGATACAAAATATCGCTTTTATAGCTCACATGATGTGCAACACCAGGTGGCAGTAATGTGACTTTATGGATGCCAAGAGGAAAAAGTACATCAAAGTCACATGACATTCTACAAAACATAGAAATTTGAGGAAAGTTGCGTAACATCGCATGAGAAGTTGCATAATATCATTTAGTGGAAATGCAGTCATCTTGCAATTGTGTTTTATCGAAAACTTTTGCACAAATCTGTAATGGAAACCCATCTACTTGCTCAAACTCATAAGCCAGAAAACCAGCTTTCCAACAATATTTTTTTTGTTTGTGGCATAACTTTAAAAAAAGCATCCTAAAATATAAATAAAAGAGCCAAAAAAATGCTCACATGCTATAGACTTTTAAACCAATGAATGAAATTTGAGGAGTTGTCAGAAGTTTGAGATTAAAAGTGAAGAGTGGGTGGCTGAGTATGAACAGAGTGAGTGGTAAAACTGTTAAAGTTACTAAAAAAAAGTCCTTTTGTCTCAACCGACCCCAATCTACCCTATTTAGGCCCATCACTTCCATACCTATCCCTAGTTAAATGCGTTGCCTGAAGTGCGAAGTCATGGTAACAGCTCCAAGCCTCCCTGCCTCAGTCTGCCTGTGGTAGCTGTCACTCCCCTGGGTGGGGAGTAGCTACTCTTTGTCGGTGACATAATAGCAGAGATCTTGGATCCTGCGGGGCTGACTGTTAGGTAGGACTGCAGAGTGACTCTGAGCTCCAGTGTGAATGAAGACTTTCTGTGATACAGTAGATAGGAGAGCCCTGGACTAGCGTTCCTGCAGCCGCATCCATGGACACTGTAAAGAATGGGGGATCTCAGCCTGTCTACAGTCGCTGGTCATACAGGTATTATGCTCTTGGTACTATAAAAAAATCGCCTTCCTTGTGTGCTCTTCAAGACTTATGGTTTATTTGTTCTAGTAGGACAACTGGCCCCTGCATTTACACACAAACGCACATTTTTGCTTTAGCTCTCCATATTGACTTTTTGGAGGTGGCCTGTACCAGGATGAGAGGTCAGCGCTACTATAATGTTTCTTCCCGTCGCTGCTCCGTCCCCCCAGACAGCTGAATGGCCGGCCTGCAAGTCAAAGATGCTCCTCTTGCTCATGTTGCTGCCACAGTGTCGTTACTTATTCAGAGCGTCAGGCTGTGACTGTGCTGTAACCAGAGTTGGTGATTTGTGTGCGTGTGTCCAAGCTGTTGCGTATGCTGTTGGCTGTTTGATTGGAACAGTCGTGTAACTAAGGATGTGCTTCGAGTATCCGTCCAACTGATTACTGAAACAGCTGAAATGACTGTCTGTTAAATGTGTCCTCTTAGCAAAGCCTACGTAACTCATTCTGTCTACGTTTTTTTGTTCAGTGTGTTTGTAACTGCTACTTAAGTGTTTCCCCTCATATAAACCTAGTACAACAAACTAATTTTTTAAACAGTCTAAGCTGAAAAGAGAAAGAGAATCGGAAAGAGAATGTGAGACAACAATTGTCATCAGTTGTTTGCTCCACATCAACCGCAGCTGTTTCGCATTAAAATCCAAAAGTTTTACAGGAATACTTCAATTTTGAGAGTGAGATGAGAAGCTTGGTATTATTCCCGAGTCAGTATATCAAGCACAGAGCTGAAGTCAAAACAGGATTAGTTTAATGCTGGCCTTAAACTTAACGACTTTTTAAGCAATCAAAGTCTGCTAGGTACCACCTAGTCTCACACTGGAAGAGATTCTCTCATTTTTTCACATGTATTCTGGTATAATTTCCTCTCTGTGGTAGGAATTAAGCATTAAATCTTATCAGTCCTCATTTTATTCTGTATCCCCTCTTTGTTGGCAGCTGAATTGCCCGTTGCAGACAAAAAGCTATGCTCATTCATCTTCCAAATTCCTTTTTGAAGTGGCAGAGTGGAAGGCTTTTAATTAAAATGAACAACAGCCAAAATGGACTGAGTTCAGATAATACGATTCGTCTGAATACCGCCATGCAATTTCTTAATAGCTTTGATACTGTCATCTGAAAAGAAGCCACTGGACAACTTGTCTGCTTTTGCACCCAGTCTATTGCCCATTTGATATTAACATTATTAATGCCTCTGACTAAATGCTGTCTGAGTAAATAAATATTTAGATTTTAATGTGCAGCTCAGCAGATAATACACGCCCTTGCAGACCCCTCCCTCTGTGAATCTTTACAGCACAGTGCTAAGACCTCCGATTAGAGCGAAGCCCAAGAACTGGCTGCAGGTTTTTAATCAATGCTGCTGGAGGTGCGCTGTTGACGGAGCTGAAGTCTCCATGGTTACCTTCGTCTGACACACAAGGAAGGGACAACAGTGGCGTGTCCTTCTCTTGTCACCCAAGCTGTGACGGACTAATGAAACATTGATCACTCACAGCTGTGACAAGGCACTCTTGAAGTGTGTGTGTGTGTGTGTGTGTGTGTGTGTGTGTGTGTGTGTGTGTGAACATTTGTGCTAGAGGACGTTCTCTCGACCCCCAGCAGATTGACGCATATATGATAATACTTTGAAGTATGTTGTCTTTTATCAAATGTTGCACCTGTTCTTCAGCTGTCCTCTGTCTTAGTCATCAGCTTGTTTGACCTTATTAGATAAATACTGTCCTCATAAAGCATAACCTCTGTTAGTTTACTGCTATACAGTGTGTGTGTTGTTTCATTCAAGCATTAAACCTTCGTACCCTGAGCAAATTGGTGCGAAGAAAGGCAGTGAGGAGTTTGGTAAGAAGTGTTCCAAAAATCACAAAAATTAGTAGATATAGGACAGAAAAAAAACATGGAGAAAAAATATCAAGGGAAAAAATAAAAAAGTGAGGGGAAATCTATATTTATTTTTAATTATCACAATGACATATTTAAAATGATGTTACAGAATTATTATTTTTACACAAATTTTCAGGTCATTTTTTGTACTTGCACATATTTTGGATATTTTTTTCTTGCATTGCTCATTGCCTTCTTCCCTTTTTTTTGAGAAATAAAAATCAAGTAAATTTTCTCATGCTTCCAGAGTTAATCATATCATGCACAGCTGCATATAAATGGGAGTATTTAGGGAATACTTAATTTCCTTAGTCACGTAAACAGCTTAGCAGTAATAGTCTTTTTCAGCAGAAGGGCAGGAACTAGAATATTTTGTGCATGTAATCGCAGACAGTGGCACAGCAAAATTTGAAAGGAAGAGAGCGAAGAAGCAACCACTGACTTATTTTCATGGCAAACTCGTTTAAAAGTTTGTTGAACCCTGAATCATGTCTCATAGGGTAGGTTTTGATCTTGTTGCTTGAACTTGTTTCACTCTCTTAATTTCCACATGTCCTGTGCTCCTGGCTGCCTTGATGCCAAATTACCATTTTCCCCCCGAAGACCGTCCAGCTCTGCCAGCTTCTCCTCAAACTCAACCGTAAGGTAGGCAGCAACACACTTGCATCAAACACACATTACACATGGCATCAAACTGCTTTACTGCATGTCAAAGATGTTTCACTAAAAAGTTAAAGTTAAATTAAGTACTGTCATAGTAAAGTTAAAGTACTGTTATAATTAAATAAATCAAAGCAGCACCCATGATGCTTTTATTTTAAAGGACTCGGGCTAGAAATGTTGATGTTTGTGAGAGGCAGAGAGCCAAAGGGAAAAGCGAAAAAGACAAAATGCTGTATAATGCCGATGACTAAAAAAAAAAGAAAGCTGAATCCCTATAAACAATATAGGATAATATGAAATGATTGACTTTTTTTTTATCGTAAGATGATATATTTCTTTATTTCCCACAGTCCAATTATTGGACATAGGAACATCAGTTTGAGACAAACAGTTTTGTAAATGTGGCAGTGATTTGGCAAAAGCCACAATGGTAGAAGCATCCTAATCTCACTAATGAGTTTAGCTGCACAACTGTGTGTGTAATTAAAAACTACTACCATTACCACCTTCTGCTCTCTATCTCTTCTCCGAGTCATTTGCACCTGTTCTCAGGTGCCATAATGGCCTCCCAGGGGCCCCATCTGTTTGCCAATATCAACAGCCAGGGACCCTTGGAGAAAAGTGACATGACGCGCAAGATGACTAATTTTGACGTGCAATCAGATCATGACTCTAGCTGGCCGTTGGGGCTACAGATGATGATGTCCTCTGTGGGCTTGAGAGAAGTGGAACGGGCTCATTAAAGCACCACGGGCTTCAAATGGGTTTCTTGAACTTGTCACCTTTTGGCTTTCAGTGGCTGTCCTTCAGAGACGAGCTGTGATGTCAGCCGGCGTTGGACTCGAGGTCCTTAAGTAGCGTGTGTCATCATCTAAACACTCGAGCTGAGGGAAGGATGTGAAGGAGACTGATGGAGATAGAAATAGGGAGTGAGGATGAGCGAGTCAGATATCTTTCGCAATGAACAGATAAGAAAAAGAGGAAAAGAAGTATTTCAGCTCAGCAGAACATGAGCTATTTATAGATTCACATTGACAAGAAGAAATAAAAGAAAGAGTTAGTGACCTACATGTTACATCAGCCTGTGTGAGTGACTTGTGTGTGTCTGACAGGAGTAGAGCCACTGTAGGTCTCCGACTCCGACGGTACAGACTCCCGCTGTTGCCCTTCTCTAGTCTCATAGTAGCTAAGCAACATGGGCCCGCTCCCCTCAGATAGGTGTCCAGGGTAAATGCCCCGAGGACCCAGACTTCAAGGCGTTCTCTCAGCTGGAGCCGTGTCCTTTTACTTGCTCCCTTGCCTTTCTTTCTGTTATTTTCAGAGAATGAGTCATGCAGTGTTTCACTAATGAGCTCACAAGGTCACTTTTTGGCCTGTAGATTTGTCATTATTTTAGTTTTATTGCTGATTTACACTTTTAAAACTGTAACTGCTGTCACTATTGACAGCTTAATTGTTTTTTTTCATGGAAGACCATACAGGATACAAAGTCTTTATTGTCTTTTTTTGATACAACATCAGTGGTGACCTCTACTGGTTTGCTAAAGGAAATCTAAGTCAGTGTAGGTGCCCGTGGAGATTCTCTTTTTTTAAACAAAAGCTAGCATCCTTTAGTCAAATCTGTAGTTAGATTTTCAAATCTCAAAACAAAACCTGTCTGCTCTTAACAATATCAATAACGCAACTCCTGTAGTTTTTACAGAAGATGTGCTCCATTACATTTCTAAAATGCTTACATTTTCTTTATATGCAAACTTACCCAATATCATAATGATACATCTTTCTTTCTTATTTACAAGCATGCCCGATATTAAAACCTAATGTTTAAAATGGTAAAATGGTACATGGACATTTTTGGGATATTTTAGAGTCAGTAGGTTATTTTTTTTTTTTTTTTTTTTTGGACAATGCACATTTGTTTTTATTTCATATTTACATTTTATTCTATATTTTGCTGTGAAAATAAACCTTTCTCAAAGCGTTCTTATTATAAAGACAGCATTTTCTGGTGCAAGTTCATTTTCCGAAAATTTTTAGCAAATTCTGCTTTGAACAAGCGATGGGGAAAAAAAATCTACCTTTTCAAAAAGTGGTTGGGACATGTCCCCAGCATCCCCAGTGTGAATGACACCTATAGCAAGTGCTTGTGTTTGAAAGACTGATTTGATATTGAATCTGGATCGCCATGTTCTGATTTTGAAATGAAGAGAATTAAATGAACAAAATGTGGTTTTGAGCAGTGTTAAAAGTTTAGTGAAAGTTTCTGAAGTATAGTTAAACTTCAGCAATTGTAAAAAAAAAAAAAACTGCATGTGAAATGCCAATCTTCTTATAAGGAAGGTTTTTCCTTTTTCTCTGTAGTGGAATTGAGGATGACAGTGCCAGTCTTATGCAACAGAAGCTGGAAAAACAGGTAAGAAGCTCAACTTCAGCCGCAACTGAACAATTCACGCTTTTGTTGTTGTTTGTTCTCTCTTAGTATTTTCCTAAGACTTTGATGTCTTTTCTCTTTTGTACTCTCAAAGAACATCTGCTGTAGTTGAGAGCTATTATGCAGCATCTTAAGTCTGGTTAAGCCGTCTAGCTCACACATGGATGGTGTTTTCAAGAGCTAACCTGTTGTATTTGTAAGCCAGCCAAGATTTAGCATGAAACCGGTCAGATTAAAGAGCTGAGACGACCCTGTGTTCTGCCGCTCTGGTGTCGCCAAGGGGTGCCTGCTGTTGGCAGGAGCTGCTTCGACATCACCACAGTGGCGTGCAATTTAGTGATTAATGTCGTTAGTTCGGAAATCTCCTGTTTTTCACCTGCCCAGTCACTTGGAATTTTAATACTTGCATACTCCTGAGGCAGAATTGTTTTTTTTTTATCCACCCATTACCTGATGTAGCTCCTCTTCTGTCACACATTTGTTCTCTTTTCATCCCCTCTGAGTCTCTGTGGGTCGCTTTATCTCAAACCTTGCTAAGGAGCTGTGGTGTAGAGCTTTGATTTAAGCTGGAAGCCGTACTCCGCTATCTCACACATTAGGCAGAGAGGAGCGGGAGGGCCAGATTGGTGAGTTCAAAGAGGGGAGGATTTAGTGCGGGACGCCTGGCTTTGTGTGTGTGTGTGTGTGTCCCGTGGTCCCGCTGTGGCTCAGCTATGCTGCACACACTCAGCTGAGTCCAAACAGGCTCACTTGAGAGTGCCCTGTCCTCATGAGTTATGTAAGAACAAACATACAGGCTCTTATGCCCAGAGGGGGATCACATGCAGGTTATGGAAAACTGATAAATATTAAACAATGAAGTAAAAATACATCTTTTTACTGTGCTTTCACCATGGATGGATTAGAAAACACAGACTGAGGTCAGGCCCAAAGTGTTCGGGGCTCCTCTAGCCCTGCAGAGTGTCACTCAGATTAACAAGTACTGATCAGCAAGCCTCAAAATTACTACTGAAGACACTACGGCTTAGAGACACAAAATAACCAAAAAAGATATAAAAGTACCTTGAGGAGACAAAAAATACCCCAAAGAGACAAATATCGACTACAAAGAGTCAGAAAATACCCTTATAAGATACAAAACAATGACAAAAAGATACAAAATTATCGTAGAGACACAAAATGCTTTAAAGAAAGAGCCACAAAAAGACTACAAAGAATTACAACCCGACTGCAGTCACAAAACAATCACAAAGAGACAGAAACTTCACCAAAGAGACATAAAACATCTACAGAAAGATGCAAAATTCCATCACAGAGACACAAAATTACCCCAAAGAGAAACAAAATGCCCTCAAAGAATCGCAAAAAAAACTGCAGTCACAAAACAACCACAAAGAGACAAAAATTATTGTGAAAGACAGAAAATTACCTCAAAGAGGAAAAAATGCTCTTAAAGGCCCACAAAACAACTGCAAAAAGTCATAAAATATACCACAAAGAGACACAAAATGTCCCCAATGAATCAAACTCACCACAGATAGTGACAAAACAACCACAAAGTGGTTAAAATAAAAATACCCTCACCAAGACACAGAACGGCCACAAAACAATATAAAATTACCATAGATCCAAAAAATGCCCTCTGAGACACAAATCTTCTCAAAGACACAAACTACCATCAAAGAGATGTAAAATAAAAGAAACAAAATTACCTTAAAGAGAAAAAAAATGCCCTTTAAGGGCCACAAAACGACCGCAAATAGTCACAAAACAACGACAAAGAGACAAAAAATACTCTTAACGAGACACAAAAAGATACAAAATGACCACAGAGACACAAAATGACAACAAAAGACATTAAATTACCACAAAAATTACCTCAAAAAGACACAACTCTAAATACAGAAAAAAACAACAAAGTCTTTGTATCGTGCTCGGTGTGGGGGAGGTGGTGGGGCCCGCTGCCTGACTGTGCCCAGCAGCTCAGTATCTCATAATCTACCCATGGGTTTCACTCAGTTTACTGTTTCCCACCCCATCTCAAACAGTAAAATGAAAACCATTCAGACAACAATACCAGGAGCGCTGTGTGGCTGTGACCCTACATCACTTTGAGCGCAAATCGCAGTCCCCTCCTCCCCTCTTTCTCTCCCTCGCTCTCTTCCTCTCTCTCTCTCTCTCTAGCACTAATGACGGCTGATTCAGTTAGCAACGGTGACCGCTCTCACTCACACAAACACGCACACTGGCGCTCAGCCTTTGCCTGAGAGCCAGACCTTTTTCTGTCAGAGGAGTGCAGAGGAGGCTGTCGGTTTATCAACCATTAAAACTCGAGTTCCAGGAGAGGAAATGAGGGACAGTGAGACAGAGTTGTGCCCAGAAGGAGCGCTGTTTTCGGGGGGAGGACGTACTTCCATCTGACCTCAAGTCAAATAAGACCTGTGATGTTTTTTCTATAGAGAAACTGGTCAATTTTGGCTCGCAATTGTTCAGGATGTCAATGGAACGGGTTGGTAATTTTTAATATTTATTTTTCTGATGTGTTTTCTTTCCATCTGTCTGAGGATAACAGTTTATATAAGTGACAAATGTGTAGCTGTTCATCCAGTCTTTCTATCTGACTGTTTGTCGATCTTTTTATCCGACTTAGGAAAGGAATCTCTCACAATTCACTCATTAATTTACAGTTTGTGTCCTCAAATCAGATTTATAGTTTAGTCTGCTTTTTCTGTGTGTTTTGGCTGATACAGGAAAGACGTTTGGAGCCTGAATGAAGTCATATCCTGGCCTCAAAATGCCAAGTACTGAGTCTTTACAAAAGAATTCAAAATTACAATAGATTGCTTTAAAATAACATCTAGAAGGAAGGCAACACAAGCTGGTCAAACTCTGATAACATGAACTAGTCCAGAGTGTATGCTGAGAGCAATGCAGGTAAAAATCTTAACTCTTTGAAACTTGGATCAACATAATTTTTCTTTTGCCGTGTTCATACAACTTTTACAAGTATTTAAACCCACAAACAAGGGATGCATGATAATATCAGCACGTCATTGATATCAGCAGATATTGGCTTTAAAATGAAATATTTGAAATGGCCAACATGCTGATTTCTGCAAATATGACAAACATATAGATTTTTTTAATGGACAACGTGAACATATAAAAAAAACATCAACCCTAAGTTGAAGTATATTTCATATTTTCCACAATGAATGAATATTACATATAATGAAAAGCATTGTATTTTATGTCTCCATCTGATGGTGGGACATCAAAATAAGAGTATGCATAATAGGTTATTACAGAAATGTCCCGATGATCAAAAAATGGGGTGGCAAAAAAAAGTGGATATATCGGTATCTGTTATCAGCCAAACAAATTCTTGAATATCGGCTTTTTTGTTTTGTTTTTTGTTTCTGTTGGTTTTGTTGCCAATTTTCAGATAATTTTCGTGTACTTTTGGCCAATTTTCAGGTAATTTATAGGTGAATTTCTTTTCAAGTTGCTCACTGTCTTTTTTGCATCGGGGCAGTTCACCCCAGTTGAAAAACAAGCATAAAAAGAGCAATGTGCCTCTCCAGAAATCATGACCCACTGAAGATAATCCGCAGACCTTGTTGTGAGCAGTTTCATGAGGAACCTATTTTTTTTCTACTTAACTACACCCACCAGCTGTACCACTGCACAGAAGGAAATCATGCATCTACAGCTGGCTACCCAGCAACGCTCATATTTGGGCCCTGACACACCTTGTCTGTCATGACAAACACAACCGCCCACTCGACACTATTACTCTCAAAAACCACTTGTCTCGGGTTTCCAGGGTTGGCTGTCTGTGCATATATTACCAGAGAGTGAGCATTGGGCTGTAAAGGCGAGGGGTGTGGGCCTACCTGTTGCCTCGATGTCCTGGCGCCTGAGCTGTCATCGGTCACTCACTCAGCTTGCTTTCAGTGATCCAACATTGCCTCGCTTCCACTGACAGTTCATTTGTAGACATTAAAAAACACAGACAATAATGGAAAACAAAACTTCATGGGGAAAGGAGGAAAATCCACCGTCTGTCTTCCTCATGACACTCAAAAAAAACATCTCTTTTTCCACTTGGGCTCCACACCTGGTCTGAATCGTCTCTCTTAATTACTTCTGCCCGCCCCCCTTCAGACTCACACAGGCTCTGCTTCAAAGTAAGCCCAACCCACCAAACCTGACAGCAAGCAGGAAAGCAAAAAAAGACAGTGTAAAGATCAGTAGATCTTTAAATTAGTTAGGAAAATTAGTTTGAAATTTCACTGAATCTAAAAAAACAACTGAATATTTTAAATATACCTCCAGCATCAGCAGTCCTGTTTTCTGCTGTGACAATTGTTACACATCTTGAAATTTGTCTATATTTCCACATCCATTCATCACACTAAGAGTAATGAAGTTTATTATGATAATCCTGCTTTATGTTTTATTCATGTTTTGCCATTATTTATAGACATAAAACATGCAAATTGCAGTCCTCTTAAAGCAGGGTCTTTGAAATAATGACAAATCAAAGTCCAAATTTGTGCTTCATAATACAGTTTCTGTTGCTTCAACATAATTTTATCTCATTTCTTTTCTCCACTTTCTCGCTTTTCTCTTTGTTCTTATGGTGCTGGTAAAAAAAAAGGTTGCATTAATCATCCCTCTCACTCGTAAATCTAAACAGAATGAACTGATGTTGCTGAGATGAGAAGAAGCAGTGAAAAAGATTTCTTAGATATTTTCTCCGTGATGGATGAGTTATGAACGCCTTATGGTTTGGAAAATATCAGACAAGGCCTCCTGGTCTCTTCAGGCTCACTAAACAGCATCACTAAACAGGGCTTGTTGTGCAGCTGACGCGCTAATTAATGTGCTTACGTAATCCATCGGCTGCTTTGACCACAGAGGCAGGGGGCTTGTGGGAAACGGAAACAGCATGAGCAGGATGAATTTTCTGCCCTAACTTAAACTTCATCAGTGCACACCACTCTGCCTAAAGCATATACTAATACTGTGCAGTGGTGGAATGTAGCTACGTACATTTACTCAACTACTGTAAGAAGTATGAATTTTAGGTACTTGTACTTTTCTCGAGTCTGTTCTTTTCACTTCATACTTTACTCCTCTACATTTCAGAGGAAAATATTGTACTATTTACTTTACAACATTCATCTGAAAGTTTTAGTTACTAATTATAGCTAATATCCATCAATATCCATCAATATATTTTTTATTAATATTTTTGTATTAATTTCAGTTGTTTATTTATTAGAATATCTTTATTTATTATTGTAAATTTTTTTTTAGATTTTCTGGATTGGATACTTTTACTTTTAATACTTTTATATTTTCTTTATTATACTTTATTTTACTACATTTTTTTTACAGTGTGGTATTAGTACTTTTACTTCAGTACAGGATCTGAGTACTGAGTTCACCATTGATAGTATGTATAGTCATCAAGCACAAAAAAACAGGCAGGAAAAGAAAAAAAACCTCATGTCACTGGTCATATTTAGCTGGATCCTGTTTATTTTCTTCATCAAATCCTCGGGATGGATGAATGTAAGCCACTCTTCAATAGAGATAAGGGAATAACACCGAATGAGACTCCTGCTGCACCCATTATTTTGGCTATTTATTGAACCTATTCATTGCACACAGAGGTATTCAGGCCTTGGCTTGACTGTTTGGTTTTATTATGCATTTATTTTTTGGCCCTCATGTTTTTGCGTCATTCTTCAGGATATTTTTCTGTTGCGTGACTCATCCTGTATTTAATTCTCAACCTGTACTGCATTGTCCGTGCAGTGTGGGTGTTTGTCACTACACCTATAAAGCAATTAGCATTTTTCTATACCTTTAAAAGTTGCTGTTATGTAAAATATTCATACTGCAGTCCCTTAATCTATCATGTAGTCATATAATGTTTGACCTGTTGCCATAGAGTGTATACAAATAACGGACGTAGCTACTGCGACATCACGCATTGGTTGGTGGAGTCCCGTTTTGAAGCCTTGAGTTTCATTTTTTGGAGCTAGACGTGATTATATTTGGATGAAAGGGTGAAGCTGACTCAACACAGACAGCCTGTCACTCAAAGCAGGCGCCTTCAATCATGCATAACTTAATTAATCCTTAATAAAATGCAAAGGAGTGAATTTTATTAACTTTCACCCACCTGTACAGTTGTCTTTAAAGAGGAATTTAGCTATGTAAACCCAAACTGTTTTTGTACCAGGCTGTTAACGTGTATTTCTACAGTAAAGTTGGGCATTTTGACATGGTTTGTGGGGGCTGACTCCCTTTTTGGCAAGATGTTCTTAACTCTTTTAATAGATATAGATGTGTATGTAAATGTAGGGATTTTCTTGTTACAGGCCTTGAAACATACACAAATTTGTACTTACAATGGTTTAATGTTCCGTGCCATTTTTGTTCTCCTGTTCTTTCCACAGAGGGCACTGCTGGAGCAGAAGCAGCGGAGGAAGCGTCAGGAACCCCTGATGGTTCAGCCCAACACAGAGGGTCGGCCCCGGCGCTCCAGGACGCGACGCGGTGAAGAACAGGCCCCTCTGGTGGAGTCTCAAGTCAGCATCACCAATGATGTCATCATGGATGGTGAGGAAAAAACCTGTTGCCTGTTTCTGCAATATTTCCTCTCGTGAAGTCATGCAAAACCACATAAAGTGCCATCTTCAAACAATATAACATTAAGAGCAAAGGTATCTACTCCCCTGCTGCAGGTATTGACGGCCCAGCAGCTTTCTTGGCCTCAGAAGCTCCTGATCTGGGGATGAAAGTCCTGTCGGTGAGCCAGTCTCAGTCCCAGTTTCAGTCTCAGTTCCAATCACAGCCCCAGTCTCAGCCTCAGTCCCCAGCCGCTGAGGAGCCAGAGAGAGACGGAGACACAGAGACGCTGATTGAGCCCAAGACAGATATTCACGAATTACTTCAGAAACAAGGTGAGTCCTGGAAGCCTAAATGGCTTTTTGAGAGAAAACACAATGTCGTTTCCTTGTTTTTGTGCGAATTGATAGTCGACCAAATAAGTGTTTACAAACCCAGAAATAGACTTTGGAGCTTCAGATACAGTGAACAATAAAACTTGCAATTGCTAAAACTCCTGTAAGTTTCATTCTCAGTGGGAGCAATATTAAGTTATTGATAGAAAATTTCAGTTTATGGCTTAAATATCCTTTTAATTGAAATCATGAAGGATTAGTTAAGGCACTAATTTTCCATTAAAACAGTTTAAATCCACAAAGCACATTGTTTGACTTGTATCCAGTGTTAATCTCAAACATAAGCGCCAATTAAGTTTCATGAGCATGTCTGCTGAATTATTTGCCTTCTTCACTGACACTGTGGGGTCCCTGGATGCTGTTACAATCCACTCTGTATTAATTCAGATGTTCTAAATCACTCCAGATTAGCAGCTGTTGTGAGGCAAAGCCAGACTTTTTTTTTGCATCCTTTGGGGAAGCCAAAGTAAGCCAAGTAACTTAAGGTCTTGTTTATGAGTACGAAGTAAAATGGAGCGTGAGACGAACATGCAATCTGGCGCAGCGTCAGCAGTTATGCAGGTGTTTGGGGCTGTGTCAACCAAAGCGTTTTTGTTTTTTTCTCTGAGAGGCAAGCGTATTTTTTTTAATTAGCAATGGGAGTGCTGCGTATTTACGTTATGCTACAAACCCTGGCAGCTGGTGCAGCTTTTTTTTTGAGCGCCCAGAGTTGAAAATGCTCAACTTTTGATAAAAAGCCACACTCCTCACTTTCACTTCGGCAGTTCATTCATAGTTTTTAAATCACTGCAATGCAAAGATAAAACAGATAATATAGAAATGATTTAAAATCAAGTTTAAAAATAAGTTGGTAGTCATTATCAGGTTGCAGGTATGTAGGGACAGTTATCAGTTCATGGGTTGAGCAGAGTTCTTAGAGACTGGGGTGAGCTCATGTTCACAGGTGAGAGTTCAGAGTTTGAGTGGGGAAATTGTGAACGTGGAGCAGACTGGCAGGTAAATGTATCAGGTAAGTTGCAGAAACACTTACAGCAGGGAGTTTTTGGGAAAAGTGGGGACTCCGGAGAGGGGCAGGAGGGCTCACGGTAAAGGAGGAAGCAGAGTTGGCGTCAGGCAGGCAGCGCAACAGACGAATCCAGCAGGAGCAGGCAGCGGGATCAACGAGGACAGGCGGGGAATCGATGTACCATCCGAACATTCGGCATCCGGCTGATTGGAGATGAAGAACAGCTGGGAGCACCAGGTGGAGGTGACTGATGGGGGGCAGAGGTGGGGGTGGAGTAAGTGGAAAAATCCCACATCAGCAGGAAAGAGGCAGGGCAGACTGGGACAGGTCCTTAATGAGTCTGGTCGCTGCGCTCAGCCTTAGAGATAAAGTGAGGAGCTCAGAAGTAGAAGATGCTCTTTCGCTTCGAAAGAGGCAAGCTGACGTGGTTCAGGCATCTGATCAGAATGTGTCTTGAAAGCCTCCCTTTAGAGGTTTTCCAGGCACATCCAACTGGTAGGACGCCCTGAGTACACCCACAACACACTGGAGGGATTATATAATCTCATTTTGAGAACCTTGCTCTCCCTGCAGCCCTGGTCCTAAATAGGTGGACAAAAATGGATGGATGGATAGAATTTTAAGCTGCTGCAGTATGGGACAGGGATGCAGACGGTGGTGTGATTGATGGTGACGCAGTGAGAAATGGGTCATTTAATAATAGGCTGGGGCATTGTTCACACTGCAGTGCTCATCTATGGCATCATTATAGTCCCTGCCACCCACACGCACTAGCCAGCTGGCAGAGATTTATAAAGTTTATAGTAGATGCATTAAAACCGTCGCCCCGGGTGTGTTGTGTACTCTCCTGATTCACCTGCTTCTGTGGAGCAAAAACAAAGTTTCATCGTCATAAAACATGTTCATAAGTGTTATATTACATTTGAATCTGGGCTCAGACCAAAAGCTGCTCTCATTATCATGTCTTTGTCCTGGGCTTTAGTGCGATGTGATGCCACAGTAGCAAGTGTCATTGCCTTTCTCAATAATGCAAAGCCTCGTTGTTAATGTCAGCCCAGTTTAGCATGGGAATATGTCCTCAGGACTTCCAGCAGGTATTTTTGGCTCCCTGTCCTCATATAACACAAATAGAAAATTTGAGGTACATGCATATTTGATAAGCTCATTTAATCAGCACGTGTAGTTTTAACCCTTTGAAATCAGGAACGAGTAGTTTCCTTTTGCTGTTTCAGATGTTTTGCACGTTTTAAATCTTTTAAAACCTGAGCAAATTGGTTTGACTTATTTCCAAAAGGCAATGAGCAACTTGGCAATAAATGTCCCACAAATTGCATGGAATTAGTGAAAGGTCACAAAAATGTGACCTGAAAATTAGTTTTTGACAAGAGAAAAGGAGATTATTATTATTATTTTTAATATTATTATTAAGTATTTTATCTGCTAAATTTCTGGAAATTAGCATGTAACCACTTCCCATGTTTGCAAAGACTTCTAGCCAGTTTCCTCAGGTTTCAAAAGGGTTAACTTGCTGTTAAATGTAATACTTTTGGCCAGCTGTGTGATGATTATTATGTGGATGTGCGTCTGTTGTGGGTTTTTTAGCAGGTTGTTAGTTGAGTCCTCTCTGACATTTCCAGATGGTTGATCTCATAAGCCACTGGCTCACACAACTTTGTTCGCTGTTTTAATTGGAGCCCTGGAGTCACTGTTAGAGGGAACATTTGCAATCTGTATGTCATGATGGTTCTTGGTTTCTCTCGGGGGAAGCCGCACATCCTGGGTTGATCTCTTGAAAATACTCCAGTATAAATATTATGTTTGGCTGCGTTGTGTGTCCCATTATTATTCTTGTTAGATACTGCAAAGGCCAGAGCTCTCCCACCCCTCCGATTCTCTAACCTTGACATGGTGTGTTGGTGGAGTTGTAAGGAAAGAGTTGCAGAATGGCTCTTCTGTGTGCCAAGTAGAAAATGCTCTGTATGTGAAGAAGCAGGCTTTCACCAGTGATGGACCAAAATATTATCATTTTAATGCAACAAAATAACCTGAACTTTAGATCTCTCCCACAGGTTATATTTAAGGCCAAATACACCTGGAGGAAGATGAGCTCTGCTCTCAGGATTTCTGTTAAAAGGGCTTTGATGCGGTGATATTTATGGTTTCTTGGCAACCTCAGACGCAACCTGCCTTTGCGCTCATGAAATTTGGCACAGAGTGGATACGAGTAGCACCTAACGCCCAAACTTGCGTTTTCCAGCTGGTTAAAGACGCGGCATGTGCGCGGGCCCTAAAACTGCAAAGCTGTGGGTAAACACAGTGCTCACTGAGATCTTTCCTCACCAGTGGACCGCTGTCATCCTCTGACAGCACATTAAAATGGGCTGAAGCTGCAGCCAAGACTTGCGTCCTGGCTGATAAATTCAATTATCAATGAAGAGACAGATGTCTCAAGCAGTCTAGACTGGCTGCAGTGAGCCATCTGACATCTGCATGACTGCATGGAGCTGTCTCCTCACAAGTGTCTGCCTCATCTGCTCACATTAATCTCGCAGAAACTGAGAAAAAGATGCATTGTTTGTGACAGGTATTGAGGCCATGCGCCCAGTGTGACCTTTCGGTCGGATGAGTGCTGAGCAGAGCTTAACTGAGTTATTGTTGTGTTTGACAGAAA
This sequence comes from Plectropomus leopardus, assembly GCF_026936395.1. Taxonomy (NCBI): domain Eukaryota; kingdom Metazoa; phylum Chordata; class Actinopteri; order Perciformes; family Serranidae; genus Plectropomus; species Plectropomus leopardus. Next base: position 6,977,088 of record NC_142197.1, read on the forward strand.
GCAGTCTGGAGATGGTTCAGTTAGATTCACAAGGCTTTATTCACTTTACTCTTTTGCAGTTACAGAGTTCAGAACAAAACTCTCTTTTCCTGATAAAGGTCTAGTACTAAAATGTTGCATTAAAATAAAGATTTTTGCAAGTTAGACGGTGTACGGGGTTTTTTCTCTAAGCTGTTAAAGAGTTGAAATAAGTCTCTCTCAGATGAAAGAAATGCCCCCCTGAATATTTCTGAGAAATATAACAGGACGTGATTTCAACTAATGCACATTTTTTGCTTCAACCATTGCTGAAGTATTGCATCAGTACTTTTTAAGGATATTTCTTGTTTATTTTGATAGTGAAAGAGAGAGACAGGAAAGGCAGAGAATAGAGAGGAGATGAAAAACAGAAAAGGCGATAGATGAACCAAAAAACTAAAATCCACCTTGGGGATATTTTTGTACCCAAACTTAAGAAAGCCTGGGGAAGGGAATGTAGTCTTCTTTTTTTATTTTTTATTTTGTTATTTGGGAAAATGTACAGAGCCTCTGGGATTTAGGTCCGTTTTTGCACATTTTAAATGTTTTTTTAAAAAATCTGTTAACACGACCTTCATTTAACAAAGCTTCTCTGTGAATACTAGAATGCGAAAACAACTCGTAACACTTGCCACAGTCAGCTGTCTTCTGCAGTTTCTCCTCATCGCAAAAGCTAATATTAGTTGGACAAAACAAAGAATAAAATTTGCTTCCAAAAATATCTGTAAACATGTAGACAAGGCATTATTTTTTTCTTTGTCTTTTGTTAATTTTTCTTATTATGAATCATTATTATGATAATTATAATAATTATAAATTAAATCTAATTACTTCTTGCAATTTGTGGAACATATCTTGCCAAGTTGCTCATTGCCTTATTTCCCATGTCTTTGAAAGACATCGCAGCAATTTGCTGCTAGTGCTACTAGTGATGAAAAGTGATGTCGCTCCAGGTTTGATAGGGTTAAAGCTTCCTCACACTCTGCCTCCTCTCCCTCACCAGGTCTGTCCTGCAGCATGAACTTCGATGAATCCAGCGAACATGAGGATGACGCGGAAGAAGAACGGACACGTTCTCTGTCCCCTAACACAGACACCAGACCTGCCTCTGCCGCCAGTGGCAAGGACACTCCGGTGAGAAGCCCGATAAATGCACGCACATACGCGCCTCTGACATAGACGACACAATCCCAACTCCAACACTGAGCACTGTGTTGAAATCTGTACTCAGGAGGTGGTGACCCCCGGATCACCAACAGCAGAGAGCTCACTCATCGATGTGGCCAATCTAGAGGAGTTTGTCCTGCGTCCGGCTCCGCGTGGCGTCACTGTTAAGTGTCGAATCACACGGGACAAGAAGGGCATGGACCGCGGCCTCTACCCCACATACTTCATGCACATGGAGAGAGAGGACGGCAAGAGGGTGAGTAAAGGCCATGGGTGAATGATTCAGGGTTCCCACAGTCATGGGAAATCTGGAAAAATCATGGAATTTTATAAACCAACGTTCCAGGCCTGGAAAAGTCAAAATCATTGAAAGTTTCGCAAAAGTCATGGAATTTTGTTTTGCATTATGAAATTGTTACAGTTATCTTCTACATCATGTAACGTGTCGACAAATTTCTTTTCTGGAGGCTTCGACGTAACATTGCACTATTGAGACGATGTTTTGTTCACCAACATTTTCTCCCTGCGCTCATCTCTCTTTATGTATGCCAGCTTTCTGAAATCATGTTTGAGAGATTTGATCTAATACGTTTGAAAAAAGCTGGGCGACTTTGTGTACAGTGCAGACATATACATGTCTTTTTATTCTGCCTCTCTTCAGGTCTTTTTGTTGGCTGGAAGAAAGAGAAAGAAGAGTAAGACGTCCAATTACCTTATCTCAGTGGACGCCACTGATCTGTCACGAGAGGGAGAGAGCTTTGTCGGGAAACTGAGGTAAAATCACACTCTGTTAGATCTACCTGTGTCCATGGAGGACTACATTATCACTGCCATATGTTGATAGCATACCTACATTTACATCTAAAAGGTTAAACTGAAATCTGCCTCCTGAAAAGCTTGTTGGATGGAGTATTTTATGTTTTTTCTATAGCACAAATTACATATCCCACATGACCAATAGCTGCATTAGCTGACACTATGAGAAAATTATATCTAAGTTCAGCTTTCAGACTTTTAGCAGTAATTCTTAGTAATCACTGTCATTCAGTTGTGCACAAAGCATGAAACGATACCTGTAGTGGTCATGTTTGAATGGTGTTAAAGTAGCCAGGCACAGTGCTTTTGCCTTTGCCACTCCGCATTACTCAGATGTTAAAAATGCTGCCAGCAATTTACAAATGTGAAATGGAGTTAACGTTTAATCTTCGACATCTTGTATTCAATTAGATCCAATCTCATGGGCACCAAATTCACAGTGTATGACAATGGCACCAACCCCTGCAAAAACCCCGGGACACTGCTGGAAGAGAGCAACACACGACAGGAAGTGGCTGCCATCTGCTACGTGAGTGAATGATAGAGATGCACACAAGCATTTGTTACTCTGATCAGTTGTAGTTTTGAAGGACTACTTCAAGCCCAAATGAGCATTTATTTCAGTTACTCACTTCATGATATTTGAATATATGTATATGTATATATATATGAATTTTTCTCGCATGCCTCCAGTGAGCGAAGAATCCAAAAATTGAGAAAAATAAGCAAAACTATATCAGTCGTATGCTCAGTATTTCCCAAACACACAGCACGATCAGACGGGGAACTTAACGGAAAGTGAAATTTTTTGATGCTCTCTTTAAAGCCAGACTCCATTGACAAAAACAATAATTTTACTTCAGTGAACTCTGGAGCTGCTGAGCCGCTGCCTTGATAAGTTAGTTTATTTGTGCTTTTGTGTGACCGGTGTTTAAAAGGGTTAATTTGGATTCACCAAAGTCACACAATAACAAAAACAAACAGACCCCTTTTACTTCAATTCATCAGAGTTTTCTCAGTTTTTTGATTCTTCGTTCACCATGGAGGCGTTAAGAAGAAGAATGCTTTTTTAAATGATTTCAACGTAAAACAGGGTAAATAACTGATTAACAAAAGATCTCTCCGTACCATTTCACAGGAAACCAATGTACTGGGATTCAAAGGCCCACGCAAGATGACTGTAATCATCCCGGGCATGAACATGAACTTTGAAAGAGTCCCAGTCAGGCCTCAAAATGTGAGTCTGATGGTCCCACAGTCATTATCTCACATCAACAGAATAAATCAAACCTGAACACGAATATGTTTGTGTTACAGGAGCAGGAGAGCCTCCTGAGCAGGTGGCAGAATCACTCACTGGACAACCTGATCGAGCTGCACAACAAGGCGCCCGTGTGGAACGACGACACCCAATCGTACGTGCTGAACTTCCATGGCCGCGTTACTCAAGCTTCAGTGAAAAACTTTCAAATAGTTCACGACAATGATCGTAAGTATACGCCTCTCTCTCCACATCTCTTTTTGTCTCTTTTACCATTAAGAGCGAGTAGATTACACAAAGATACTTCAGCTTCATGTGTTTGTTTGTTTCCCGTCACTCCAGCTGACTACATCGTGATGCAGTTTGGCCGAGTGGCTGAAGACATCTTCACTCTGGACTACAACTACCCCATGTGCGCTCTGCAGGCCTTCGCCATCGGCCTGTCGAGCTTTGACAGCAAGTTAGCCTGTGAATGAACTGCCGGTTTGACTTCCACACTGCCACCTTTTCTGTCCTCCTTCAAATCTCTTCTTTTGGGACTCTTCAGAAGCTACACTGCTGACATCATCAGGAACCAGTTCACGCAGAAGTCACGGAGGAAACATGAGACTGAAAGAAGAGAAAGTAGATACTGATCAGGGATGTCGGTGCTCTGTTGGAAGATCCAACGACCTTCTTGGATCCTGAGCGGAAGTTTTCCTTTTTTAATCTTTCTTATCTTATCCGTTATTGTCCAGTGTGTGTGTACAAATGTCTATGAACTAAAAGGGAAAAAACAAATCACGCCACTCTCATCTGTGCTGGAGACAGGCGCTCCCAACAGACATCTGGTGCAAAAAAAAAAGCTGATATTAAACTCATGACTCACTGTTTGAAGGATGGTGATATGTTTATTAAAGGGACAGTTCACCCCAAATCACAAACATATTTTCTTCTCTGCAGTGCTATTCATCAGTCTAGATTTTTTGTCGCCGAGTGTTAAAGGTATCACCTGTAGAGATGTCTGCCTTCTCTTGAATATACGCTTCCTTTTGCGTGATCTATAATTTGGGAGTTCAGTAGAAAGACAATTGTTCCTTCACAAGCCAAGTGCCATCCAGTTCCATTATTTTGGAGAAAAGGCAAACATTTCCACAGCCAATATCTCCAACACATGGCAACTCACACCAAAACAATCTAAACTGATAAATAGCACTACAGGTAAGATGAATATGCGCTTTTGTTCCTTTAATTATGTATTTTCTGTTGCCTTAAAATTTGATTTTATTCTGGGTTTTTTCCACACTCGGTGGTGTGGCTCTAAGGATGGCAGTGTCAGCTGAGTTGTTACTCTACAGTATATAAACTTTACATAACAACATGGCCTTTCCTCTGGCGCCACCCTCAGGCCATCTTTAGATGTTTTTTTTAGTGATAAGAGACTAGAGAAAGCAAAGTGGTTTCCTGATTTTTCATCCACATAGATTTGACTTTTCTGGTAAATGATGATCATCACAGTCACAATTTTAATCATGTTTACATTTTTGTATGTGGCTACACGGTTTAATCTGCCGTCTGCTCCTAACTCATTTTGACTTTATCATTTTGTCATCCCTCTTTTTATTCTTGTGTGGAAGGTGCATTATTCAGAACAGGTCTGTCTTAATGGTTTTTGTGGTTTTTTTTGTGAATAAGTGTAATTTTTTCCTGTGACTGTGATTTTTCTTTGTCATAACAAGTTGGGTTATCATGGAAAACAATACAAAAATGCAGAATTGCACATTTAAAGAAAAGAAATATACATACTGTATATACTGTAGAAAACAAAGTGATGCCTTCTTGTTTGATCTATTCTAGCACACTTTTAATATCATGAATACTAAATGTCTTTTGAGGACGTGGAGTTTTTAAATAATGGATTGAATTGAAGCATTGAAACACTATCAGAGGTTATATTTTCACCCACGGACGGATACAGAAGTCGGCGCGGACTTTGTTGGTATGGAGAAAGACAAAACTGCTGTTTCTATGCTGGATATTCAAAATATAGCTGCAATTTTTTTTTACGTTGAGATGCCCACATTTTGTCTGCCTCGAAGCTTCAATAACAGAACTGCCTGTGCCTCTTCATCTCCCTTATGAATTTAAAGGGAAACTTAAGGGAAATCAATAAAGAGTGCTTTATGCCATGAAATGTCCCTGATATTTTGTTAGTTCATTGTACTGTATGTCTGTGAGGGACATGTGATAAGTGAACTGAAAACATCTGTACAGGAAATGCATGTACAGGGTCATTATTTCTTTTCTTTTTCAAAATTCACAGAAAATAATCTGCTCGAAATGTATTCAAATTGCTCGTTTTACACAAACTTCATGCAGTTTTTGTGTTCACTATTTGGATTAATTTTACAGTTTATCAGCTGCTCTGTACTGTTATTGTTAAGCATTGAAAATAATATTAAATATTCATAAAAAAAGATCGCTTAGGCAGATAGAAATGGGGTCCCTTAAAGGAAAAGTTTGGGAACCACTGCTCTAAGGGAAAGGTGTTTTTCAGGGGTATATTCTCGATTTGTAAAGGTTTTTTCCTGCTCAGATAACATGCAAACAAACAGGTCACAATACCTGGTTTTAAGGAAACTAATGTCATCAACATTTGCAAAATACGTGTGTGCCAGCAGTTTATGAAAATCCTGTTTTGTCATTTTGTGTGCAATAGAGTTTTGCAGAGAGAAAAAAAGAGGAATTTATAGAAAATGTTTTGAAATGTATACGCTTTTAATTCTTCAGTGAAACACATTCCAGCCTCTTATTTCAAAACAGACACACACCCAGATTTATGGCTGTTTTTTAACAGATGAAAAAATATGGACGATCAAACTGAGATGAATGTATTCAGTGAACAGTTTATTTTCATAAACATGACCAATGTCAATTTGATTCCGAACACTACAAGATAAACAAAAGTACTTATTTCCATCAATACAAATGTAAAATGTTTGAATAACCAAAATAAAGACATTTTGAAAAAAAAAAAGTGTATTGTAACTTTGAACTGTCTGCTTCCATGTCTTCGTTGTTATCGAGTGGAACTTCATGTCACATAATTGATGTATTGCACATTTTATCTGTAACCGCAAGTGATAACATTTGATAACATTTAAAAACATTTCGGGTCATTTTACAACTCCAACACTTTGAACAATCAACATCAACTACCTCCACTTCTATTGACGCCTCTGCATCAAATCTCGACCTCTCTGGGCAGGTCTTTGTACTTGATGAGGTAGTACGGGTAGCACTGACAGCTGTCAAAAACTACAAACATTGTGGGTTCGTCCACATTATCCACGCACGTGTCATAGAGACAAAACTTCTTCGTCTTGGGGCTGAGCGGCGGCGGCCGGTGGTAGTTTTTTCTACCAAGACACACTTTTCCCACCAGGACTTTGGCCAGAAACATGTGGCGGACCTTGCCTGGCCCCGCCATGGAGGAGAAGGTGTGGGAGAAGGAGGCGGTGCTGGCAAAGTAGGTGCCGAAGCCGTGGGACGTCCCGTTGACTCCGGCCAAACGGGGGTCGAGGTTGTTGTGGCAGATGTCTTCTGAAGCCTCTTTGGATGTCCCGTGGAAGAGATGTCTCTCCAGAGGCTCCCTCAACTTGGCGTGCTGCTTCTGCATGTACGCTTTGTGCCTGAGATGAGAACACACATACAAATGTTTTAATGCGTTTTAAAATATATTTAATGCTCAATTCTGCCGCAAGACAGATGTTTTCAATGGGGAACTAAAGCTGGTATTTATGCTCTCGTCTAAGCCAACAGACTTGACAAAAACAATAATTACATCACAGAAAACAGGAGTTGTATGTCTACTGCTGTCTTGCTCAGTTAGTTATCTCTACCAGGTGTCTGTCCGCAGCTCACAAACTACTGGACCAACTGAATGCACACTTATGATTGCTTAAAAAATGGCCCACAAATGAGCAAGGAATAAGTCAAAAGTTGCAAGAAAATTACTTGAAAATAAGCAAAAACAAACAAAAAAAAAGAAAGAAAAGGACCTCAAGAAAATGCTAAAAAGAAAAATTCTGGGCATTTTTTTCATGTTTTTTGGTAATATCTTATAATCCAGATCATTTCCTTGTCACCTAATACTTTTTAATGTTTCACAAAGTTACTCATTATGTTTTTTTTTTGTCTTTTTGAAAGAAATCAAACCAATTTTCTCGGGTTTCAGAGATTTAAATGCTCGTGAGAGCCGTCTGAATGCAGCACAAGAAAACTGATGTCAATCCAGGTGTTAAAGAGTTAATTCTATACTTGATATGTAGAGATCCACGTAAGTGTTGTGTTTTGGTCAAAACCCAAAATCAAACTCTTTATGGTTTTTAAGGCAACAGACACAAACAGCAGCTGAACCTTTGGTATTTGTCCCAGTGGAGGAGATTCTGGACCTGCTGGATGCTGATGATGTCCACTCTGGTCTCCGGCAGACTCTCACAGAACAGGTTATGGACACTGCGGTACGCCTCTGTCCCTGCAGGAACGTCCACCAGACTGTAGTCCTGCTCTGGGGACGGACACCACACTGGAGGATACCAGGAGCTGAACTCCTTCAGAGGGTCCACGTTGAAGTTTGCTGCTGGAGGATCAGTGGCAGGCTGGGTGGAGTCGGTTTGGACTCCTGTCCTGGGTGTGGAGTGTAGAGGGAGGGAGGGTATTATATACTGAAGAGGACACACGGGACTGTTTTAAGGAATTTTCTTACAAAGTTGTTCTGAATAAGGGCAGAAAAATGGACACTCACTGCAGGTGAGGCTGTATGGAATCAAGGGAGCGGTAGGCGGGTCTCCAGCGAATCTCTCTCTCGAACCCTGTGGTGACGTTGGTTTGTTGCATGTCGATGAAGTCCACCTTGTACCGCTGTGAGCCGATGGTGAGGGTACACTCTGGCTCCTTTTTGCTCAAACTTTTTAGCAGCAAGGCTGATGCATCCTGCAGAGAGATCTCAGTGAACAGGAAGCTTCTGAAGCATGGCATTGGGTACAACTTCTGGTAAATAAGAAAGCTGATAGAGGGCACAGACTGAAAAAAAATTAAGCCAAGAAGTGATTAAAGTACAAACGAGAAAGTGGAATCATTCACCTTATTGTATTCCTCCCAGTCCTGGTTGTTCCACCAGTAGAATATCCATTTACTGGGGAAGTGAGGGCTCCTGATGTGACTGTCAGAGTTAGCTAGTCGTCTAACTTTATCATACTTTGATTGGTCGTCAAATTCCATCGACTCAAAGCTCAGAGAGTTGCGGTCATGTCTAAAGAGTGGGCAAAATAACATTGAAAGTTACAATTAAAATACACTGAAAGCTGGAGTAGGCAGTTTTATTTTGGCGTCTACCCTCCTTCAAAGGAATGACAGGTTAATGAAGGTGTACAACCGGAAAAGCCCAAATGTTTAGGCTGGGTTCTGCAATTAATCGTTGAGTTTCACTTTGACTGCCTCTGATATTCTGCTGCTCCATCTGTGCCCAGAGTGGCTTTGCACTCCGAGACAAGCAATATATAACCAGAAAGTCAAAACATAACCAGATGTTTAATCATGGCCAAAAATAAATGTATGTGAGGGAAAATCCTAAAGCGTGTTGAATATGCCCGTGGTGCTCTGGTGGGAGGGGCTTAAGCCACAGGAGAGAGCTACAGGAGGAGGGTGTATTTTCAGATTCTGCCCTTTTTTTTTCCTTTCTCCAGATTTCTGCCTATCCCAGCTTTAACTGGCTGTCACCAACACTCTAACAAAAAAGTGTCTTTATCACACTGCACCTTTTTAATATGCTGTAAAACTTCTTTCTCGCTTTAACTCACCCATCCCGGATATAAACAATCTCTCGGCTGACATTGCAGAACATCTTCTCCATTAAAACCTGAGAGTGAGGGGGGAAGTCGATCCACTGGTGGGAGATCACACTCCGCAGCTGCCAGTGAAACGGGTAGGGAGTGTGATGCATCTTGCACTTTTTCTCCGCCTGACACAAACCCAGGAGGAAGTCGTCACAGATCTGGACGTCAGAGGAGCTCTTTGTGTGGAACGGGGAGGAGGCGGGCACTTTGGCCAGGGTTTGCGGCTTGGTGGGGGTGGCTGGTGGGGTCTGGATGACGGGTGTTTTGGCAGGTTGAAGAGCAGGCTGTGGTTGGGTGATGATGAGCGGCAGGGAGACGATGAGGGAGGCAGCTGGGTTTTGAGGTATGAGCTGACCTGGAGTTGGCACTGCCTGGATGCTGTTTTGGGAAAGCGTGAGCAGGACGGAGGCGTTCTGGGAGGCACCATGCAGCTGAGGGATGGACTGGATCGCCATCTGAGGCTGTGGGATTGCAGATGAAGGCGCTGAGCTCTGTGTTGCGCTGGGAGTGCTTTGACTTTGGGTGGAGTTTGTATTCCTCCCCTGCGTTGAGGTCACAGGGGTGAAATGAACACTGACGCTGTAGGGGTTGACGGTCCAGGCGATGTCGGCCTGCTGGGATCTTATGGCGTCCCACACTGGGAGGCTGGTGTTGGTGTCAGGAGGGATTTCCAGCAGGATCAGATTCGGGCTCAGAAATGTGCTTTTGGAAGATTTGGACTGTGGCTCTAAAATAACCCCGAGTGCCAGCTTTCTCTTTGCCCCTCTGCTGGATGAAACAGTCGGCATCTTGGATAGAGCTGCAATATTTCATCAATTAGTTGATAACGACAATTGCAAGGGAATTAAAAGTTTTCACTGTACGATAACTCTCTTTGAAAATATTGTGGTATCACAGTATTAAATAATTAGTACTATTAGTTACATTGACCAGTAAAAGAATGAAAACCGAGGGGCAAACCCTCAATTTTCATACCATAGTTTACCTTTTAAACTGGGACACCGCTGCAACCCAACAATTATTAAATTAATTGCCAACTAATTTAATAATCAAACTAATTCAAAATTAATCAATTCATTGTCATTGGCAAAATACTTAACAAATTTATCGAGAATGAAAAAAATAACTATTATTTTCATTTTAACAGCATTTTAACTGTTCAATTTCTGTAAATTAGCACAAAATTTAAGTTAACCCAACCCTAAAATAATGACAAAACCTTCACCTTTTGTGTTTGTAAATTCACAACACTTAGCTTTTAACTAAAGACACTATTTGCATAACTAGCAGCTGAAAGCTTCCGTTAATGAAGGACTAACTAATTAACTAACCTTACCGTGACACCTTCAAAGGCCTTCAACGCTGAGCCCTTCTGTGGAAATACAACTTCACACACGTTAACTGCACCCAGAAAGTTATGAAAGTCGTGCAATTTCTACGACTTATTCCGAGAAATAAAATTAATACTCACACATCTTTCATCCAGTTCGCCTTCGGTGAGGAAGAGGAGGAGGGTGTCAACGTCTCGAGCTGCACAACGTGAAGTGGGAGGGGTGATGCATTAAAATGCTGTTAGAATAATCAGAAAGCAAAAATTCAGTCAAACATTACAGTAGCATACCAACATATAGAGAAAGATGGCTGTTTTACAATTATAAAACTTCTTTCGTGACAACCAATGAGCTCATGAAAAGCACACACAGGGTGTTCTTCCACTTTGTTGCAATAGAGGTAATCTAACATAACCATGCACTAATAACATGTTATAAGAAGCCAGTTTCATCTTAAGATATTGAATCAAATTATAAGTTACAAAGCTGTCAGATGTTTTTCTTTTCAAATATTGAAAAATTGAGCTTTGGTTGATTTTATATTATACACTGCCTTGTAATAATTTTATACAATTGTTCATTATATATGGAACAATTTTCATGTTACTACTCATAACCTATAAAGTCATGTGCACCATTTACACCTAAAAAACCACCCTTTTTTATTATTGTAGGCCAAACATGTATTTTTTAACTACAGACAGGGCCTGCAGATTGCACAAAAGCATGCAAAGCCGTGATATTTGCAAATAATTTATTGGTTAATTAGCACTGTCATTAGTATTTGCACAAAAAAGCACATTTATACATTTGTAGTTATAAAGAAAAGTAGTGCTTAAAAATACCAACAACCTTTAGAGTTTGAAATACACATTCAAAAATCATTTCACAAAATTCGAGCCATCAAACAGCTATAATTTTGGTTAATATTTAAAACACACATTATGGTACCAGACTGTATGTTGCAAAACATTTATGAAGAAATAAAAGGGGCCCTTCTATAGTAGTTCAAAGTGCAGAGATCAAAATTAAGTATGCAATCGCTTACTGTAAAGTGCACTGGCAAAGTATTAATTATGTTTGAAAATGGACAAGGTTGCAAGACTTTACTGAACACAGAATTTCAGATTCTGAGAGCTCTCCTCTCTTTGTTCCCATTCCCTTTGTGCTGACGAAAAGTTAAAGTTATGACGTGGAAATTCAGAAATATTCAACAGCTTTCAGAGAAACCTCCAGCGGCTCCACCGTCAGAGGACACTGCTGACAGCCCACCCAGAAATACGGGAAGACCTTCTCAGTGTCGACATGCTTGAAGGTGTAGATGTGCGTGTCGTCGTGTGGGTCGTAAAAAGACACCCTGCCTTTATCACAATCCAGCTGCACTCTGACCCGCTGCGGGTTCCTCTTCAAGTTCAGCCTTGTTAAAGGAGAGGTGCCTGCAAAGTACATTTTGTGATAAAAGTACACACTCAGGTAGCCGTTCTTCAGCACAGAGGCCACTTTCTCTTTCCTCTGGACTGATTCTTTGGCCACGCCAACGACCCACGCCGTGTTATCCCCCACGTTGACATCCCAGGCGTGCTTGCCTGAGGTGAAGCTCTCGCGGCCCAGCACACCGGTGTCGGGGTCAAACCTCTCCGGGTTGTCGGGCAGCCTCTGCTTCTCATCACTGTCAGAGACGGAGGTGAGGTCGTCTGACAGGACGAGCCACGGGGCGGCGGTGTTAGGGTCCAGAGTCACTGGGGCTGAGAAAAACATGGCAGATTGTCAGCTGACTGTAGTTCATTCAGAATCACAAGCTTTTTCTCCACCTCAGGAATACATGATGAGGTGAAGTTTAAAGTCCCTCTCCAGACACGTTTTAAATACTAATCATAACACTATCTTTTTTTTAGCAAGTTCTTTCCATGTAAAACTGTGATAAGAAGCTGGCAGCAGATCTGCTCTGTCTTTCTTTTATTTGCTTTTTAAGTTTCACTTTCTAGTTTCTCCAGCACTGCTTTGTTTGCAGAGGTGTGGACTCGAGTCATATGACTTGTAGTTGAGTCAGACTCAAGTTGAAAATATGATATTGACATTGTAAAAAAAAAACCTAAGCAACTTCGCTAATGACAAACTTTGCACAGACACAGTCAGAATAGTTAGGGTCAGACATTTCAGGGGATGTAAACAGAAGAAAAAAAGGATTTTTGAGTATGTACTCACTGTATTTGACAATTTTATGCATCTTCTCCCACACATGGAAGTTCAGAGAGCCCAGATATTTGGCCACATCTATGAGTGCTCCTGGAGCCATAACTGGATCTTCCACTGGGCTGTTAGCTCTGCAGGGAGCAGAATTACAAAGTTTATGTGTCTTCTTATGAAAGCAGAGAAAAAATAAAAGTTTTGCAGATAAAAGTTTTTTGTCACCTTGCCAATGTCCCCTTGCATTTCTGGGGGAAAAAAGGCAAAGTGACTACATCTTTTCAAATGAAAATTGTATTTTTATAAAAGTGTGCATGCATTAATTCATATTTTAACTTACTTGAAGGACAGAAATGCCCTCCAAAGCTATCTCCTCCTCTAAAACTCTGATGGATTCGGACACAGACGTAATACTTCTCGTAATTTCTTCGATCTTTTGCATCATTGCTCGACTCTTCTGCTCTTCCTCCCCCCTCAGCGCCTCCATCCTGGCCTCCTCCTCGGCTTCAAGGAAGCTGTGAAGTTTTGCAAACTCCTCTCGGGTCCGCCTCTCCACAAATCGAGCCTGGACCTGAAATAAAATCCACTTTGTAAGTACGGCATTGAAATTACAAAACTCATTCTAATATTGCATGATATTTTTTAGCAGAAATGTCACCAAAAGAGCACCACCACCTGAATGCATGCCACAGTATCCTCGTAGTTTTTCTTCATTTTGTCAAAAGTGTCCCTCTTCTCCTGCAGAGAGCTGAGGGCAGACTTCATTTTCTCCTGAGTGGAAATTAATTTGAAGGCACAGGTTAATCTTTAAAGTTCATAACAGCTATTTACTCAAAAAAAATAAAAAAAATAAGCAGTCCCAAGTAAAAGCATATCAATATTAACCTTCACGTCTACGACAGCCTCGCTGATGGGGCAACAATCATGCTGTTTGTGCCTCCTCGAGGTGTGGCAGACCACACAGATCGGCTCCTTGTCCGGCACGCAGAAAAGCTTCAGCCTCTCCCCGTGAAGAGGGCACATCTCCCCCGGGTCACAGTACAGCTCCCCGGGCGTTTCCTCCACGCCCTCGCTATCCTGGATATAAGACTCACACAGGTTCTTCAGGGTGAGACTGGGCACCGGTTCGTCCACACTCTGGGTCCTGCACAGAGGACAGTCTCGGCTGCGTGCTCCTCCACTCCAGTACTGCTGCAGACAGGGTGCACAGAAGCTGTGGCTGCACTTGAGGACCACCGGGTCCCTGAAGATTTCGCAGCAGATGGGACAGGAGAGGTCCACCTCTGGGAGCGAGCGCCTGCCTGCCATCCGGACCCTTAGCTTACTTATTTACTGTGAAAGTGAAAGTAGGGCAAAGGATCAAACACAGGGAGAGCCCTTCTTTAGACCCACAGTCACTTGCTTTAAAGTCTATTTATGGTGTCTTTACTTCACTCTGTGAGCTCTGCTGAACCACATCAGCGTTTAAAGCCTTTCAGCTCAAACTGGTTTACTGTCAGTTTCATATAAGCAAAGTTAAAGCCAAACATACCTCACAAGCAAAGCTCAGTGACAGATCTGCGTGTTTAGAGGCGAGCGCTTCCTGCTTCCTGTTTTGTTGAGTCATCTAAAGGAGGCGGAGTTTCAGAGGCTGAGCAGGCATTTTTAACCCTTGACTGACCCCAAACAGCTCATTTACAGCCCAAATCACTTGCGCACAGGGAGAAATCCAGGGTTACCAGGTGAATTAGAGGACATAAAAGGAAAAAGAAGCATTTTTGTTATACTAAATTATATTTATTTGTTCAGATCTTATTTCTTATTTTGCTTTTAATTGCGAAATACAGCATTTTTTCACCTCTGCAGGGCGCTAACAAGCCTTCAAATGAAACAAGATTTGTTTGTTGAACTGCGTTAAACTCTTAGCATCAAGTAAAAACTACTTTAATTTAAGCATCCATAAACATGAGGTTCTCAATTGGTCCAGCCAGACTTCTCCTTAGTCTTTCACAGGCCACAAGATAAATTACCACATGTTTAATCCAATTAATTCAATTTCACAAAACGAGAACACAGAGAAATAAAACATATTGCAAGAATAAACAGAAATAGCATTTCAAAATAAAAGCTCTGTGCTGGAAATTAACTGTAATTCAAAGTAAAGTGTTTTTTTTGTTTGTTTTTATTTTTACAAACTTGACATCTTCCCGAGTCACTTGCAGTTGATCAGAATGGTTCTGCAACCTGTGTTTAATGATGAATTCAGTGCACAAATTCAAAAAGGTAACAAAGCAAATGCTTATTTGTCACTGTAATAAAGTAAAAATGCTCAGCAGACTGAATGCAGAATAATTGTTTTCTCTCTGTTCTCCATGCTGCTCCACATGGCTGGAGTATTTGGATAATTGAGTTTCAACAGGTGAGATGTGAAATATTGGTTGATAGGTTGTGGCATTTTGAAGGGTTTTACACGTAAACAAAGTGTGCGAATCAATGAGATTTATGCTTAGAGTTTTGCTAAAATGTGATTAGTACATCTGTTTGGGTGAAACAATGGTATTGTGTTTAGGGTTCAGCAGTCTGGAGTCATGTGGTTGATATATAAGCTTCAAGTTTTCAGAATTGTGTGCATAGTTTAATTTTGTGTGTGTTATGCGCTGGAGAAAAACTATATTGAAAACTGTATATGTCAGCATATGTCGCCATCTAGTGGCGAAATACAAAAAAATCTTCAGTGTGCAACTAAAGCCAACTGCTGAGCATATTATGTAGTCAAATGGCCAGTGTAATCTATTTGCACATTCAGTTTTTGCTTGTTATGGGGCTTTGCTGTGCTAAATTCGGTATTTTCATCTTTCATTCAACAGCAAATACAGCAGTTTGTACCATGCTGCTTTCCAAATTACCCTCAGATCATTTGATTTGATCAAAATGCTAACAAGAAAACTTTTCTGTGAATTTATCACTCCATATCGCGGTGGTACAGTGACACTCGTTTCATGTTTCTGTCCTCTTTTATCACACAGTGTACTGTAAGTGTCCAGGACGCCTCTCCTGTATGCACTGCTATTTTTATGCTCCACAGAACAACAACAAACAGACAGAGAAAAATAGAGTCTGCTCACTGTGGGTGCTTGCTCTTTGATAAATGTATTGTACAATTTTAGGGCATCAGTGTGCACGCTCTATTTATCTTTATTTTTCATTCTGTCCACTTGGAGTCCAGTTGCACCCATCGACTGTGCTTCTGTGATTGTAAATTGATTAACTGCATCCAGAAGTTTCTTCTTCTGATTGTATGGGAGCTCCTGAGGCCTGTTAATGTGCTGTGTTTGGCCCCAGCGTTTCTCTCTGGAGTCTGATTAGAGCCAACAGTTCGTCACCATAATCACTTGAGTTAAAGGGAACAAAACACTCAGTTGTTCATCACATTCAGGGATCCTCCTGCTAACTTTGTATTTAAATAATAGATGTCTTGTGCTGTTTTAGAAATGTGGGAAAACAAAGACACGATGGCAACAATGTTTTACCCTGATAATTTCTTGCAGTGTATCGATGGTTTGGTGGTTAATGTGTAGAGTTTTGCAGTGGGTTCTTCTTTGGGCCATGTAACAGTCTTCCGCCAAGTTTCATGTAAATTTGGGCAATAGTTTTTCCATTATATTGCTGTCTACCAGACAAACTAACAAACACAACCTCCTTGATGAAGCAGTGCAGAGGGGATGTCAGCAGTTGGAAGAAAGAACCAGAGTGCCAGCATTGGCAAGCTTTTGTATCCTGAGAGGCCCAGGTGAGGCTAATCAGCTGACGACCCTCACCTGTCAGCTAATTGCCTGCTGATGTCGGCCAGGACAGCCTCCGAGACAACTCCTTTTTCACTGCATTTAATCTTTATTTTATTGGCTATGCAATAATTTAATAGTTCATCTTAGTCACTTTTTGGTATTCCACAGAGTTTCAAGGAATATTTTCATTTTGACCCAGAGCTGCAGAAGCTGATTTTAATGATTGATTGAAATAAAAACTTCCCCCTGACTGATAGAGTATTCTGTACTCGGCTGTCACCTTCATGATGAATGTGAATATAAACTCATCTTGCAAAAGTTTCTTTAAATCCCGCTTCATTTTCTTCAGTTGACGGCACTTATGGCCTCTTTGCTTTTTTGATATGAGTATAGCAACATGCACAGATGGCCTGTTTGTCGTTCATATAGGAGGTTTTGAGTTTTCAGCAGATGCTGGTTGTTAATTTCTTCACTTCCCTCCTGGAGTGACTCAGAGTTTTTTTTTTTGAAGACGTGCTGAGCTCCACTTCAGTTGGGCAGTGAAGCACTTACATTTTTGATGTTTATAGGACATTTTGAACACCCTGTTATGTCTGTGCAAGCCTGTTTCAGTGCAGTAGTTTACAATAGATGTCAGTGCATTCATCATGTGGATTAACATCATGGGCGGATTATGAGACAATGGGCCCCTAGGCGCAGGCATGCAGAGGGCCCAACCACCTCTACTGCAAAGCCTTTTTTTGTATGTAGTTATTTTGTAGTCATTTTGTGTCTCTCTTATTGTCATTTTGTGTCTCTTTGTAGTTGTTTTGTGTCTCTCTGCACCTATTTTGTGTATCTTTTTAACTGTTTTGTGTTTCACTGCAGTTGTTTGGTGTCTGTCTGTAGTTACTTTCATCTCCTTGTAGTTATTTTGTGTCTCTTATCAGTTATTTTGAGTCTTTTTGGAGTTGTGGGTCTTTTTGCAGTTATTTTACAGCTTTTTGTCATTGTTTTGTGTCTCCTTTGTAGTTGCTTTGGGTCACCGTGGTCATTTTGAGTCTCTTTGCGGTTGTTTTGTTTCTCTTTACACTGGTTGTAATCTCTTTGCACCTATTTTGTGTCTCTTTGTAGTTGTTTTGTGTTTTCCTTGTAGTTGTTTGGTGTCTCCCTGTGGTTGTTTTGTGTCACGTTGGTCAATTTGAGTCTGCGATTACAAATTTGCCTCTCACCTTACTGAGGATAAACTCTGAGACCACCTTTCTACTGAGAAGAAACCAGTCAGGTTTGCCGGATTTTGTAATTATCAGCCACCACTAGATGTCAGAATGTAACCACATATGGCACCAAAAAGGCCTGAACGCATGCCGCAGCATTCATGCAGAAGTGCCCTCATTGCTTTGCATCAAAATGACTCGAGGTAAACAGACACATATTAGGAGGTCAGATATAATCTGTCTCATCCTGTCATGATGGGAGCTTTGGAAATACCTGTGCCACCTCAGGATAAAGCGGTTTAACGCTCACATTTACCTGGATGTCACTGTCGGCACCTTCTCCTTCCCTGTAAATTGGTTGTCAGCCGCTGTGACCCGGGCTAATAGTGATTCATTATTGCTCACACCCTGCTAGTGTTCGCAGAGCTGCGTCAGGGCTGAAGGCGATGGGGAGAAGGGAGGAGGGGGTGCCGTGTCAATCTCCCAGCATCTAATGAGGACAGGCAGGCTAACACACAGCAGAGACAACCCCAGTCAGACCTGTCTCTCGGCTTGATACTTCACGGAGAGCATCACTTTGACGGAGCTGAAGTGCACATATCTTCACCTGATGGAGCTCCTTCCCTTTAGGTGGAGAATTATTGATGGCCGCAGCTGAGAAGCTGCATTAAAAACATTATCAATGAAGCGTAACAGTTTCATATTTATTTCATCCTTGTACAAGCCTATTTGCATTTGTGTGACAAATAGTCAATAGTCTATTACTCTGCTGTGCTGAGCTGTTAAGCTGGACAGTAAAAAAAGTGGAAGGACTGACGGAGAGAGAGAGGCACAGAAGGAGATAGAGAGGGAGATTTTATTGTATAGATTGATGGTGCTGGCAGGCACATCTCCACAGAGGTTCCTTCACTTCATTATTGTCTTGGCTTAGTTTTCTGTTATTAAAATGGTATCATATGCCTTTATTAAGACACCACATTCTAATCACGCACACTTGTGGGGTTTATAAGTTGTGACTGATGACTTTTTTAATGATCAATGAATTGCTGCTGAAAGTAAATGCTACTTAAAGAGACAAAACTAAGTTAAAGCTGCATTATCTTCATTTTTGGCCACTTGGGGGCAGCAGAAACAAGCTGCAATCAAAACATCAACATTTTATCACCTTTTTAATTACCTAAAACTTCATCAAGTATCCCTTAGAAGACAGTCGTGGTATTTTTAAATATCCAGAGGTTGAAAACCAAGCAAACTTGCTGACTCTGTTCGCATGAAACTGCAACCCAATTACCTGAAAAAATGTCGGCATTGTACGTTTTGTAAACCCGTTACATTTGCATGTTATTTTGTTGCTGATACATTAAAACTTTATGTTTCAACAGTGCTGTGGTTATTATATAGTTATGTTTAGGCACAAAAAGCACTTGATTTTTGTTGGGAAAAGATCATGTTTTGGCTTGAAATATTTGGTTTTGGTGGAACTATCCTGGCAGGAATTGTAGCGATGTCTCTGCAAAAAAAAAACAACAGATTTTTGTGGCACAATCCCCAGTGGAAAAACAATGAAAACAGTAAAAACATACTCATGATCAGTGGCTAAAAAGCTGCTTGAAACACAATCATTTTTCTTTTTTGTTGCTACTGAACAGTGGTCTGCAGCTTGGCAGTCGTCTCACTTAGATGACACACCATCCACCATCTCGTCTATTTCCCGGTGACAAAGTCAGCTGCTATATTTTGTCACTTTAAATTGTTGATATGATGAAACATACAAATGTAATGTTTTCTTGGTTGCAGAAACATACAATGTCAACATCTTCTTCTGGAGACTGAGCTGCAATTAAACTGTGCAGTCTGCGTTTATGTACAATGTACAAACATCAGCTGTTGCATCATAATCTTGAATATATATGCAACCGCATCCCCTCGAATATTTATTTTAAATTAGACATGGAAATTTCATGGCACCATTAGCCTGGCCAAAATAATTGCAATTTACTATATCATCCTAAAAACATCAAAATAGATTAAAACTCTCAAAATGAGATCAGCAATAAAATTGTGCATCATCGCATCCCGACTTTAAATTCAATCTGACCAAACATCTGTGTTGACATGTTGTTTCTGATTGTAACTTTACTTGTACATAGAGCTGAATATTGAAATTGCTGCAGTAGGCAGCAGCTGTGGTGTGGAGAAGACATTATAAGATTAATCTCTACTTGAGTTATTCATTGTAATTGCTACCCGCGAGACAAGAGACAGAGAGATGGACAAGGGCACCGGATCTGAATGATACTTTCTGCCACATCAACATTTGATCTTTTCAGATTAAAATACTTGTGACGCACTGACAAATCATTTTCATGCTTCTCACATTGTGTGACTCATGAGCGGCGAGCTCCATAGTCATCATTTCGTCTCTTCTTTCACACATGATTTGAGTGCTCCATACAAATTGGATTAAATGCACAATTTCACTGGGGCATGCAAGGCACTCACACTAAAGACCAGAAACCCCCTTTTTTGGTCACATTGATTTTTCACATGGCAAAAAACTTTTGACAGACATTTCACACAGCAAGGCATGTGTGATGTACTGAAAAAAGGACTTCTGTGGTATTCCCTGCTACCTGTTTTTAGTTTGTATTTGGGGGTCTGTGAGAGGACTCTCGCACACACTCACAGGGCTGGACGTAGCACATCTGGGGCCCGAGACAAGGCCCCCCTTGACTTTTGAAGAAGAACTTTTGTCGCCAAACCTTGGACTTTTGTTGACTGTACCTAACCACAGACCTTTTTTGCCTTAATTAAAGGAAATTAACCTATTTTATTTTGAAAAAGACTGTATGCACTAATGGAAAGAAACTGTTAATTTCATGTCAAATTTTACTGGACTTGCTGGACCAAGTTTATCTTGAATTATAATATAATTAGATAGAAGATATTATTATTATTAATTCATATTTCTAACTTTTTTAAAATTACAAACTAGAACAAGAGCCAGTAAAAAAATAATGCAAATACATACCTTGGCTAACAAAAAAATATATTAAAAAAACAAACAAAAGAATACACATGTGCAAATTTGAAAATGTCTTCTTTTTAGTCTTTTTTTTGTACTGCACCCTGGATGAGTTTTTTTTTTTAAAAAAAAAAAATTCTTTCACTCTAATGCTTTCCCCATACACTCCACTTCACCATTTCCCTTCTGTTCAATTTTTTGCTTGTCAGAAAATTTTCAGCGCCCCCTCGGGGTGGCTTCTTTGTCACCTTTAGGCAAATTCGCCATTGCCCACACAGGAGCGCGCCTACACACAAGCACCCCTGCACTTCCACTAACACAAATGTGTACTGACTTGAAGGTAAATTTGATCTTATTGGAGAAGCTGCTGAAAAAAAAAACCTGCAGCTCAGAAAACTCCTTCAGTCTCTGGAAGGTCGCCAGGCCCTCCAGATTCACAGGAAAACCACAGTTATTAGTATTTCCCTCCATCTCTGCTCCACTCTCTTTCTCTCACACACACACCTGCACACAGCGACCCAACCCACTGGAGTTTAAAGGAGTGACATCAATTCAATAAGCCCGGCCTGACAGGGACAGCGCAATACACCACAACACAGCTGCTCTCTCTATCTCTTTGCTAACCCATTTCCCCTCCTGGCTTCCTCTCCTCCCTTTAAACTCTAGCTCAGCAAAGCAGAGTGATGACAATTTTGTTTTAGCCGGATGAATCTGCTGTCTGTGATGACCCAAATCTTTATTAGATTTTTCTCACTGCTACACTATAAAAAAAAAAAAAAAGGTATAGAGTGTGTCAGGAAATGGTTCCTGTGTCTGGGAATTGCTCACAATTATTTTCTGCTGGAATTGAGCTACTTCTCTTTTTTCTCATCCTCTCAGGATTTCATGTCATCTTGAGAAATAGGATATTAATGGAAATGCTCTCATTCCTGTGCGATTCATAAAATATGAATCTCAATTAGATCAAACAGATGAGACTTTTAAGTTGTGGTGGTTCCACGTGGCTGTCGCAGGACCATGGGGGACCATCATGCATTGACCATGTCTATGTGGGTCATTTGGCTTCGCTCAGGTCAGAGCTGCCTGTCACCATCGATGTGTTAAATCAGCTGTGGCATCATGACAAGATAGGCTGTGGGGCTGAAGCCAGGGATATCAGCGGCGAGGAGAAAGAGCCACATTATGGAGCTTCGAAAACCTGCTTCCGCTAATTGCGATCATCACCTGCATCATGGGGGACTTTATCTGGCGTAACAAAATCCACTTTAGCCCGCGTGGGTTTTTGTTCTCCAGGAACAAATTGGCCCTCGGGCTTCCTTCATTTCATCTACTCAAGGGAGGCCGGGGTCTCTTTAAAACTCAGATGGATGTTCTCGCTCTGCCAGCATGACACCCAAAGGGCCTCCGTCACGTGATAGTGCAAATTAAGAGCTGATCGGGGTGACAAATTCCCCGCCCTCAATGGCTCTACGTTGGGGCAAATATGAGATATGGATTGCTGGATGAAGCTACACAATCCCCCGCTGACCCCTACAAGTCCTTTGTGTGTGCATGTGTGTGTGTGTGTTTGTTTGTGTCTGCGTGTGTTCCTACTGGGGGTGATAAAAGTGCAGGACATCGCATCACAGAGTGTGTGATGCACATAATTCGCTTGATATATGATCTGATGGCCATGGACAAAACCGCTGCAGAATACAGAGCCAGCTTTAAAGGAGCAGTGTGTAAGATTTAGGGGGATTTAGTGGCGTCCAGCGGTGAGAATTGCAGATTGCAAGCAGCTGAAATGTCTCTCTTTTAGAATTTCTTCAGTATTCATTGTTCAGGATGTTTTTTCCACTTGAAAAATCAATGTTTTTCAGAAGCTGTTTGGCAGGTTGCAGCCAGGCCGTTGTCCCAGCACCTGCTACTGTGTGCTCACCTTTTTTAATATCCAGACATTCAGGAGGTTTTTACTTGGAGCCAAATTATCAGCAGAGATCACATCATCCCCAAAACAATCAGCCCTGTTGTTTTATTCTGGTGAAAACAGCATAAAACAGTTTCATATAAGAAAAATAGCTGTTTGTCCGACACTGCTCATCACAGAGGGGCTGCTAACTATTTTGGCCATCGCAAAAACACAAAAACACACACATACTCACAAAACAAAACAAACAACAAACGCAAAAAGACAAATGGTCCTATTTCGAGCCAGTGTTTGGTTTGTCCATTTTATCGCTACTGTAGAAACATGGCGGTATACAACATGATGGAATCTGCGGCCAAGGGCCCACGCTCCATGCAGATATAAACAGCTTATTTTAAGGTAAAAGGAATACAGTAATTCTTATTTTTAATGAGACTTGCTTGGGTTGTCTTTTTCAGCCTTTGTGTTTAAGCAGGTAAATCAAACACACCTTCGCTGGTTCACATATTTGCCCCGCTTGTCCTGATTTGTACTTTCTCTGACCTCAGCGTTAATTAACATTCCTGAGGCTGCACACATCAGGATGATTTCAGCCAGTCACAATTTTGTTGAATTATATTAATATTTATTTTTTTTATCTTCGCTCCAGGGAGGATTTGAATGATTTAAATCCCCATTGCCAGAAAAAGGATTGGAGCTTTCGTCTGACTTAAAGGTGTCGAACAGTCCGCGACGCCAGTAATCCTGTAATCTGGGCAGTCAGCAGCACTGCAAAGGTCCTTACTACAGTATGTACGACACACACAGAGACTGATACAGAAACACAGCACTGCCATTAAGACTACTGCTGCCACCAGCCACACCAGCAACACCACCGCCCACAGTGCGTCTGTCATCATATCCCACCTCGCATTGCTCCACTTTATTGCAGCAACCCTTTGTCCTCGACTCAAATCATCGGGCTACTGTGAGAGCTCAAAAGCAAGATGTTGGTGTTTCTACTGCACTGCAACAATGTTCACATTTCAAATATATCTGCTTAGATTCTTCCACATGATGTGTTGACTTTAAAACAAAAAAAGAAATGGACTTTTGGACACATTCCAGGTCTTGTTTGTGATTTGTAACTGTCCTTTAATCATCCTGAAGGTTGTGTTTAAAACAGGATACAAGGTAATGGAAGAGACCACAGCACATTTTGCAAAACAAGTAGTTGCATGAAAAATAAAAGGCTTAAACTTATCATTATAAGAAGACAAAGCAATATGAATTGCGCATGGGTATGGTGGACCCCGCCACAAACTTCAATATAGAAATAGGTTTGATTTCATTAAAAAAGTGAGTAAACTGGTAGAAAAGATTTGCGCACACTTACATTTATGCAGTGTTTCACTTCATTGAGCTTAACAATGGACAGGCAGGTACAGGTAACCAATCCCATTCTGATCACTGGCAGTGCACAACACCCTGGTGGCTTCACCTCTTGATTTGTGCACAGGTGTGTTGCATACCGCAAATGCCTTTACCTGCCTGTCCATTCTGAGCATATAAAGCTCTGAATAAAGTGTAACACTGCACCTTGCAAAGATTAAGCTAAAGCAGTGGTGGTCCTGCACCCAGTATTATAACTTTAAATAATTCATAATAAAATATTGTTGTTAAGATATTTTTAGATGCAAGTGAGAAAAAATAATCTGGTGATCCATTTTTGTTTAAAGTTTGATCTAAGATATTTTCTCTCCTGTGTGTGTGACTGAAGAACAGGTGAAAAAAAATAAAGTTTTGCCAAGATAATTTTTCTGGGTTACTTTTTTTCATCTTTGAAAAAAATCACCTTCCCAAAACTTTTTCTATTTCTTTCTATTCACAGGTGGAAAATAAAACAGTAACATAGAGAAATAATCCTGGCAAACTTTTTTCCCACCTGGCAAAACTTTTTTCCCCCACTTGTCACAAACAGAAAAAAATGACTTGTATTATCCTGGCAAAGTCAAAATATTTTTATTTTTAATTTTTAATTTTTCACCCTGTTAGTAAGTTATAGAAACAGGAGGGAAAGCAATTTAGGTCAGATTTTTTTTCTTATTGGCCTCTTGGGGCATCTGTACATTTTATTACAGCTGTTAATATTTCTATCACAATAATAGGTTTGTTCTAGTGGGTATGTACATGAACTGCGTATATCTCTGTACATGTATGTAAGTAGATTTTTGAATATGCTGCCCGTCCTCACTCCGAACTCATCAAATACGTTGGCTCTGTCAGTGCTCTCGGCATATAAGCGTGACGC
This sequence comes from Plectropomus leopardus, assembly GCF_026936395.1. NCBI lineage: Eukaryota > Metazoa > Chordata > Actinopteri > Perciformes > Serranidae > Plectropomus > Plectropomus leopardus. The sequence goes on from NC_142197.1 coordinate 7,001,925, forward strand.
CAAATGCCACCTTCTGTGTGGCTAACCTTTGCCTTATTGCTAGTCCCCTGCTACGCTCATTTGATCGATTGTTTTCCAATCGTTTCATTTCATGTTGTCTAACTAATTTGTCATCTGGATTCAAAGGTCTGGACCCAGGCAAAATATAAGGCACAGCACAACTAATTGGTGGTTAAACGCAAAAAGTATGATACTAAAATATCCTCAGAAATACTTTTTCATTCAGGCTTGGGTTGCATAACTGCTGTGAATGTCAGAGGAGGTACACACTGACATATTCTCTGATCCTGACCTGTTAAAAATGGCTGAGTTTTATTAACGTGCTACTCCTTTGAACATCAACATCTTGTTTGCAGAAGCTGCCGGGCAGAAATGAACACATTCCTCTCGGTAACCAGCCTGTCCCCTCCTACTCCCTTATGTATAGGTTAGCAGGAAAGATTTAGAGGCTCGGGAGGAGAGACCCAGACATGTTGCCGGGAAACCAGCGAGCTGCACACATTGATTGCATCTTATGCTTAAAGATGTACGCTGAATAGGATTATGCTTGCTGTTTGTACCTTATTAGCCTGACATTTCTACAAGAGGAAGACGGCGTCCCCAGATGACTCTGGGAATCATTTGAATGTCAAACTACAAGGACTAATGATTTTTTATGTCTTGACATGTTTTAATATGCTTATGAAAGCAGATGGGGGAAAAAAAGACGGTCTAGAAAATTGCAGATTGTGGAACGAGCGGGGAAACTGATAAGAGACCTCCTTTTTATCACTGTGGCTCCTTTCAAGAAGAGGAGACACAGCAAACTCTTCAAGTGAAGCCCCGACTGAGTGCATTTGATGATAGCAATTGCATAATGAGACTATCCTGAAGCTTGGCTGAGTTCTCGACTTGAAAAATCACAGGTTTAGTGTGGGCGAGTCAGAACAATGCCATGTTTGAAGTCTTTGTTGTGGTCCTTCTTTTTTCCTTTTCAAATATTAATAACTTTGCGATGGCCTAAATCTAATGAATGTCACATCTCGTTGAAGTTCGCTGCTTCCTCAAAATATCAGCACTCACAACAGAAAAACATGACTTTTCTCCCAACAGCAGCATTTCTTTTACATCTTTTTGGGCTCATATGAAGAGAGAGACAATAACTCAGACCTAATATGAGGCTATAATGTGGCTGATAATATGGCAAACATCTGTATTGACTCATGCTGCTGTAGACCTGCACTTGGCTTGCGGTAAGAGGTGCTTACACCACAGCAGAAGCTATAAACATCCATTGATCGGCTGCATGGTCAGAGGAATAGCTGTACTCAGTCAGGCCTTTTCGATTTTGATAAAACAATGATGTACGGTGGGTGAGCAGTGGGGGAAATGAGCTGAGATAATTGTTTTGCTGGTGTTCCCTCCCTGACCACATCGTGCCCTCGGTGAAGGTCGTGCCTTATCGAGTGTCTGGTAGCGCCATAACCATGCAGTTATGTGGTACAGTGTTATCGATCAAAGCTGTTTGTGGCTGTGGAATATTATACTTTACAACTTTGGGAAATGGCTCATAAATATACAGAGAGAAAGAATCTTTTGAAATCTTGAGGCGGCACAAAAGCTAATCCGTCAGGGGGAATGAAATTTAATGTTTTCAGGTGCATGTTGGAGGGAGCCAGCTGGAAATGTGGCTTAACGTTGGCAGACAGTTGGAGTGAAGAATCGATTAGGGAGTTAAGGGACTATGACTGTAGAAGCTGTGAGAGACGCAGGGACACCATAAGCTACATAGGTAGTATTAATGAAACTAGATCACCTCACAGTTGTTGTTGTTTGTGTCAAATTAAAAAGAAATTCTATCAAGATGCTCTTCTCTTTAACAAGAGTGAGACAAAAGCAAGGTCACCATGACCTTGACCTTTGACCACCAAAATCTAAGATCATCCTTGAGTCCATGCGAACATTTGAAGAAATTCCCTCATGGTGTCCTTTAGATATCGTGTTTACAAGAATGAGACTGACAAGGTTACAGTGGTCTTCACCTTTGACCTTTGACCACCAAACTCCACTCAGCTCATCGTTGAGTCCAAGTGGAGGTTTGAGTCAAATTTGAAGAAATTCCCTAAAGGCGTTATTGAGAAACCACATTCACAAGAAGGTGCCAGATGACGAATAGAAGTATGTATGGACAGACAACCTGAAATCATAATGTATCCAGACGTGATTGCAGACCACAGAGGCATTAAAAGAAAAGTTTAGTCATTTGAACATAAATATTACCTTAAATCAGAAATGTGTACATTTTTAAAGAAGAAATAACTAAGCTCCCTATGCAGATCATAGCCACTCCAAACAATTATTGTTTTTCCATTACATGTGCTGCAGGGTCATTTTAGAAGATACTATATAATTATGAGGATTATTTAAAAAAAAAAAAAACTCACTTTAGATAACTTTAAATAATTAATTACTGGACTTTTATCAATTTTAAATTTGCTTGTAGGCAACAGCATGTAGGAAATAGCAGCAATAAACATAATGAAATGCCTTGAATTTCCTTAGTTTCTAACAGTTTAATGCTATTTAAATCTATGCCTGAACAGACAAGAAAAAAGAGAAACAAATTAACTACTTACTTACTTGTGGTAACAGCGCAAATATCAAGGAAAAATGACAAAACCGGCAAGTCTACACACAAACACTAAACTTCTGAAACACTACTAGCAGTGAGCAAATGTGCAAACAAAATATTAGGCTGATTGGTTCAGTAGTTTGTGAGATTAGTCCTACAGCTTGCTATGGCAACAGTGCTGACAGAGCGAACACTCTTAACCTGGAGAGAGCTCGACGGTGGTCATTAAACCTCAGTGACGACAGCGTTTTGGCACTGTGGGTCAGGGCTACCAACACGTTCTCAGTTATCACATGTTGCCGCTTTGCAGATGACTTCCACATCTACATATTCTGCTCCAGGTATCCTTCTTTGTGGACTCTTTACTTGCAAGGATGCCACTACAGTGATGTCACACACAAGCACATGGCTAGATTAAGCTGCACATGGTTATGTTAAGCCAACAAAGGCACATGGAAACCAATGCCAGGACATCAGCAAAAGGATCAGGTCACAACAGCACGATGGTTAAGTTCAACATAAATATGCACATGCAGGCGGACCGTTTTACCACAACAAAGAACAGGTATTGATCACAACACACACAAAGATAGCGTGACATTATTCTCTGCTCAAGATGCCATTACTCCTCTATATCTTTATACAGTAAGTAGTTATTTGGTGCTTTATTAAAGCTCTGAATGTCGCATACAGCTCCTTTAAATTGAAATAAGTACATATAGTGTTTTGTTTTGATCGATGTTAAGATAAATAGCTGGATAGCGAGACAGAGATTAACTGGGGAATTGACTTCACCCTGATGTCCTCTCTACCTTTCAGACCTCTTCCCCATGAGTGATACGCATGATCTAACCAGTGCTTGGGTCAGTAGTTTGCAGTCTGTCAGGCTCTTGTGACTGATGGTTACGTGGTGTTAAAGGTCAAAACACTCTGGCCTTACCTGCTTGGACTGGGGCTATTCTCAACCTCATTAAGCCGAAATCACAGAGCTCCTTTCAGATCAGACGTACTCTCATCTGTATTCCAGGAGACGCTAATACAGACATCAATGTGGCCGCCGCTCTGCTCCCTCAGTCTGCTCAGCTAAAATTGACCCAAATAAAACACAAATGAAACACATATCACTGCGGCCGCTTTGCTTGGGTGATTTTCCACACGATGCTAGTCATAAAAATCTAACTTGTGAATGCAAATAGCTCAAAAACGGTTCATATTTAATGCTGCGATCAATATACATAAGCCTGATGCAAGCCAGAATAAAGTTAAAGGCTTATCTTTAAAAAAAAAAAAGAAAATTCAGAGCCAGAGAAGTTTTCAGGGAAATTAAAAGTGTATTAAAGATGTTGCTTTTGTGCTTAAACTTACAAACCCACTCATCCAATTACAGTAATGTGAACCATTTGGGAGGCTGCATTGTAATGCACCACATTTAATACTCGCTAATGAGAACACAGAATCAGGATACCAGATGAAAACTCATCAGAAAGCATTAAGCATGGAAGGCACCGCAAAGCAAAGGCTAATCCTTACACTTTATCTCTGCAAGAATGTCCATTTCCACCCATGACAAATTGTTCGCTGCTGAAGCACATTTCCACTGCTGCATGTGGCTTCATTAAAAATGGATGTTAATCAAAATGAGCTAGGATCAAAGTTAAGTCCCTATTTACACAGAGTCTACTTTGTCTCTAATTTGAGCTGAACGTTCGCAGCTTCCTCTCAGCATCACGCTCAAGTCTTATAAGTTGATGAATGGCCCTCCTATTTACAAACAAGTAAGTCCCCTTAATCAAGATTGATTACATCTTTTGGACTGAAGGGAATTGCAAATACGGCAGGTAGACTGGAGCAAATCCTCAAGTTTAATTAAAGGACTGATAGCTGCTGTTTTTGTTGTCAATAACGTACTTCACGAAAAGAGTATGAAGCCCCTTCCCACTGGACAAAAACTCAGTAACACCCACCAACAAAGTGGAAAAGGTTACAATCAGAATTCAATCGTGGGACAACACACTTGTTTACAATTTTAATAATAATTTATTGGAAGAGCCATACAAGGTGTATAAATCAGAGAGCACCCATGTTTTCTCCACTTACTCTCCCATCCCATAACAAAATACAGGCAATAACAGAAATCAAACCAATGACATCAATCATAACAAAACTCATAGGTTGCAATGACAACAAAACTACCAATACCTTACACACACAAGAAGACATTGAATAAATATGTGGAAGAACATGACCAAAAAAAAAGCAAACAAATGGGAAAAAATGCAAAAGCAACGAAACAAAAAGAATTAATAAACAGACAAACAAAAAAACAAAACAAAGAGGCTCAGTTGTTAAAGCAACATCACTAATGTGAAAGCTGAGCAGCAGGGGAGAGGGGAGGGGGGAGAAATCGTGCTTGGGCACAGTACAAAACAATCATGCCTAATGTGAAAACACCTTAAATGCACTGACAACCTGAATACATCATGCCTCTGGCTGCGTTACCTGTGGTTACCTGAGCTGATACAGGATTGTGCTCTAGTCTACTGGTAATGGGAAACGGGTCTATTGCCTATTTGTTTAGTTTTCCCGCTTTAAAAATCCACATATACACACTAATTTGGGTGGGAGAAGGGTCTGAGAGAAGAGTATGAGTGTGAATAACCAAGGAGGAATCTGCGGTCTGCAGAGCGCTGATTGCAGGTGGTCCGCGCTGTGTTGTCAGATGGACTTTTATTTACTTTACCACCTCCTGGATTGACAGTGAGCACCTGCAAAGGGCAGGACCAGCGCCCAGCTAAGCTGATGTGTGTTTACACGCTTGGCTGACTCGCGGAGAAGCTCTTAAACTGGAGAAATGAGTACGAAGGGGCCCTGTGCCAATCACAAACACTTGCACTGTCTCGCTAAATCCCCCTCGAAAGAAGAGAGAGTCAGAAAATCCACCACTTTTGCATATGGTCGCTATCACCCAGATGCTGTCTCATTACTGACAGTATTTCATAATCTTTTTTTGGAGGGTGGGGGTTGGGGGGGTGGGGGTTGCAGCTGTGGCTCAACTTCTCTCTTCTGGCGAGGTTGAGAGTGGTAATTTATTTTCCCATCGATTGGGACTGCAGGCCCTTCTAAACACTGACAACTGGTGATCAGCCAGAGTGAGACAGAGGTGTTTTATTACAAGAATATTGACTTCTATCTAAATTCACTTAAGTACCACAGGTAGGTCATCTTTGCAAAGCGTTCTGAGGCGAGTTGCATCACACAGATTTTTTTTTGCATCTGTGCAGCATCGACACAAGGAGCTCCAGTCATCAGTCGGGCGACAGGTAGCAGAGCCTGAAGTCCTCTGGTCAGGGCCGCTTTCCTTCAGCGATCCCTCGGAGGAGGTGGAGGAGGAAGGTTCAGCGTTTGGTCACAGAGCTGTTTCCCTTCCTTCTTTCTCTCAATCGGCAGATAAAAGGGCTGTGCAGTGCCAAGCAAACAGCCCCCAGCCCACTGGCTACCGACGAGATGACAGAGAACAAATCAAACAGAAAGACAAGTGCTCCCTCGGGGGTTCAGCCTCCATCAGTGATAGCAGTGATCCCAGGCAGTTTTTATCCTCCCTTCCTCTGCCTTTTTTTTGCTACTCAGCTTGGCACTAATCCTATTGTTAAGGTGACTGCCGGGAACACCGCAAAGCTCCGAGCACCAGAGCGCCGTGTATTTTGGATGATGACACAAAAGTTACTTTTACAGAACCAGGCACATGATATGTCATTTTAGTTTTTCTCACCTCTCTCTCTCTCCGGTCCTCATTCTGTCTCTGTAGTTTTATGCACAGCAATTCCCTCACTAATTGGCCTCGGAGCTATTGTGTACCAGGCGTGAGAGACGCATTCAAGCGCATGCTTTCTTTCCTTTTTTTGAGAATTTGGTTTGTTTTGACATCTCAAAGTTTGAATTGTTGACTCGTCTTTGAGACCCCGGAAATCGTGAGGAATGTATTTTCTGCGGAATGAAATATGGAGGGCTGTTTTTATTTCAGCACAGAGCAAATACCCAAAGGGGAGAGTGAGAATCCATAATCCCAACAACAGTTAAGAACAAAACACCAGAGCTACGTGTCTTGTTTTCAAAGTTTTTTTAAAGGCAGATTGACTCATGGACCATCCTTTTTGGCATTTGGTCAGCTCATGTCAAGGACGTTTGGCAAATAGATGAAAAGAGTGTCTTACATTGACTGTAAAATTTCTTCTTTCGGACTAGTGGATGGAAAACATCCAAAATACACATTTAGGTGTTTATTTTTCCAGCTGGCCAGCCAACATATTTAGTTGTATATAATGGGTTGAATTTGGGTTGTGATGTCAGCAGACCTCGATTTCAGGATGTCTATAGAGTGGTGAAGTGATGAATCCTAAAACGCGGAAGACCGTTTGCCTCTTAGCACTTACGGTTCCCTCTTCTTGAAGTCTTTAATGGGTTTTCGTTAAAATTCCTTAAATAAGGTCAGTGGTTAACACAGGCTGAAGATATTCAGACGTTTTGCTCTGCAACATAAAATCCGTCCACTTAAACCCGATTTTTGAACTTTTAAGGTTTTACTCGTCTTAAGCAAGGCGGTTTCTAACAAGTGGCTAAATGGGACTACAGTGTTTGTCGGAGACGTTAGACGTCATAAGGACGTTATAAGGTATGGAGAACAAAACTGCCTGCAAACATCATAATATTAATGTCCACGCAACATGAAAATCTTCAGTTGTTGACTCTCAATATTGATAAATAATCTGTCAACAAAATCAAACAAGAATTTTAACCATGGCTTTATCTAATTTCCATTAAAGTTTCTGGAAATTATGCAAATGAAAATGAGCACAAATTAAAATTTATAACATCCAATTTGCATATTAAAACATCAAATTTCAGAAAACTTTTAATATATAAAAAAAAAGCTCTTACCAAAAGTAATCAACTGGGGACGTTTACTTGTGATATCTATTAGTTACAGTTTTTACCCTAATCGCTTGTGTCTTATTTTTGCCTAAAAATGTATGGAATTGTCTGAAAATTCATTTTTTTTCACACTTTTCACTTCAGTAACACTATAATGCCCCCATTTCTTCCTATCTATATTCTAAAGGTTTTTACAGAGGGATTTGTTCATATATCATTCATAGCCAGATTTCGTTTACGTATGGAATCTACTCAGAGTTTATTTTTTATTGAACACTGAGCAACAAAACTCTTCTGTAGTAGCACTACTACTTATACTTTATTTCTACTTATGTTCTGGAGGTTTCTACACAGGGGCTTCTTCATATATCAGTGATAGCCTGATTTATACAACATTTTATTCCTTAAAACATGGACTCAAAAGTTTCTTGTCAAAGAAGCACTTACAAGCACCAAATTTCCCAGGTTTAATCCTGTCTAAATTCTGAAGAATTTCTCAGAGGAGGTTGTTTGTATATCATTCCTAGTGTGATTTATGTAAGATTTTGTTCCTAAAAACATGGCAATTTATTTGTGTGTCTGTGTGTGTGTGCGTGGGTGGCTGCTGACAGTTTTTTCTGACTTACTGAGTGAAAAAAAAGAAAAATCCTATATTCCCTCTGCAAAAACCTTTGACTTGCATATGTTAACAACATGAAACAAGAATTCTGAACCTGCTTCATCTAATGTTAATTTTTTTTTTGTTCTGGTAAATGCAAATTAGTGCATTTGATTAGATAATAGCTTATTTAAATGTCAAACATTTCAGAGAACTTGATTTACAAAAATAATTGTCTTAATGTAAGTAATCAGCTAAGGAAGTTTCATTTTTATCATTAATTTCTATATTCATTTGTCATATCGCCACATAAGAAAGTTTTTTCCCCAGCGGTGGATATTTTTTTTTAAATATCCGACAAACTGCTGTGAAGAATCTCTTGCCTTTTATAAACTTAGTTCACTCTTTCAATGTCTTTCACAAGCTCCTAATTTTTGTTTGAACTATGGCTCTCTTGAAGCTTTTATACATTTTCATTTTCTGTCATCATCCCTTCCACCAGATCTCATACTCGATTATCTGCAGCGCTCACCATCAAAAAACTACAAGACGGATCACGTACATTTTCTATTTCCGACCGAAGTCGTTTTTTTGTAAAGAAAAGAACATTTTATCATCTTACTTCTGCTCTATAGCATAAGATTGAAAAGCCATTAATGAGAACATATGCAGGCCATACCGGGAACACAGAATTAAGCCATTAGAGATTAATGAGTTTTTGGGGGGAAGCGTATGGAGGCAGATAAACGCTGGGGCGACAGGGCCAGACTGTCGGCTGGGAGACGAATCGGGTGAGAGCTGTTTTTGCCAACGCTGTCACGCTCCGCCGGCCACGCCAGAGTGTTTTGGCTCCTTGAGATTAATTGTCAGTCATAAATTAAGTTCCGCAGTGTTCAAACAGGACGGCCAGGACCGGGGCTTTCACTGACATGGTTATACATGAGTATAGAAGAGGACATGTTTGATTTGTCTGCTTGGAGTCGCATTAAAATTCAGCCGAAAAAGTTCTGAGGCATTGTACACAGCAAAATGAACCCTGTACTGTATCAGATTTCCATTTGTATGACTGGTAGGAGCTTCCGCAGTCTGTCACCCAAGAGGAGCTGAAAACTTGACATCCTCTAAGATCTCTGGGGATCACTGGTTTCCAATACAAGGGGCCCACATTATCATACAGGCTAATAAATCAGCATTCAGTCATTGTCAGTCTGATTATCTTTCTAATCAATACATTTTCACCATTACCCTGCTGATGCTAAAAGTGTATGATGACTAATTAGCATCCAATGGGTTTTAAATGGAGATTAAATGCTGCATTAAGGCCTGAATAACAAATGCGGTCTTTGAAGCATTAGAGGTAAACCTTTTCACAATGAAAATGTGGAAAAAAAAGTCTTGCCTGAAGTTGCTGGCCGTTCAACAACAACAGAGAGCGAAAACATGCCGATGATATTCCACGGGGAATGCCGAGGATGGTCTTTGGAAAGTAGAAATCTCTTTACTTTTATTAGCTGGGGCTCAGGCATATAAATATTAATATTCAACCAAGAGCTTATGCTTTATTAATGAAACAGAGCTTCTTGTGAAATTAAATGGGCATAATGGGATAACGTTCATTACCTCATGCTGAATAGATGAGCGCTATAAACTTCATCAGGTTGTGCTTTCATAAAGATTCGTGATGGGAATCGATTTTGCGGAGGTGTTTGTGTTTGTAAGAGTTAGTATGGAAGAGTGTGTGCTGCTGTTTGTCCTGATCAGCTTCACTGAGAAATGATCAGAAGTGATTTCTTAAAGCTGCACTAATTGATTTTTTTTGAAGTATCAATGGATCAATGACTTTGTGAAAGGGGATCATTTGTGACAAACCCACATGGTGTTATCTGTCAACTCTGCAGTTCCCCTCAGGTATACGGGGTATTTTAGCTTATTTTTGCTTTTTTTAAAAAATGGGCTGCTAACTGAAAATTTCTCATTATCTTTAGATAAGTACATCATGGAAGTTATTCTTTTTTGGAGAAAGTTTCTCATTATTTTGAGATACAATGTCATTATTTTAAGATTTCCTGATTTGTTTGAGAACGTTTCTTATTTTGAGATATGTAAGTCATTGTTTTAAGAAAGTTTCTTGTTATTTTGAGATATTTACACATTATTTTGAAATTCTCAGTCATTTTCAGAAACTTCTCATTGTTATGAGATAATGGATCATTTTTTGAGGAAGTTTCTCATTTTTGTGTGATAAGCGTGTCATGTTTAAAAGAATTTATTCATTATTTTGATAAAGTCTCATTTTTTTGACATTCTAAGTCATTTTTACAAACTTGTCATTATTTTGAGCTACAGGTTCTTTTTTTTTTGGCAAAGTTATTCATTATTTTAATGAAGTTTCTCATTAGTTTGAGATACTATTTCATTATTTTGAGAACATTTCTCATCATTTTAAAATAAATGAGTCATTGTTTTGAGAGAAAAAAACCTATTCATTTGAGAAGGTTGTTATTTTGAGAATGTTTTGTCATTTTTAGATATGTCATTATTTTCAGAACGTCTCTCATTATTTTGAGCTTCTCATTATTTAGTGGTCCTAACTCATTATGAGAAAGTTTCTCCTCATTTCAAGATACTCAGTAACTCAGTTCATCATTAAAATTCAAGGATCTTTTATTCATCACACTGTTGGTAATAGGCTTACATACAAAACAGAGATGAAAAGGGAGTGAATATTGGAACTATCACAATGCAAATTTACCTGCCAAAGTTCACAAGTTGAACTCTGTGTGAAAGCATTGTGTGGATGCACTCTGACTCCATGAGTGAATCTAGTAATCACACAGATTTATTATAATTAATTCATTTCAGGATTTTTTCCCTTAAACTTTGTTGCAAACTCTAAGCCCTGCAACTTTGCAATTCTTAATTTTATTTTGCAATTTGGGTACTTTGTTGCAGTTTGAAAAGCATACTACATTTCTATTTCTCTACATTGTAATGACTAACACCACTCGTGCTGCTACATTTTATTCAGTACATGAAGCACTTATGGGACCAATAGCCTTAGGTCAATTTCACTTCTTTTTGTGGTGCACTTGTTTATCCGAATCAAGGGCGTAAGGATAAAGCACTGAGTGCTGTACATATTGCAAAGCCCTCTGAGACAAACGTGTGATTGAGGTCGATATAAATAAACTTAACTCATTTCATTACGTGTACTGTAGACAGCTGGATACAGTATTTAGCCGGATGCAGATTTAAATGGTGGTCATGGCCCCACAGATGTTCAGTGTGTGTGTGTTTTGTCCTGCATCTGATATGACTTGCAGCCTAGCGGGGTACATTCTGTGACTCACACCGTGGAGACATTTTGTTCCACTTGCACCCTCCTTATGATGAATGAAGTGTATGCTCGTGGTAAAGAAAGCAGATACGTGCCCTTGACTCTGGAGTCTGTTATTATAGGGGATTGCTATATACTGTGTATGATTATCGTACATCTAAACACTTCTTGAGTGATCTGAGAGGATGTTCTGAGACTATTTTCTCTCTTACAGCCATAAAATCCATCTCCATTTCATACTTACTTTTAAAAAAACAAAAAAAAGTGTAAAATGACTTTTCTGCCATTTCTTGGTGCTCTCATCTCGGATACTTTGAGGTGTTTGTGTTGGGGAATGATGGGATGGAGTGGCAGAGCTGATGGAGCTGTGGTTTGAAAAAAAAGGACTGTGGCTGACTTCGACAGACTGATTTCATTTGGTTTCATCACACTCTCGCCGCAGACAGGCCCAGTCACTGCCGTCTTCTTATTGAGCTGCCGGTGGACATATACTGAACGAACAGGGTTAGTGGGGCTTAACAGCGACTCCATCCCCAGCTCTGTTCAGGCTCACGACAACAGCAGCCAGTTTAAAGCGAGTAAAAATAACAAGGGAGCTGCTGGATTTAATATAAAGATCATATTTCACTCAAACTCTGCCATATCTGTGTAAACTGTTTTCTGGACCTCTGAGGCTCAACAGAAAATTTCTCGGCCATCGAGGATCTTTTTTCATTATTTTTTCATGGTTTGTCATATCTCGTTTAATCAAATGAGGGGAATGATATCATTGGAGGAGCTCCTGGTGGATGGCACTAAAGTATATCGCACACTTAGGGGAGGGCTGAAGGGGGGGTGCAAATGGATGAAATGTATTATTAATGAGTTGAATATGAGACGGCAGCAGTGGAAAGGTATATCGTTATCAGCGGGGAGTATGAGTCATACTAATTACCGGCCATCAGTGGGGCTGATGCTGAAATCCCCAACAGTGTAACATGATGCTCAACATGTGAAACTGCGGCGTTTGCAGATCCACAATATTCAAGGGTTGGGCAGCATGAATGAACAATGAACTGAAGTGCAGTAATTATTGAAAAAACATAAAAGGTTATGCATTTGGTGGTTAGAAAAATGGAGACCATCATCGCTATTTGTGGATTTTTTAAAAACATAATGGCCCTCATTTACGAAATTAGCACGCAACAGAAACCTTGGCGTACAGCCATTTCAGTACATTATCATCCCAAGTTGTTACATATTGCTGCTTTGCAGTAGACTTCTGCATCTAAAAATTGCACTTTAGGCATCCTTTTGTGTCTGCTGTTGACGTTCTGGGATGCTGCTATCATGAACACCCTGCACAGGATTATGTTTAGGCAACAAAAGCACATGGCAACCAATGATGATAAAAGCACATTAGGCAACAATGGCATGGATGGGTAGGATAAGGGGAAGGCGGCACATGGTGGACGGGAAGCAAACACTGGACTCCTGCATGAAAGTCCAGGGTTTGTTGGACCCATCCAATACTCCATCATTGCTATGTTGTGATTGGCAAGATAAAAATATGTCATGAATCATACCAGCCTGAACAGCTTGACAGAACCTGTCACTGTGTTATTTTATGCTGATGGATGGCTGGAAAGCTGTACAGAATCTGCCATGTCCACATGATACGTGCACAGGCAGCATCACTTGAGAATGTGGCCAGACGGAGCCGGTTTTGTGTGCATGCAACATGGCAGGACGGTGTCAGGTTGAAACACTGCCAGTAAAAACATAATAGAAGAGGGTGGGTGAAAGGAGTGGTGGATGGGTCTCACAGACATTTACCTATCATGTCGAGGTCCAGTGTTTGCTTTCCGTCTGAATGTGATGTTTTTATTCTGCACCTTAAGATGTGCCTCCTTCCCTTGGTTTCCATGTGCTGTTGTTGCCTAAATATAAGCACATGCTGCATCATCCCACCATGTGCATTTGTTTACGTCAAAGTAGGCATCCCAAAACGTAAACAGCAGATGCAGAAGCATAGTATGCAGACGTGGAGGCCCACTACAAAGCGTCAACACGTGACGGGTTAGGATGAGAACGTGTTCATCACCCCAGGAACACTAGCTTGTCACGTATGCATCAGCTAATAGGGATCCTTATATTAAACAATAAACAATCACACGCAGACCCTTTCTTAAAACGATTTCTGTGCACAAATCTGCGATGGTTTGTACAATAGATTGATAAATAAGGACCAAACGAATCTGTGCCTTCATTTCTCATTTCTGTATCCAGACTTTAGATGAGGACCTATCTTTCTGGGGCAGATGCACCAAACAACCTCGAGGCTTATTACCAACTCATCCATTATTTTGCTCCACGACTTAAGCTCGGCTTTTTCCACCTTTTTTTTTTTTTTACAAAGCACCTCTTTGATGACTTTCAAAGACGAAGCTCTCAGTTGCTAGGCAAAAGGTGTTCAAGGCGCTCCTCATCATCCTGCTTTTTGAAGTTTGAATGCCTGTGATTTAGCAGCGGATTCTTGACATTTCGAACATGGAGTCAAACCCCTCACCTCTTCACCTCTGTGTCATCCTTTGTCATATCAAACTGAAATAAGCATGATGTGGTAGTGAAAAGCTGATTAAAAAAATTGTATTGCAAGTATAAGAGAGAAGAGAAAAAGATTATGTTAGAATTTGTGTGTTTAGCGACAAAATTTGTCCATTTCAAATAGAGGTGGGGACATGTCCCAGTGTCTCCAGTGCAGATGGCACCTTTGGGTGTATGTATGTAAGAGAAAAAAAAGGGAAAATAAAAGACAGAAAAAAGGGGAAAAGCCAATGTTTGGGCTGGACATTATGACTTGAGTCAGACTTGCACTAGAAAGATTAGATATTGATTTTAACTTTACTGCTTTGAAATGTTTAAGTCTCCAGTTCTGACATATAAAACCAAGAAAACAACAAAAGTCAGGCCTTTGCATCGCTACAAACTCGGCCTGTGCATCAAAAGAAAGTACGTCTAAAAATTCACCTGGGTAAATTCCCTCTGCTGGAAATGTGATATGATCAAGAGCTCCAGAACAACTGACCTGACAGAAAAAAAGAAAAGTTTTCCTAACTTTTAATCAAACTTTGAGAGAAAAATTCAGTGTAATTTTAATGGTAATTTTTCAGAAACTTGAGATTTGCTTATAAAGACTTTACTCTGCCCTCAAGGACTTGAGACTTATTAGAAAGGAGATGAAACTCGGTTTCGCCTTAAAAACAGCTCTGGTGGGAAGATTTTGGCATTACATTTAAGAACAAAGTTGACCATCGGTGACCATTAATGCTAATTTGTGTCCCTCTCTTTGAATTAATAATGCTGAGTCTCCATCACACTCTCCTAATGGTTCTCGAGTCCGCTCCCACCTATAAATGACCATTAAAGTAGTGAAATGGTGCATTATAATCACATTGTGAATGGGTCCGAGTATCACCTTAACAACAGACGCTGGCACTCAAATGGGCTGTCTCATAATTATGAACTAAAGAGCTGCTGTTTTGGCACACTGAGGTATTTTTTTTTCCTCCAGTGCAGAATGAATCCGTGCCTGGCGCTCAATCAATAACCCGAGCCAGGAAAGACAGCCTTATAAGGTGAAATATAAGGCCATTTCTCCCGCGTGTGGACTACAGAGAGTTTACAGAGGCGGTCTGACATCAGTATTGTACACAGGGCTTTGTGGACAGAACTAATGGTACACTTTATTGATCGCGTGTGCTGTAATCTGTCAATCCAGACTTGTCCAGCTGCAGCAGAGTGCGGAGCTGCTCTGTAGGGTCATCTTCAGCCATCTGCCGCTCCAAACACCCTGAGAGGATCCACAACTTATTACCACACTCTCTCTAAAAGGATGTCTGGCCACAAATGAGAGATAAAATTGATCTATCCAGAAACATGAGAGAAAGAGACAAAGACAAAAGGACAGAAATGATTCATGGTTTAGTTATCTGAACTCAAGTTTGACAATTAAATGGAGCCTCATTTTTTCTCTAACAGTTAACTGCAAAATTTAGCTCAAATTGGGACTGTGGTGTTTTCTTTAGGCCTGAAATAATTAGATAAGTAATTGATGAGTCAAATAGAAAATCAGCGTCAAGCAATTTACTCGAAAAATCAATTTCTAATTACTTATTGAAAAAAGTAATTACTTTTGTTATTACACAGCCGCAAAAGTAATCAGTTACATTACTGATTACATTGCTGTGGCGCCTTTAAACAACTGCAAAGCCTTTGCATGTGACATCATTGGTTTTGGCCATTCATTAGTCATAGTCATGCATCAGTAGGTCCAGACTTAAAGGGACAGTCCAGCCCAAAATCAAAAAATTTCCCTGTTACCTATAATGCTATTTCCTATAGGGGTGTAATAATACATGTGTTTGTACTGGACGGTTCTGCATGAGATGAACAGTTTGGTAACCAAACGACATGTTCAACTACTAAAATAAAAGTTCAAACTGTGTTTAATCGTAATACTCTGGATATGCAAATATTCTCCCTTGTACTCTGAATCCATAACAATCCTACTCTGGAAACTGCAGTAGTGGATGAAGTACCTGAAAGACATACTTGAGTAAAAGCACATATTTTACCAGAAAATGACTTTGGTAGAAGTTAAATTCCTCTATTAGAATAAGTATCAAAAGTAATTTTACAATGTTTAATGTACTTTAGTATTGAAAGCAAAAGTACAAGTATATGCTCATAATTTAAAAAATGGAGGCTATATTACACTAAAAAAAACAAGGTCTTTTTTCTTTTTTTTTTTTTACAACTGACTGAAAGGATTTAAAGAACAAAATCCAAATTTTCCTAGCCCCCTTTCTTCTTTGTTTTGTAATAAGTGACCAGGGGGAATGTAGTTAAGAAAGAGTATCCATTTTATTTAGGAAATGTTGTGGTGTAAAAATGTAAGTTGACAGAAATTTAAAAACTCAAGCAAAGTAGAGATACTCCCAAAAAATGCTAAAGTATTGAAATGAAGTATTATTACCTTGTTACATTAACACCACTGTATCTGGTGGACTTTAAGACCTGGATGCTGAGGGTGCAGCAGATGCCAACTTTTGTTAGTGAAATGATGCAAGAAAACTAAGTTTAAGTGCAGGAAGTCGTCATTAAATGTAAGAGTTTTAACAAAAATGTAAACATACTTGTCTGCCATTGTTGTTTCTTTCTGTTTTGCTCATCATACAAAGCAACAATAGCCATGTACGAGTTGAGCTCGTGACTATCATTTCTAACATTACATCATTACATAACAGTAACCAGAAATTTAAAAAAATCTGAGGTTGTTTTTAAAAATGTACTTTTTAGCGACTCTGAATGGCAGTGAAAGCTTACTGGCATATTTGTAGATTCTGTTAATATGATTATGAAGTCTTTTGATTTAGGTTTTAGTAAAGTTCTTATGATAATTACTCATTTAATTATCTTATGGAACATTATTTATTCTAATGTTGCTTTTAGTGTAATTACAGTGCACTTTAACGCACTTAAGCAAGGAATTTTTACTGTGCACTTAATATTGTATGAACAAAAACATTGTATTGTGTGGTCAAGGGGGCAAGACCCATGAATTTTACTCTTTTTATATTTTTGATTTAAGATTTAATAATAAAATGAATCTTTGTGTGCGGACAAGGGGTCAAAACACAGAGGAAAATAATCATTCCAAAATATCTGTATTCCTGTAGCCAGAGCCGTACACAACCGCAAAACCAGCATACAAACATCAGCATATATAAAGATGGACAACCATCCAATCAAATGACAAAAACAACTGTAAGAGCTACCCCCCGATGTCGTTCACACGACACAGTGAATATAATTTTGCAGCACTGGTCTGTCTAAAAAGCTGGATAACAATTGCAGAGCCCAGCTGGTGTTTGTCAATATTCTATTGATCGCTGTGGTCGGACTCACTTTTCCATGGATCAACAAGATATTTTATATAACTCTGTGTGGTTTGGCTGGGCTGCTGTTCCCAGCCTGCTCACTCTGTGGGCTCATGCGAGGCTCCTGAAGCCACATTTTGTTGTTGTGTTTGCTCGCTTCTCCTGAATATCTGCCTCTCTGTTGGCATTTGGATCACTGTCTCTCCACTTCGTCTCCCCCTTCTCTTTCTGTTTATATGTATCTGTGCATCTCTTTTTCTCTCCCGGCTCTTTCTCCCCGTCCCCACGGATCTCCCAGGCACTTTGGCTCTTAACTGCTCTCTTCCTTTCTCTTTTTCTCTCACACTCCTCGTCTGCGATCTTCTCTCTGGTGTCTCAGTGAGTGCCAGGCAGGGCGTCCCTGGAGTGACCTTGGGGGTAATGAGCTCCTGATCACGAGTCAGGAAACCCAGCATTCAACACCCAACCCACCACCCTCCCCTCATCCCATGCAACACACACACACAAAAAAAAACTACACAGCTATCGCATGCTCAGCCCACAAAGAGAAATAGTATTGGAGAGGCAGGGCAGCGGGGCAGAGGTGCAGATGAAAAGAGCCTAGAGAAAATACTTCTTCAAGCTCTGATATACAACTACCAGACCTCCAAAGTAAAGTAAGTGCATTTTTTTCCTGTAGTTGCACACTTACTGATGCATGGCTTTCATGGGGAAGGTGTGATGTGATGGTGAGCAGAGAAGTTTGCTGTGCGGAAAGACTCGAGTACAGATGGTATGAGGGCCATGTATTTCTGTTGTGTTTTCTCAGTGTTGGGATGTTGCAGAACTTCTTCACTGTATTTTTGCAAACTTTGGATTAAGTTGCAAAAGAAACTTTTCTCTGGTGATCAAAACAGTGTTTTTGCATTTCTGTATTTTTCATATTTCACCAAGACGCTTCCATGCTCCTAATCGCTTTTTTGTTGCTCTTCCCATTTTAAGCAGATTTTGCCCTGAGGCTGTTGATAAGAGATAATAAACATATGAAAACATAAAAGACTATTAAGCTTAAAATGCTGAGAATTATAAGCGCAGATGGAAAAGTGGCTTGTAGACATACTGGGTAAACAATTGGAAAGTCCCAATAATCCAGCAGCCATGGGCTATGGACTGTGGTATTAAATCATTAACAGGGCCGTCTCCTCAGTGATTAGACTTCAAACATCCATATGTTTTGTTTATTATCGCCATCAGCCAAATATATGCAAGCCTGATTAAGTATGTCTGTGCATGCCCACTGGTTTGAAGTGGGCCACTTTTGCCGAGGATGTCGTAATTTGGGTCAGGCCTGACTGGAATGACAAACCCGGGGCGGCCGTATTGTATCAGCGCTATGTGGTCCGGCAGACCTTCTGCTTGCGTTGCCATGGCTCTCTCCAGCACTGGTATAGCAACCCGAGTCAGACCAAACACTGTTCCTCTCTGTCTTATGGGCATTCCTGCTGTGGACAAAAGCTCTCTCCGGCTCATTCTTGCTCGAAATGAGGTGTCCGCTTCATTTCTTTAGAATCAACACATGGTGTGGTCCTAATGAAAGAGCCGGGGGAGATTAAACATGAGGTGGAGATGAGCTTGAGAAACCAGCTTTGGGTCCGTAGGAAGTCAGAACACAATGTGGATTAAGCTGGATGACAGCCAGCAAGGGCCAAACTCATAAAACTGCTCAATTTCTTAAACCTGGCATTTTCCGTCCAAGATGGCCACTTGGAGGCCTTTAAGAGACATTTTACACATTCTGCCCTTTTCTCTTGTTAAACGCTTGCCCCGCAAACTTGCCCACGTGATCGTGCCTATATGTCAAGACGAAGCACAAAGCCGGTTCATTTCCTTCTGCGGCTGTACAAATGCTTTGACGAGACGGCTCACCATGGAGGAGCCGGAGCAATAAGGCATAGAATTGCCGCTGTTAGGGCCCTGAGAAGTCCGCTCCAGGGGGGAGGGAAGAGCTGTGAATGGAGCCAATTCTCATCTATAGGGCACAAGTAAGTGAGGGGAGAGAGAGTGAGAAAAGAAGGGTAGGGGGATGAGGACATACACAAAGATCCTCACATTGAGTGGCTGGTTTATTCTTGTGGGGTACGCACTGACCCCTCACATGTGGGATGAACAGAATGAGGCTTGATGGGGTCCAGAGGGCCTCCAAAGAAAGGGAGGACGGGATAAAGAGAGGAATAGAAGCAAAGAGGAGGGGAGAAATGCCAGGAGAGGCCTGTCAAGGAACCATCCTTCATTGCATCCAGTTGGAGACGTCATAACACAGGAGCCAAAATAAAATTGAGCTGAGAAAGGTGATAATATGGGCCTTTAAGGATGATTCTGGTCTTATTCTCTTAGTTTTGGCCACCATTCCCATTAGTGGTAACTTAATGAAAGGGCTAAAAGATGTCTGACAGAGCAAGAAAGAGAAGTTGGAGAGACCAACAAACTTCCATACAGGTTTTAACTCACAAGTGACAAAAAAAGTCAAATGGTCAAAAGCAGCAGAGGCTATAACAGGTTACCTGTAGGGTTCTCACAGCTAAATTTAAGACTTTTAAGACCTTTCTGATACCACCTTGAATTAAATTTAATGCCAACTTCAAGGCCATACTGGCCAAAGTTTGAAGAATATTTGTTAAAATCCATGTCAATTTTTACTTTAATACTTGAATTAAATATATATATTATAATATATCATTAATACTCCCATCCACACACAATTCATTTACCCTTTTGAGGCATGTGTCTGTACTCTAATAATACTAAATTAAAAAATTATATTAATTTGTTGCATTACAACCTTTCTCAATGGCCTCACATGGTGCCTTTTGGTCACAAACTCCCACTGAGAAAGGACAAAAAAACAAAAACATGAAGATCTTTGGAAACGAAATTCAAGACAAACATAAGACTCATTAAGGCCTTAGTCTGAGAATATTGAATTCAAGACTTTTATGACCCCCAGGGTACCCTGTAAAATTTTAGTGCTGAACAAGATATCCAGTTCCAAAAATACTGAATCCTACACTTCCTATAATGCAACTCAGAGGTGTGTTGTGTTTAACCCTCCCTGATTGGTAAACTGGCATGTTATTTTCTCACTTTGAAGCATTCAAAGACGCAAAAGATTGATAAACAGCTTATTTAATTAACTGAGCAGTAGCTGACACACAAAATCTGTACATTGCTACTTTAAAGTTGGTGTTGGCAGTTTTTTTTTGGAGTCACTGGGCCAAAATATCATACTAAACTTTATGCATATTGTCAAATGAGTGGACTGAGAGAAAACTTGATTTTTTTCTCTTACTCTTGGCTCTGTTTTGATGCTTGAGAAACTCCAGCCCATGACGGGAGACTTTGGCCAATCACAGGTCACAAACCCTAACTCCGGGGGACTGACCCCAACTCCCCACTGGATCCACAAACTTTCTGTTGCTGCTGTTACACAAGTTAGACCCAGCAATTTTGCTGGCAACTTGACCACTGTGAATTTGAGTTGCTAAAGCCACAGACTGAAGGTACATCTCTGGAGCTGCTGCCTGCCCTCCACCTGGCAAAGCAGTCCACAGTGGCCAGAAGTGAGGCAGAGGCCCCTTGGGGTGTAGTAGACAGCTAATATTTGTCTTTTGTTGTCTGCTAAAGAAAGAGAGCTTTATAACGAAGTAAAATTTAATAAACTGATGTATGGGAAACACTTTATGAAGAGTGTGCATATGTCTGTAGTCGTCTGGTAAGAAGAGAGTGCTTATATTTGGCCTTTTTTTGCTCTCTAGAAAACTGCGTACCCCAGCTTTAAATAAGTCCCAGGTTACCCAAACTTATTTGGAAGAGAAAATAAGGGTGAATTATAATACTATTACTGAGACAGCTTGTTGTAAACATCCATCACAGTTTACAGACTGACTTCTTTGTTTAGCTTTGACCGATTGTAATAGCCATAGTTGTGTTGGCCACACAGTTTTCTTGTTTTATAACAGATTATTATCATCATCTTGGATTTGTCCAGTTTCACCTCAGAATAAGGTGGTAAATGATTGGCTTGTTTTCGGTCTTAGTTTGTTTAATACAATCTACTCATTCAATAACAATGATGAATTGTTTTGTTGAAGTGGAATAATCCTGAGCGACTGAGCAGACCTTCAGGAAAACCACATGTCCTGAATTGCCACTGAAATCTTCCTGAATCTTTTGTCCAGCGGTGGTGATGAGCAGCGACTGCGAGGGGACCGGCTCCTGAGTCTGTTGAGTTAATAGTAATGTGTGAAACGTTCTCATGGAGACGTCAAGGAAGCAGCTATCTCATTACAGGCAAGGGCGAGACAATCAAAGCTGTCTGCAAACCCTCTAAGCTGCTGATGAGAGATTGTTCCTCTTGTGTGCTGTTGGTCCCGATTGTCTGAGGGAGCCCATTGATGGGGCTACTAATGCCTTTTGTGGATAAATTTAAATGCCAGAGTTGGGGGTTTGTGTTCGTGCACAAGTGTCAAGGCTTGTTGTGAATCTCTCGTCGCTTTTTGATCATCAAGATTTGTACCCTTAAAAAAAAAAATTCTTTCCTTCCTTAAATTCGTGCAGATTTTCTACTTTTCCTGTGGAAAAACAAATATCTAATTGTGGCCTGCATCTCCCCACCCTGCTGTTGGCTTGATCTGATGTTTGATCCTCAGAGAGCTAATGATAACCCGAGGCTTTCCACTGTAATCAGTCAGCTCATTAGTGTCCCACTCGGTCACCCAGCCACCCACACACACACACACACACACACACAGACGCATTTGTGCAAACACACACAAACTGTCCCCAGGCCTGCCAGTTGGTGACTGAGAAAAGAGAGGGCAGAGGTCACGACGCTGGAACATGAGTTCTCTACCTACTGAGAAAGTAAACACACACTGATCTAAGAGTGGACTCTAACATTTAATTGGACTTGTTTGATTATAGTGTTGATCTGTAGCACATTTAGACCACACATAAATCACTTTGCAAACCCTGCTAACTTGGTTTGATTTTTTTGTCTCTTATTCCAGGCATTCACTGAGAGATGTAAAAATATTGTGAGACATCCTGAGACATTGATTCTGCTTTATTTACATATGCAAAATTGTCAGAAATTGTTGTAAACTTCAATGTGTTTACCACTGGGTTATACAAGATAAACAAATCTCAAGAATCAGCCAACTGATTTTAATACAGAAATGGCTGGCTGCCTGGAACACTTGTAAAAACACTTAAACAATATACAAAAAAAAAATCAAAACAATAAAAAACAATTGCTTTTTGTGACACTCTCCCTGGTAGAAACACAGAAAAAGACGTTTGTTGCTGCTTGAAACACAGTGATGCCTCAGCAAAACAAAACAAAACAAAAAAACTCTTTTGTGGCACTGTCCTTCCTAGAAATGCAAAAAAGACAGGTTTTGTTGTTTGTTAGTCTCAAATAGTGATCTGCCCATCTTCCATCCTCTCCACTTTCCAATAACAACTTCAGCTGAAATGCTTTGTCAATCCAGAAACACTGATTTGATATCTATGAAGCTTACAAATGAACCTTATCCATAGTTTGCAGAAAAGTTCAATGCCAATGTTTTCTTCTGGGGACTGGACTGAGTCATTTGACCCAAGCTTAATATAAAAATATTGATCTGAGCAGCTTTAAGTATGCATGATATGTAAATGAGCTAATAATAAGGAGCTTGCAAATGTGCTTATCGGTTTGTGTGGCACTCATTTATCTCACAAGCAGCTTACACTGCTGCTGCAGTGTACACGATGCAGCAGAGGCTTGGGACAGATCTGCTGTGGTTGTGTATCTTTAGCAAATGTCATACAGGGAATACAGGTCCTGAGGGTGCCCCCCACTCCCACCCCTGGTTTGTGTGTGTACAGACTGTGAAACACAGGGGAGAGGGTAGTGTTTGTATTCCTATAATGAACTGAGGGATGATCTTGTCTCTCTCACACACCCTGTCTGAGAGTTGGAAAGTTTATGCTGCTTCAGTTTTTACCATAAAAAGAAAAACTGTAGCATTTTGGATATTAAAATTGTATGAATGTAGTTGAGATACTTAAAGAAATCAGTTTTTAATGTTGAACATCTGGTCATCCTGCTGTTAGTCCCTCTCTTACCACCCAATCACAATATTGTAGCATTATGTACGGTATTACATGGGGCATTATGTTGAAGCTTTATGCTTCTTTATGTTTTAACAGCACTGTGGTTAACTCTTTGAAACCTGGATCAACATCAGTTTCTTGTGTTACGTTCAGGTGTCTTTCACAAGCATTTAAACCTTTTGAACCTGAGCAAATTGGTTTGATTTCTTTTGAAAACATAGCTAAAAAGGCAATGAGCAACTGATAAGAGATGTCCTGAAAAATCAAAGAAACTGGGAAAAACTTACAAGCAAATGAGCCCAAAAGTAGCCAAAAGAGAGAAAAATAAAGAAATAAAAATATTATTTATTAATATAAAATATTACAATTTTTCTTTTATTTTTCGTGTTCTAATTTCAGGTAATTTTCTTTTAACTTTTCTATAAATTTCTTGCTAATTCTGGGTAATTTCTTGTGAAGTTGTTCATTGCCTTATATGTTTTTGATTTGACTTCAGGTTTCAAAGGATTAAGGATTAGTTAGGTTTAGGCACAAAAACTTGGTTATGATTAGGAAAAGATTAGACCAATGTTTTGGCTTAAAAAACTGCGTTTTGGGTTTCACCTCAGACACATTGACATGACAGGTATGAAACGTACAAATGTAACATATCCATGATTTGCAGAAATGTACAGTACTTTCTCCCGGCAACTGTGCTGTTTCATGATGATGATTACAGGTGCAGCAGAAATAAAGTAATCCACAATATCGACTCGGAAAACTTTCTCCCCAATGCAGAATCTTGCTAAATGGCTCGGAGGTAAAACCCTGAGGGGACTATTAAATACCATACAGCCAATATGCTGCCAAAGGTCCACCTAAATGCTGTAATCTATTGGCTCAATCAATGCAATCTCATTTTATTTAGAGACACTTCTCTGGCTGCTGTGTGGCAGGGAGTGGATTCGACCCAGCCAGTGGAGTTATTAGCGATATTATAATCATTTCTGCAGAGACTCTTTGATTCTTGCAAGGCGTAAACAGTGTGTAGGTGATATAAAAGGGGAGAAAAAGGCATTCAGAGACGTGTGGCAGCAGGTTGCTCTTACTCACAGGGTTTTGTTGTGATGTTGCCGCTGATGTTGAATGGAAAGTTAAATTGATCGTGAGCATCACTGTGTCTCCATTCCAGTCCCACCGCTAATTGGATTGCTAATGGTAATGTTGTACAGAGGTGACAAACTTCTCTGATTGGAAAGGTTTGAATGGTTAATCATGGAATGCAGCATTTTTTCTTTTCTTTTTTTAGTTTAGTGAACACATGAAAAAGAAGATTTCTTCAACAGATTCGATGAAATTGCATGTTTCAGCAACCCATTTGCCAAAGAAAAGTGTTGCACCGTGTGTTTCTGCACACAGAGGAAATGTATTTGTACTTCAGCCGATAACATAAAAATTTATATTTCAACAACATTGTGGTTAATTAGATTCAGGCACAAAAACCACTTGGTTATGGTTAGGAAAAGATCATGTTTGGGCTAAAATACCTGGCTTTGGAGGCACAATACCTGATGGACACTAAACAAAAATCACATTTTAGGGGGCTAAAAAGCTGCAGGAAACACAGCAACATGTCATGTTTTGGACCAAAATATGTGACCACAGTCCACACTGGAAAAGCAGCAATGTCCTCGTTGTTTGTGTGGCACTATCCAGGCATTAAAAAACAACTGCATTTATGTGTCACTATCATGGCTGGAAAAACAGTGAGTCGCTACAAACCACCCATGTTTGGGTGCTAAACAGCTGCTGTAAACACAGCAAAAAAACACCCACGTTTGGGGGCTGATAAGCAACTTGAAAAAGAGCAACCTAAAAGATAGATACCTAAAAAACACCCTGAAAAGCTGCTCAAAAACACCCATATTATTATATTTGGTGCCTAAAAAGCGTCATGAAATAAAGCAACAGGTCCCTACAAAACCACCTGCATTTAGCAACTCAACTCAGTTCCTAAAAATCTGTTGGATACACAGTGACGGATCCTGAAAAACATCCGGTTTTGTTGTCTTTTGATGTTGGACAGTGGTCTGCAGTTTGGGAGGCATCTTCACTCACTGTACCCTTCTCCTCCAGATGACAAAGTCAGCTCAAAAATCATGTTGATGTGATATTTATGAAACATGCACATGTAACATATTCACGGTTATACTAACATTTTATTCTGGCAGCTGGGCTAGTTAAAGAAAGAAAATATCTGCTTCTTTGTTATTGTAGTTCTTTTTATTAGGTCAAACTTTGGTATCCAGGCTGCTTAAAGGGCCACATCAATACTTAATACCAAAAATAATTTTAAACAGTTTATACAACCTCCTACTGCTAAAGGGGGTGTCTAATCCTTGGTTAAATCTCAGCAGGTTTTAATCTAGCCCAGTGGAGAGTTTCTGCAGCTCTGGGATGTCTTCCTGTTCCTCCCTCGGGGCACCACATTCTGGAAAAAGTACGACTCGGAGAGTTAAACACCTAAGATGGATGGGCAGAGGATTAGATAGGCCCACTCTACAGTCGCACCAAGGATGGTTTCATGTCCACCCACCAATAAGTGATTAGAAACCAGGATCAGTCAGGATGTGGGTGAGTTCAACAAAGCCCCGAGGGAGACAACGTTCTGTCAGGCACTTGTTACTTGCCCTAAATACCCTAAAATGTGCGTGCATGTCACAGCTGTCCCTTCACTGAATTATGCATTTTGAAGCTTTACGGAGAGTTAAAAGTTTCGTCCACATGGAGGGAAAAGGGAGAAGGAGGAGTGAGAGAGGAGAGTCGAGTGGGAAGGAATTGGGAGAAAGGGAGAGAGGCGAGAGAGAATCATTAGTCATATCCATTAGTATTCCGTCCACAGCTTGTGCTGTGAGACAGCCGGTCTGTCCAAACAAACAACCAGCAGAGGGGGGATGCCTCATTATTACTTCCCCTCTTTTTTTCTCACCCGGAGTTCACATTCCATCTGACCACAAACACCAGGCCGGGGCTGTGGCCTTGCCCTCCGTCTCCGCTGGAGTTTAGAGATGTTAGCAGGGC
This sequence comes from Plectropomus leopardus, assembly GCF_026936395.1. Classification (NCBI taxonomy): domain Eukaryota; kingdom Metazoa; phylum Chordata; class Actinopteri; order Perciformes; family Serranidae; genus Plectropomus; species Plectropomus leopardus. The sequence goes on from NC_142197.1 coordinate 7,028,513, forward strand.
TAGTAAAGCAACAGTTCACATGCTGTTTAGTACATGGCGAGGACAGTGCAGTGCAAGGCTGCGGCCCGGGAGAGGGAAGACAAAAACACAATGTGAATTCATGATGTTTGGTCCTCTGAGTGTTTTCGATCGACGCCCTCTACAACCTGATGCATTGTCTGGTGGAGGGGGGCGTCTTTCCACCCTTGAGACGTCCGCTCTTCACACGCCTGCCACCTTCCCTTCCCGACAGTTTATCTCAGAGTGATCCCAGCGCTCCCAGGAGGAGGCAGTCAGCTGGCACACAAACCTCAACAAAACAGAGGTTTTGACTGAATCTTTAACAGAATGTGTCCATTAAAATGCTGCAAATATTAAATTTAAACGAGTGCATATTTGCTTTAACTACCTTTAGATGAAAATATTCATGAGAGGATGACGAGATTATATAATTAATGGAGCATGAGTAACTGATACATGAAGACATTTCACTGCTGCTTCCCACCTAAGATGGCATTTGAGTTTCTTAATGAATAAATTTGTCTCTTCTGATCCACATGTACCCTGTGGTGTTTTGATCAGCTTTTATGGGTTACAGAGAGGGAGGTGACATGCGACAAGGGCCCCCCTCCTGGATTGGAATCAATTATGTACACCCATCAACACGGTGCACTTTTAGTGCATTATTTTTGGGCTTTTTTGGTGGAGTGGAAGCATGTAACTGCAAGCAACAGCATGACATTAGTGGAGCAAAGGAAGAGTCAGAATCTCTTTCCATCATTGCATGTTCTCTTTTCCCGTATTCTGACTTCTCCACCTCATATTTTGTTCTTTTCTTTGAACTTCTGTCTTTTCTTTTAATGCACGCATTTCAAAAAAGAGCAAAAAAAAACAGATCCTCCTTGGACACCTCTATGCTTCCAGAGATAACGTGCAGCAGTTTTGAACTGTTCAAAGGCTCGTCCCAGGGGCAGCACCCCGAACAAGTGTATTTAAGTACCCTTTCTTGCAAGTCAGATTTTGAACCTCTGCCATTTGTACCTTGAAAAGTTCAATTATGTACCTGAGTGACCTCTGAACATAACCATCAGGGAATACAGAGAGAATCAGAGTGCTGCCTTAATTTGAATGGCCAGTTCCTTCATCTCTGCGGTCCCTGATCCCTTTATTGCTACTTTCCCACTGGACAAAAAAACCCACCAACACCCAATAACATTTAGCTTTTGTCTTTGGTGGGAAATGGTTACAATCAGCATTCATTCCTGTGACAAACCTAAAGTCTTGACAATGCATTATGTGGTGGGGGGCACAGAATTTATTAAAATTACATACTGGCAACACGAAAAACAATCCCAGTGCAAAGTCAGAGAAGATATCTTGTCATTGTGGAAACATAAATAAAGTATTAAGAACGAGAAAGTCAGCATAGGGCGGGTCGGTCAAATCATCGTGGACTTTCAACTGGGAGACATCTGTTTGTGTCTCGTGTAAAACTGAAAGTCAACATAGTTTAGTGACTACATGGACTTTGAGTAACAATGCAAAGTGCCTAAGTAAACACAATATGCATATCATTTGTTTTTGTTAAGTTTTGGGTTTTTTTCACTGGAACCTAATGTTTTCTAAACTTAACCAAGTTTTCTTTGTTCTCTGTATCTAACCAAACTGCGACCATTTTTGGCCGTTTTCCAGCGTGTCCTGCGGTAACTTCTGCAACTCGTTGTCATTTCTCCGTCATTAAGCAGACCTTAAATGTTGATCCAAATTAGTTGGCACTAAGTTTGAAAGAGAGACTGAATAAGTGAAAAAAAGTAACCACTGAAACATGGTCACTGGCCTTCATGCTGCTTTCTGTGGTCTACTAACCAGGCTTTGGCACATTTATAACTTATAATAGAGAAAAAAAACAGACAAACACTTTTTTCACTTTTCAGATCCAGAAAAAGAGAGTTGCTGCCTTATATGAGACAAGAGGACCAAAATGGAAATAAGTTGACTTTTATCGGCTTTATTGTGTTATCCTCAACGATATTTGTCATGCATTCATTTATGAGCATCTGTTTCTCCACTCATTTCTTCAGTTTATTGTCAACCATCTGCATGATACATTGTTTGACACAAACATAACTAACTACGTGCCAATAATGCTACATTTCTACTTTTTCCTAAAGATTATTGTCCTTCTCCTGTAGCTTTTTTTGTGTGTGTACGCTCTGCAAAGACAACCAGTCCAGCACCCAAGTTATCAGATCAACCTCTATGTCACTTTGGGGCTCTTGCATGCCCTCTTCACTCACTCAGGGTGAAACTACCTTGACTGCAGAGGCTTGTGTGACACGCATTACAGCAAACGCCCGGCCACACTCTGCAGTGTTTGTACATGAGAACGCGATGTCTCCTCTGACTGTTCTAATGCTCAGTGGCAAGTTGGAAGGTCGTGTTTAATGCCCTGGGCTGTGACTGCGGGCGAGAGCCACTTCCCCCCGCCTCCCTCCAGCTCTTAACCCTACACCCACCCCACAGCTGAGCACAGCCCGTGTCATAGAGGGGTGACTGGCACTCGCACAGCAGCTCTGAGTTGTGTTTTCATTTTGAACGGAAATGACTGGATCTGTCCACGCAGCAAAATGTGCTGCCTTTATTTATTTGTAAATTGTGCCACATGTAGTGTTGCCACATTTATGGTGTGGAGCAAATAGTGCTTTGTGCAGATGAATGTAGACAATGACAGCAGCGGGCAAATCCGGTGGGTTTATGATCCTGATGGAAACAGCTTAGTGCGGACGCAGGGTTATGGTGAATTGGACGGATTTTATGAGGTGGACATCAGCAAACAGGACAAAAAATACACAAGTTTGGCTGGAAAATGGGACTTATTTTGAAAGGAGTGAAAATCTGGAGCATTTTATCATGCAGTGGCTACCTTTACAGTGAGAATGGATGCTTCAACACTCTTTAGTGCATGTGGCTTATTGGAATATTGGATTGTTCAGTGTCCTATTTTATAACACCACTGCAGCACATAACAGCAAATGAACTGTGGCCTCCCTGTATTTCAAATTCATGATTGCTTTTAGGAGGCTATTCTGTTATTCTGCACCCGTTTTAGCAGCTTAACAAATAAGTGAAAAGAGATTCGCAGAAACCTCTTTAGCTAAAGAAATCTGTGGTGAACTTCACTGACGTTCATCGGCCCTCGAACCGTCAATGGAGCCGTGGATAAACAAGCTGCAGCCGATTTTTATTGTGGAATATATTAGGCGGTGTGGATGTTGTGAATTGAATTCCCATCAGCCTCTCTAGCTGACGTCAGAGGACCTCAGGCGGTGGATCTCTGCGGTGCTGCATGTGCCGTCCTCGGTGACTGCTCTCCACTTAAAACTCCACCTCTCCCTCAACAAACACACACACATGCACACCGCCTGGTGATCCCCTGGGACCCTGATGCCAATTGCATGCCAGTTACCATGTTTTTTTCTCTTGTTTTCTTCTTTTGAAGTCCAAGAAATCTGGTATAGAAAGTTGTTTACATTTTATTAAGTTTGGTGTTAAGGTAAGATTTTTCTTTGGGAAAACAGGTGTTCAATTAACTTCGAGCCAGCTGGTGTTAGATATTTTAAAGCTGATGCTTAAATTGTTGGCTGCTTTTTAAATTGTGATAGAAACCCAGACATTGCATCATGCTGATTAGGCTTTAATCAGGCCATTAAATAGCCATTATCAGTAGTGATAAGCATTATACATATGGGTTAGTAGGGGCCTGCCACACCTATTATTAGGCTGAGAAGGCCATAATCAGGCCATAAAATGTAACTTTTCGCCAGAAACAGCTTTCATGGCATTTTTTCTTACCATGTATTAGTAAGTCCGTATAGAGTTTTCCAGGAATGAGTCCTAAAACCAAGAAATGAGTTGGCATTTTAGCTCCCCTGGTTACCTCGTCTTGAAATCAGGGGGATTTTTGAATGTGTTTTTAGGGAAGATGTCTGACATAATTTGTTTTTAAGCTTTAATTTAGCCTTAAGGCTAAATGACACAACAGAACGCCCTCACACTGAGCATAGCTTTACAGTTTCATTGTGGTGATGTTGACATTGTAAGTCAATGGGAAAAAAAAGTCTTTTTGGGCCACAGGGCATTACATGATGGACCCAGAAATTGTAATTCCACAAAAACTGGTTTCAAAGCCCACTGCACTTCTTGGGGACTTGGCCTAAGCCTAAGGAAAGTGAAACCTAAAGAACTGTCCATTAAATGAGCTGATAATGGCTTTTTCAACCTACAATACCAGTAGGAGTAGCAGTCCCCTACTGACTCCATTTAATGGGTTGATAACATCCCAATTCGGTGTCATCTTATACCGATTGGTCTAATAATTGTGTGCCTGAGATCAGCAGTTTGCTCTGGGGTGCAAGGCCAGACTCTGTGAAGAATTGTCCAAGTGTTTCCAGACTCTACAGGTTATAGGCCGGACTTTATCTTTGTCCATGAAACTTAGCAGCGGAAGACAGTGCTAGATGAAGGCAATGCGCCATGTTAGCCTCCCAATTCCATCTGCTTGTGCCAAATGGCCCCAAAGACAATGCAATAAAAGTGAAGGATTTGCTTCGGCCAAAAGTCATGTCCTTGACAGATCAGGGATGTCCAATCTTCCTCTGTCCACCATTCTCAGTAAATAACGTTCCCCCTGCCTCCTCGATGGCTGGAAATAAGACTGTCACTGGTGCTGGAATATAGTGCGTCGCATGCTATGCTTGATTCATTGAGGGTCGTGCAGAGCCTGGCAGAGTAGGAACTGAGTGACACTATCATTGCAAACTGGTGTAAACAAGTTAAAAATAGGAGTCTTTCTTTGTAGAAGGGTTTCAACAAGAAATGTTCCTCATTTTTGCAAAGAGAAACAAGATAATACGGTAATTATAATAGACTAACCACAAAACGTCAACAACACAGACAGTGTACAAATTATTAGGGGACCATCCTGATAATGAGTTGTTTCCCATTCAATCTTAATTAAGTTGAATTCTTCTGTAGCTACTTTTCTTTTCATTACAACTCCTCTTTTGTTATTGCTGTGAAAAATTAATAATGGCTGACTGCTTTTTACCTGAACAGCGAATTTCATACAAAAAAGAAAAGTCCTCCAAGTTTAGGCTACCAATAATTTTTGACAAAAAAAGAATGTAACAAAAGACAAAAATAAAAGTATAAATAATACAAAACAAATGCCTTCTGCTGAATTATCAATATCTTAAAACCTCTTTTTGGGGGGCAACAAAAACTGTAATGGCTTTATTCCAAATATAGCATAGGATACACTTAAACTTTTTTAGGTGGCTTAAAACTAATCAAGTAATGCAGAGTTTGCTCAGTTCCATTTGATTATATGTACATGACGTGACATGGCCATTTTCTACCCTGAAGATGTTGTAAATAAACAGTTGTGATTGTGATGTGGTCTGTACCACAGACTGTGTAAATAATATTAATTTATTGCAAGTGACTGAAAAGGGGCATATCTCCACCTGCCATGGTGAAGTCAGACATATTTCTGTCAGATCGATTCTCCCCCAGTGCTTGTACACTTGGACAAGGACAGTCGTCCAATTAAATGGCCTAATCGAGCTATAACCGTAGCTCAACTAAACTGTGCATGTAAACATACTGAGAGTGTGGTGATAACTCTGTGTGGAGCCCGTCACTACAAACAACCTCTTTCCTCTTCAATGCAGTCATTTGACTGATTGTTCACATTAAAAATATTAGTCTGTGCAGCTGTAATGTGCTCAAGGTCCTTACGTAAAGCGGACCTTTAGTGCTTCACCTTTTTTGTCAGGTATATATATATATATATATATAGTCTGAGTTTCATAATAAACATGTCCAGTGTTTGAAGAACTGAATTCTCAAAGAAGCTAGCATCAGCACCTGGGATTTTTTGTATTGGTTGTCTGCCTTAAACTGCTACATGTGGCTCTACATGCTAATGTCAGAGAAACCTTTAATCTTGGTTTCACATGTTGTAAATTTCCCCCTGATTGTTGATCATATTCCTGCTGGTACGTATTGCTGTGAAGATTTTGGTTCATGAGCTTTGGCTGGTTACTGTTAAGTCTTGGAGTGCATGTAGCAGGATTGGACCCAAATGAAGACAGCAGGAAGAATTGGAAGATTTTTGCAGCTGTCAAAGGGGAAAGAAAGAAAGCAGGCACAGAAAAAACACAACAGAAGTGGAGACAAACTGACAGAGAACAAAGGAACTGGGCAGATTTAAGTAGAGACAACACTAATTGGGGTAATGAAAACAGGTGAGCTGACTGCAGGACCAGTGATGGGCAGGTGAAACTAATCATGAAGGGGCAGGCAATCAAACAGACACAGACAGGGAGTGAGGTGATCTGAAATGAGAGATGTGAGTGACAAAATGATTCATAATCAGAAGAGGATTTACTGCCAAGTAAATAAAATAAAACAAATATCTAAAAAAAAAATGATAATATAAATATGGTTGAGATACTTAAAACGGTACCATAACATAACAGATATGTACAATGTTGCTGTTTCAGAATGAGAAAACAAGAAAAACTAACAATGAATGAATACTAGAGGAAAGGAAAAAACATGACATCAAGAGGAGATCAGCAGCTCATGGCTGTTACAGTCATTTCCCCGCTGCAAGTGCAATACTTCATGCTAATGTGAGGGGAAACTGTACTCTTGGTTGCCCATGTTATTAACTATTCCCCAGATTTCAGATCATACTCCAGCTGGAACATGTAGAGTTGTGAGGATTTTGCTTTTGAAGCTTTTATTAGTGATTTTTCACAATAGAAAGTGCACTATATTCAGTCATTCCTCGGCTGCAACAACGGTACAGAGATGCCAAGATACGGAAATGCTGACCAATCAGAGCAGGTTGGGCTTTTTTGGAATGGGGGCTCAAAGAGACAGGTGACTACAACACTGTGTTACAACACAGGCAGTGCAAGATGTTTTTTAGAAATCCAAAATTCAAGTAGGAACCTGAAAATGAGCAAAACTGGTTAAAAGTGTGTGAGAAACTGTGTCTATCAGCGTCGCTCACTTGAGCCAAAACCATTGACAGAGCAGAGCTATTTGAGGAGTTCGGGATGAGAACGGGCTGCACAAACCCCAGAAATTTACCCGTTTCCCTTCTGAATGTGATTTTTTAAATCTACACTTTACAATGTGCCTTTACATGTGCTTTTGTTGACGTCCAGCATTGGTTGCCATGTGCTTTTGTGCCTTTGTAGGGTAATCCCACCATGTGCTTTTTTTGACATCCAGTTGTCAGTAGCAGCATCCTGGAACATCAACAGCAGATGAAGAATGAAATGTTGAGCGTAATATGTAGATGCGGAAATCCACTGACAAAGCGGCAATATGTTACGACTTGGGATGAGAACGTATTGAAAAAACACAAATCTATTACAAATGACTCAAGAGGAAATGTTTGTAAAGTGTTCATTTGTAAAACATGACTTGCAGAGTGAATTTATCACATATATTTATTCAGAGCACGGGAAGTAAAGGCTTTATGTCTCATGCAAGCATCTATCTCCCTGTTTCGCCATATCTTTTGAGAGACAGAAGAGTTTTGACATGTTTGAGAGGTTGGTGCAGTCGGCGGGTATTTCATGCCTGTTTCACTGAATGAATTTTGATGGGCTGCTATGGTCTGGGCGTCTTTAACAGTCCCGACAAGCCTTTGTTCTTTCCCTGTTTTCATGTCTGATCCCCAACAGCCCACAGGGGGAAGCTCTGTTGGCCGTGCGCTCCGAAAAGCCTTTCTGTTTGATCAACTTCTAACATATTTGAACAATTTAGGCAGGGATGAGTGCAGGTAATTCAAAGCCTGCCAAAAGAGTGTTTTGGGGAGATGAGAAGACACGGCGGGTTCACAAGAAGTAGCGGAGAAACTGTGCTTTCTCATTTCTGCGCTGTTGCATACTCCAAAACTACCCATCAACGTGAACACAAACCCCTAATGTGGCTGACACCCTCCATCTAAAAAAAAAAAAAACCCATTTGAAATGGTCCTATCTCCCCCCGAAAACCATCTCTACCCTTCTTCTGCTTCCCTCTCCTCGGGCAATAACTTGTTTCACCCAGTAGAGGCCAGTGTGCAGCTCCTGAGGTCATCTATTCAATATGACAGCTGCAAAAAAAGGGCGTTTGATCACCTTCAGCAGAGGTCACAATGATGAGGGAGGGGGGAGAGTCAAAGCAGGAGAATCACTACAAGGAAATCAATGGGACATCGAGCATCAGGAAACAAAGAGACAAATAGTCTTTGACAGTGAAGTAAGGCAAACATTAAAGCCATCTCCGCCATTGTTTGAGGTCTAAAAACACAGCGAGCGGGAGAAAAAAGCCCTGTTCAATATAACCATGAAAGGACGCTGATGGTGGGTGTCACTGAATACAGTTACTGCAACAGAGTGCAGATGAGAGGTCAGGGCCATTACGAATAGATCATGAGGGCCCTCTGCTGACACCTAAATAAAAAGAAACCAATATCACCATCAAAACAAAAGTCTCCTGCTTCCAATTTCTGCCGCACATTAAGAGGAAAAATAGACTTTACTGAAAAGGTGTGATTATTTACCGTGGTTGAGTCATCAGAAATAAGCTGCCCCCCTCCCCGCCCCGCATGTGGAGAATTGAAGTGGGACTGGGAAATTCTAATTATCCTTTAGCACTAAAATCTTATTTCTAACACCCACCTACTGCTGTAAAAGAAATGAAGTACTGATTTAGTGATCAAAGGGGAGGTGTGGAAGGGATAAAGATAGCAGTGTGATTATGGTGAAAGTGTTAAAAGCCTTGAGGGGTGACCCGTGATTTGTTTTCAGTTTTGACCCTGTGCAGTTGAAGATGTGCAGCTTTACAGCCTCTTTGTACACGTGTGAACCTAAAGATGTAATGATGCCCTCGACTCTGCAAAATGACTCATACATATTCGCACATGGCTTTGAAATTCATATTTTACATAAATTGTGACAGATTTTGCAATTACAATGAAGTCAAATCACTTTTTCTAAAGCATTTTCACCAGGTCCAGTGCCACAGAAAGCTGTCTTTCTTTGAAGAGACATTGCTGCTTTTCCAGTATGGATTATGCCTCCAAACTGGGCATTTTAAGCCATAACTTGGTCTTTTCCTAACCATGACCAATTCATTTTTTCTGGCAATTTGATGTAAGTATTTATTTTTTCATCTCATGACAAACTAAAATTCATCCAAAACATTCTGTGTTAAGCCCAAAATTTTGCAAATAATGTTGGGAAAGACAAAAACTTTACTTCAACTCTGCCCAGCTGTCTTTAAGTTTCAGCAAGGTTGCTGGGGAAATTTGAGGAGAAAAAAAATACAGGGAGAAGCAAATCCTCATCTAAAGCAGCAGAAAAACACCGTTATTGAACGGTTCACCTAAAACTACCGTCTCTCTGCAGGTCGTCCACCTGGGAGCAACTGTGAATGAATATTAATCAACCAAACATTTCAAACTGGAGATGGGAGTCGAGCAGAGGTTTAGGATGTGTGCATGGACTCACTAACAGGGAATCCACACACGATGGGCACATATGATTCAAACTGAAGGGTCACTGACTGATGTCCTTGGGAGAAAATAGTTGAAAATGACCACTCATGATTGCCTCATACCAAATCGCACAGGTTAGTGATTAAAAGGCCGAAACTTGCTCGGTTGCAGTCATCCCTGAAATTGGACGGATATCGAGGTAATGCTGCGACTCAAAGAGCTGTAGAGACAGATCATTATTGTTATTTTAAAATCAATAGGCTTTTTTTAGGCATCGCTTATGGGGGGCTTGACTGGGGCCGAGGATGTGTGACGTGCGTCTCGTAGATGCAACTATATTTCTCTCCGCAGCTGCCGTGTGATCTGAGGTGAGCCTCAGCCTGGAGGGAAATGTACAACTGTTTGCCTTTGTGAGCCGTTTGTAGTCTGCAGTTGAGCTTTGTTCCACTGCCACACAAGCTGCAAGGGCTGAAGTGCTTCAGCAAAACAAAGACACCATACTGTATCTTTTATTTCCCTCCAGAGACCATATGGACCTGCACCTTTAATGCCTATTTCAAGAAGGCATGAAGAAACACATTAAAGCACCTCTGATTCACAGTACGTGGGCTCAGGAGACAGCCATGTTGAAATGTGATGGGTAAATATATATAGCATACACAGTATAGGTTACCCATATCGATGCCAGCAGTGTGACACTAATACTGTAAACACGACATTACATGTCCTCAAAATGGTGGGACGAGCTGTCAAAACTGTCCACCACAATTTGTTTTGCTAAAGTGAGCAAACACTATCCGCCCACACTTTCTCAGTTATTGTCTTGCGTCGATGTCAGACAGTCAAAACTTCTCATCTCGCACGGCACGGCGTGTCTCGGTGACGGCACGGTTTAGCATGCCTTGCAAGCTAATGTTGCCACCACTGTCACCACTGCTTCCCTCCAGATGCAAGATGAGATCTGCAGGCAGACTGTAGGAGGAGGAGCGGTGGGGGGGGCATTAATGAATCCTTTGACTGTCACATCTTCACTCTTAACTTGCACACAGCCCTGTGCAATATTCTCCAGATAATAAAACAGAAATACCAAATTAAATCAAATGTACAAAAGCAGCTTATTCTGTCTTTGAATTTGCCACAAACAACAATATGCTGTACATAGTGCTAACAGATTAGTCATCATTATTTTGCACAAACCTGATGCATAAACCTTTTTAATCAGCCTGTCTGGCAGAATCTAGCTGGTACTGTGCTGTAATGCGTTTCGGATAAAAATACCCACCAAATGACGTAGGTTATGTTCTGATTGCAGAGAGAGGCACATATCCTGCACCCACAGCTCCTTGGCACTTGTAAAAATTTCCAACCACTGACCTTGAAGCTCCGTTGTACTCTATTAAAGTGAAGAGTGGTGGCTGGCTTTAATTGACATTGGTCTTAAGACCACAGGGGCGTCACACTGCAAATAACCTTTTCCTTTGCTCACAGACATCCCATTGACAGACACATCTGGTTTATGAGGCTTCTTGTCTCTGTGTGCTTTAAAATTATTGTCATTCTCAAAAGCACATCTGTATAATGTTATCTTTTGCTTATTATATTATGGCTGGGCATATTTCCAATATATTTCCTGTGCAAATTCCAACCCAGTGACCCGAAGAAATGCTCACATTTTGCGTTTCTGCAAACCACAGATACGTTACATTTGTACTTAATTAGGTAGTGGATACGTTGAAACCTAATGATTCTCAAAAACGCTGTAGTGAAGATGTGGTTAGGTGTAGGCGCAAAAAGCACTTAGTTCTGGTAGATAAACATCACGTTGTGGCTTAAAAAAACACATTTTGTGGAACAAAAGCTGCTTGAAAAGTAGGGATGTGTCAGTGAAAAACACTCAGGTTCCTTGGCTCATATGCAGATGGAAAATGCTGCAATATGCCACTAAAAACATTCAGTTTTGGCAAAAAAGCAGCCAGGTTTTGTGGCTCAAACGCCCCTGGGAAAGCAATGATGTATCAGTTATAAACTCCCAAATTCTGTGGTGCAGACACAGCTGAGAAACCCCAAGTAGTAAAATACACCCATGTTTGGTGACTCAAATGCCACTGGGAAACGCATCAATGTGCCACTAAAAACACCCAGGTTCGGTGAAAAATGGCCTGTTTTGGTTAAAATGATGCTGAGAAATGTTGGAAACTGTCAGTGAAAAACACCCAGGTCTGGTACAACAAACGCAGTTGGGAAATTCCCCTTTGTTTTGGTATAAAACACTCAAGTTTGGTGGCTCAAACACTGCTGGGAAATGCTGTGAAGTGTAAGTGAAAAACTCCAAGGTGCCTCTAGGAAACGCAACAGTACTCCACTAAAAACATCTAGATATGGTGTCACAAATGCAACTGGGAAATGCTGTGATATGTCACAGAAAAACACCTAAGTTTGGTGCCACAAACACCACTTTACCACTAAATACACCCAGGTTCTATAAACACCAGTGAAAATGCTACAAAGGGTCACAAAAAGCAACCACTGTTGTTTTTTGTTGGTCTTGAGCAATGGTCTGCACCTTGGTAGCCATCTCACCCATTATATTATAAATTTGCAAATTTATCACCTCCGTGGTTTGCAGAAATGTAAAATGCCAACATTTTCTTGTGGAAACTGGGTGGCCAAATTCTATCACAGGGGCCATTAACCACAGTTTTAACTTGGTTTTGAAGGCAGGTTCATGTCCTCATAGTGAATGTTATATTTGCCTCATCAATTTGCCTCTGCAAAGTAGCGACTGCTGTCATGCTGCACCGCGCTACAATATTCTCACTTCTGAATGTGAACATATGTAAATTTGTACCGTAATGTGACTATCATAACTCAGTGGGTGAAATAAACAAAACTCCTTGCAGTGTTTGTGCCTACAAAGAAATAAATCTGCCATATAAATAATTTTTGATATTGTGCTTCATCCCATACTCAGCTCATAAAAGCATAGATTTACTGCACCAACAACAGATGTTTGTTACAATAGTTGTTCCTTGGATTTTGGGGGTAAAAAAAAAAAAATCATGCCCAGGTTTTAGGTTTGCGGTTTGTTTGAAATAAACGAAAGAGGATTTGAGCAAAAGGAAGCCACCTGTAGGAGCTTTTCAGGAGAAAATGCAAGAGAGAAAAAAGATCTCTGGAAAGTAGAGAGCAGAATTACCACAGAAATGAATTTGTAGGACCTACAGTAAAGCAAAAATGCTGACAGACTTAGAGTATGCTGCTCTTACAGTGGGCTAAATGTTCTCAGCCTGGTGTTAATCCCTGTCCTGTACTCTGCTGCTGGACACGTTGCTGTGACCATGATGCTGTGAGAGAACCTAGTGTGGGATTACAGGTAACTGGAGGCTTTATCTCTCCACCAGCAGCTGCAGTCGTGCTCCCTCTCAGCCTCGCAGTGTGACGCCTCGTTTCGGGGGAAGTGGGTGGTAAACCTCTGTGGGGAAATGTTGGTGTGTGAGTAGGTGGTAGATGTAGGATATCTGAGACTGAAATCATGTTTAAATCCAGTGGATGAGCAATATCTCCTCTCTGTTGTGTGGTATGCAATATGGGGTCTTGTGCTGAATCTGAGGTTTTACTGCACAGTGGAGCTCCAAGCTTTAAGCCTGTTGTCATTATTATTCAAATCAGGACCAGAGTCAGCCAGCACAATGCGTCGTAGTATCCCACAGCCACCAGGGGGCTCCCAAATGCGATTTTTCCTAGGTTCAGTTCTGTTTTAATTTAAATATATACCAAAATGTTCTAAATTTTTGTTTTTTGGGTTGATATTTGACAAATTATGAGATTATAACAATTTACAAAATTTGGAATTAGTTGGGGATTTTAAAAAACTGAGGTGTTATAACTAATTCCGGGGTCACCATATGACAAATTTCGGGACATTGGGGGCATTACAGTGAAAGTTAGAATCATAACATAAACTATGTTTATGACTGTAATCCAAGTCAAGGGTTTACAGGCCCCATAACAGATTTTTTGGGCAATAAAACAAATTTTGCCGCTTTAATAAATGTTGAAGTTCAACTGTCCTAATACATAGTTTGAGATAATACAATTTGTGGGTTACTATACCAAAGTGTGGGATTTTGGCACACTAAACAAAATAAAAAACAAAAATGTGTCATTAATTCATGCTTCATAAAAAGTGACAAAAGAGATGTTGTGGCTCAGTAATCACATAGAAACAGTGAAATAACACAGCTGTGTAGATCCGGGTGATGGATGGGTGTACAGACTTTAAAATGGGAACAGTCTCTTAGTATCTTACTCAAAGAAAACCCGGGAGCCCGCAGATAGTTAAAATTTTATTGATTTGGTGCAAGTCCTTGCATTTTGATGACTACATCATCATCAGTGAAACTTTTGTTCTCCACAGAACGCTATGATCCCATTGTGTGTGAGGCTGTGTGTAAGAAACCTTCACTCATGTACTTTATTCTTTATTATGTGACTTCAATGCCAACTTCATGTGAAGAAGTTTTCTCCTTCTCAAACTTTTCTGTGAGACAAGATCCAAACATGAGCCTTATCTCCGAGCTGTCAGTTGTCTAGTTTATTATTAAGTAAATGCCTTTAATCTGTTTGTTACATGTAATACAACTTTATAGAGAAACAAAGAACTCAACTCTGTGCTAAACAGTTTGGTATGAGTTGGCTAAACAGAGTGACTTGAAAGGCTTTATAAGGTTAAATTGGTCCTTTGTGGAGAACAATGGACAGATTGAAATTAATGGAAAAAGATATGCCACTGACAATGTTTATGTGCACAAAATATTCAGTTTTTTGCCTTTATAAAGACATATTTCTCCTAAGCTGTGTACATGGCTAATAAAAATGTATATTCCATCAATATTTCTGTTTAGATGCAGTCTTGCATACTCCTATGCCCTAACATGTCGTTAATCAAGTCAAAATGATTAAAATGCACCATAAACATATCAAAACAATGCTCCTAAAATCAGAATAATATTGGCATATTCCACGTGTCTCAATGGAAAAAGCTATATTCAGAAAATTTAAATGAAAGATGCTGTTTACATGACTCGCATTAAATTTGGAATATCGTCATATTTGGAAAAGAAGTGGGATATTAGTGTGCATGTAAATGTAATCTTTGTTAACATGCACGCGTTTGTAAGCTTAAGAGAACTGTGTATTAGGTCAGCGGTAGAGGCAGTAATGCTGAATATATGGAGAGACGACACAGAAGTGGATTATTCTGCAAGCATGGTTTCAGAAGTTTCGAGACATTCCTACTTTTGTCTAAGACATAAAACTCGTCACACTTGGAATTTATTGTAACTGCAGAACTGAATAGACTTCAGCCTTCATTTTCTCCTGTGCAGAAGGGGTGTTCAGTTTATGGATGAACATATCTCAAGCACAGAATCCCCAAGATGAACTGAGTATACTGAGCCGTGTGCCATCATCAGTCGTGATATTCTCTAAGTTACCTCCTTGTTGAAATTTTAATGGCAAACCGTGACATCCACGAAAAAAAAAGCATGGTGTAAAAGCACTGTCTTAGACAGGTGTTGCTGAGTTATTAACCTCATAAACTTTGCTGATATTAAATCTAGGGGGCAAATCCCTTCTGAGTTTGTGCCAGTTTGTTATTATTGTTATTTGTCATCAGCTGTAACAAGTCAAACTGCTATTAACCAAGATCTGAAATGTCATAATGATTGGTGCGGGTGGATTTGGCTTATTTGGCAGTATATGGTGAATTATGCGTTTGCTCAATGTACCATGAGCTGGAATGAGCTAGAGACCTGAAACTTGGCACCAAAACTGGATGTCCCACTGCTTCACATGCAATTTGATCCTGATAGACTTAATGCAGATGCTACAATTTACACTAAAAAGTGAAAATGTTGACAGGCCACGCCCCTCGCAATGTAAGTTTGATTGACTTGGAATTTAAAAACACTCCTACAAAATAATATCCTGTACAAAAAAGCCTCTCAGACAATTGGGACCACCATGATGGATTCTTTGCTAATTTGCATAATGTTAAAAAAGTCAAATGAATATTTTAGGAATTTTTGGGATCTTGTCTCTATCAACACCAAATTTGGTAAACAGCTTTGTAGGACTGAGATACAAACAATAAAACCTACAATAAATAACTAAGATTGGTCAAGAAATATTGGCGCTATCAATCAAATAAAAAAACATTGCTTATTGCAGGGCTTAGCAGAAAAGACTATAAATCAAGTAAGCTTGAAGAAGTCCTGATTAAAATCAGTAGAGAGATCCTGCACTAAGTCCTGAACATACCTGCTAAATTTCATTCACATCCAATAAAGGGTGATCAAATGGCGGGACTTTGAGTGTGCTATTATTGAAATCCACACATTGCAATGATGAAACAAGCGTGTGATTGGTCCTGATCCTTCTTTAGACAATTTAAAACAGCTTGAGTGACTATTCTCAGCTTTGTGAAGCCTGAAACTCACTCATTGTTGTATGTGGCTTTAATTTTGGGCAACTGAGCTGCTTCCTTCTGCTCCCTGAGAAAGGGCTTAAACCCTGGATTTTGTTCCAAACTGAAGGAAACAGCTGTGAAAGAAAGAAACTACAAACATTTTGTGGACCTGTTTAGTGCTACTTAGGATGAATTGATAAAGAATAAAATATTTTGCTGGACTTAAACTTTTAACATCCAGAGAGCAAGTTGAACAGTAATTAATGTACGTCTTTCTAGCTGACTCTGCTTTATTACATAATTCATTCGGGACTTACTGACAGGCATTCATGTACGCCAGCATGAAGCTGCAAAACAGCTTAATGAACACATATACACAGTTGAAATAAAACCTTAAAATGAACCTGTAGCTTATGTTGAGTTTCATAAATCTAAATGCTATTCATATTTTGCCTTTTTACTGTATTATTCATGAGTGAGTTATATCTGCTCCAGTATTATTTACCTCATTCTCACTTTTAAGGACACTGTGATTTCTGGGCTCTTGAATAAGCTGCTGCTGCCACTCTGCTTCAAATGAAAATCCACAGTCTGTTTACAAGCAAAATTAAAAAACGCAGAGATATGAACAGCATTGTTCAAGTGGACAGAAATACAAATTCTCTGTATATCTCTCTCAGCTTAATACGTTGAGTAAGAAGTGGAGGAAGGAGCAGACAGAGGGGAGAGTGAGAGGCAGGCAGGCGGGCAGGATGGGAAAGAGAAAAGGAGGATGGCTTAATCAACAGGCGGACAAAACTGGCCACGCTGTGTGCAAAGGCTTTCTCATCCAGCATATTTTAATGAACAAGTGACTCAAGGTGCTTTCAGCGGGTTCCTGAGAGGAACACTCGCACACTCACATAAAGATAAATGTTGCCTATTCAATTAGACAGGGTCCTCTGAATTGGTGCCTTTGGAGAGTCGACAGGAGAGAGCGTCACAGAGAAGAGAGGGAGGCGCTGACTGTTGATGCTAACTGTGTGGGGCTTGAGGGACAGTGCAATGTTTCTGGGCTGTCAGCAGCTGGGGGGTCACACAGCAAAGGTCTGGTGTCCAGATAGTCAGGATCTAAGGGGGACGAACCCATCTATTTCTAGCAATCAAAAGGCACTCAAACAGAGAAAAAAGCACGAAGGCAAAGAGCGGTGATAAGACGTCCCCCGAAGCCACACTGCACACAGGTAATTCAGCTGTGGCTTTTCTTTCCTAAAAGAAACAGAAATTAATGGTCAGGATGAAAGCTGTGTGAACACAACACATTCCTATCAGCATGATCTCAAATGATCAAACCTGCTGACTCAAAATGTTCACACTGTGTTGCCTTTTTCAGCATATTCTCTTAATGTGCCACATCTATCAGTGTGCGGCCTGTGAACCCTTTTAGTCCTGACATTTAGTACCCGGGGAAACCACATACTCATGAATACTATTGCAGCTCGAGTCATGCTTCATGTCGGTTTGTGTGGGTATGAGACAGTCCCCCCATGAGTCTGTGATCTTTTCATTTCATGAATGAAAATTCAACCAAACCATGCAACATTTGAGCCACTGTAACAAGTGAATTTCCATGCTGGGTTTGATCAATAAAGGCCATCTTATCTTATCAGAAGTCTATTATTTGTTATGTTGTTATTTTCTTTTAATTCTTGACATTTTTTTCCCAAAAAACATTTTTACCAATCACTATTTTTTTATTGTATGCATAATCCATTTTAGAATCCAATTCTATTAATGTCATGTAAATTTCTTTTTACATTCAGTATTATTTCCATAATTTATTGCCAATTAACATGGAATTGTTAAATATTTTAAAATGGTAAATGGACTTCACTTGTATAGTGCTTTTCTAGTGTTCAGCTGAAAATTAACTGAATTAAAATGCTACAGGGTTCAATGGGGGCAACCATGAAATGGGAGCCGCTATTGAGCCCCCTTGAGGCAAATCCATTGTTTCCACGTCTTTGTGTCTTAGTGCGTCTGCATGACTTAAATGTTGTCATCCACCGATGTCTGCGCTCTGCATAGATCCCTGTGTGGACGTCCTTGTACAGCTCTTTTTTTGTGATTATGCAGACTGTATGCACGGCAAGCACATCAGCTGCGCATAATAATCTCTTGGGCCACACTCCAATCCAGTCCAAAACACTGTGGTTAGGCCAGCTGCCACCGTTGCACCTCAGCGAAGTTGGTTTTGAGTTGGATATTTGACAGACTTTAGCTTCGGACCCAGAGGAGTCTTTAGTTTCAGTTTCAATGTTGGCAGGAAGAGGACGGTAAACTCACCTCCCAACCGTCATATTTACTGCTGGGAGCTGAAGTGGATCCTCAATGGTACCGCAGTTGTCTGTGGACGTTCAGCGCAGAAGTTATGTCTGAGTCTTGAAACACTGGTTTTAAAGCAGCTATAATTGATATTTTTCATAAATAGTGTAAATGAAAAGGGTTGCTTGTAGTGATAAACCTACAGAGAATTATCACTTGAATCCGCAGCCCCCCTCATCTTTTATGCAGCATTATATTGAGTTTAAGCTCATTGTGTAGCTTTGCAGTCCACAACTTCACTGATTTATTTATTCCTTCTGCTTCGTAGCGTCGTTATCTGCTTATCAGATTTTCATAGCTTTTTCAGTGAAAAAGCTATGAAAATCCAATGCACACTACCCACTCATCATCAATCAACAGACCAACACAGTGAGCTACTAGCTGAAGTTAGAGAAACATACGGTCTTCCCTCATGCACTGGTGGAAACCAAAACGGAGATAAAAGACAGTGAATATTGGACCTCTTAAAACGTAAACATGACTCCAAATAAATGATGATGCCTTTCTGTAACTGCTAGATGTGTAAATAAGCAACTGCTTGCTATCAAGTCAACTTAAGAAATGACAATATGTTAATAGTTTGTGATCAGCTTGTTTTTTTGCCCCTGAGTGGCCAAAAAAATCAGTTGTTATAGGTTTGAAGATATACTCCATACAAGTATGAATAGGAACAAAAACATCCAATGTATCCACACTAGATTTGACACGGTATCTCTGTATAAGTGGGTTAGTTTATTTTGTAACAAATTAAATTACCACAAAATAATTACCATAGACAGCTTGAGGCACCTAAGCATCAACTTTTCGGCAACCAAGAAAAGCAGCCTTTGTTGAAACTCTTTTTGATGTACATGCGTTTTGAAGTTTGTTTACCCGAACAAGTTCAAATGTATCAATCGCCAATGTTTTCACGGTGATATGATGTATATATTAATCATACTTAAGGGAATAAAACTGAAAACAGGTCCACTTGTTAAAATAGAGAGAAAACAACTTCAGACAGTAGCAAACTTTTAAAACTTTTCTTGCTTTCATTCACAGCTCCCAAACTTTGAACATTCTTTAATAGTTGTTTGAAATGTTTACCCCTTGAGTCAGTGTTAAAAACATGTTTTGTTTTTTTGGTATTTTACCAACCTGTCTCCACTGAAAAGAAGCCCTTATTGAAAGTTTGATCCACTCGTGTGGCCCCCCCTGGCTCTCTTTGTGCAGTTTCTCATGTGAAAACATGGCTGAAGTATTACAAAGCGAAAGAGGGAGTGGAGTTGCCTTTAAGAGGAAAGTTGAATTCAGTCTTCATTTGAGGTAGTACAGTTTTATAAACCAAAAAAGGGAGGGTAATTGATAACTACTGGAGTTTGTCATACCAGTGACAGCACAGGGTTCATAATGTCCTCATATTAGAGCTAATAATAAAGAAAAAGGGGGCACAGAGATGAATGGGCGGATAAGCGAATGAGTGGGTGTTTGGAGGCGTAGATATAATATGATCAGCGTAATGGAGGCATTCATGCATAAGCAGAAGTCTTCAATTTCAGCTGTTTCAGCTCCGATGCTCTCACTGAGCCATTGTTTGTCATCCTTATTATTGTGTTTTTATCATTAAACAAGTCCATCATTCTGCACCGCTGTTCAAACTGAGCTCACTTTTCAAGACTTGGCCTCAAACACAAACACACACACACACACACACACACACACAAAGTGTCACACATGCTGTTTTTGTTCCGGAGCGCGGCTCCCTGGGGGCTCCTCCAGGGCTGTTCTGAGAGATAGCGGGGACCCTCTCCACACACTCTCTCCCCCACTGTCTGACCTTTAAAAAACACAAGTCAGAAAATGTGTGGCATTTTCCTCTAATCATCTGCACCTAAACACATGAGAAATGGTGGTGTGCTTCAATTAAGGCGTCCTGTGGCCCCCATGAGAAATGATTCACTTTTCTTCAGTGGAAGTCATTATCAAACCCGGAGCTATTATTGCACAAGCAGCGTTTTCTAAGTGTCCTCTTATATGATTTACCATATATTTATCTACATTCCTGCTGTAACCCTACACACAGCTGTTTATGCTTTTTGTCCCCCCAGCAGTAACCTGCTGTTTTTTTGTGGCTGCATATTGGAGCTTTATGCTTGACTTTACATCCTTGTCTGACTCTTTCAAAGCCCCCCCTCTAGTCAATACACTTCTCATGTCATCTGCGCAGGAATCTCTCAAAAGCTCAGCTCCAGGAAAAACACAAACCGAGAACCTCCTTTCAATCCTTTCAATATGCCCTGTGTCTAGGTGAGGCATTCGCTTCTCTTCTGAAACACAACTACCGAGATGGGAAAGCCACTCAGAAGTGGATTTTTTCTGCCTGACTCTTCCCAAGGACATAGTGCTGTATCCTCTGTCTGTAACTAAAGATAAACAGACAGTGAAACATAAAGAAAACTCTGTCAATAAGATGCGTTTTCTTTTTGTTTCTGTTCTCTGAATATCCAACATAACTTAGTAGGAAAACGCACACAAACACACAAATGTAACATATCTGTGGTTTACAGAAACGCACAATGCCGACATTTTATTGTGGAGGTTGGTCTGGACATAAGCATTCATTTGAAGTCGTGGACTTTGGTATGTGCAGGTACTGTGAGCTGCACACAGAAGCTCCTTGGTTGTTTTTTGGACTTGTTTTTTTGGTGCACTTCTGCCTCAGCATAGAGTCCTTTGCATTACTATTAGATTTGCAAGACTTGACTTTGACTCTACCTCAGCTGTGTGTGTTTGTGTTTTCCTCTGGGCCTGTGCTTTGTACCATATCTTCCACACAGCAAAGAGAAAGGTGAAGATGGTCAGGTCTTTCTTCTCCAGGTCGGACAGACCTCTGTGACCTGAGTGGTCTTTTCCACCTGAGACCACTGTTTACCACTTGGAAGAGAACTCTGGGTGTGAGATTTGAACCACCCTTTCCTTTCGATTGCATGTTCATGTGCAATGTACCGACGAAACTAAAAATGCTATGAAAAGACGGGAAGGCCACGGGGAGAATGGGGGAAAAAGCTTATTGCACAAGACAAAACATGCTTAGTGCAGCATGTTTCCACTTTGCCATCCACAACTTTCTGCTTTGCACTGGGAAGTTGGGTTTTTTTTCCCTCACTGCCCTGTTGTTCAGTGTTGCACAGTAATATCAGTCTTACGTCATGGAACATGTTTGGCTGCCATCCCTCCTTTCACTTTGCAGATGAGATAGGTGGAGCGTGGTGGCTCATTGCCGTCCTGCTATCAGAGTTCATCCCCTGTTACAGAAATAGAATAATAGTTATTATTGTAAGTCTAGCTCACTGCACAACCCCTAAATGTTCGCCTGCCATTCCATTAATCACCGAGGATGTAATGAATTCATGGGCACTTTATGATTGGCTGAGCATGTCATCCCAAGATTTTAATATGCACCATATTTTATTGAGTGAATTATAAGTACGGATGCTTCCCGGCACTTATATAAAGAAAATCACCATCCCCTGGCAAATGTGAGTCCAATATTCACTCTTTTAAGGACTCTTTTTTTAGTCACTGCCAACTCCTGAGGGAAATATCTTGCTCTTTAGCTGCTAAATGCTCCACTATGTTCCCTTGCTAGTCATTGACTATGTATGTTTGATGGTGAGCAGGAAGTATAAGGTGGAGATTTTTCCTAAAACAGCTGATGTGTGCAGTCAGTAGTGACATTTGTATTGGTATTTTTGCCATTTTTTATAGTAGCTTTGAGTGTGTTTTAATGCAGGGCATGCAAGAAAAAAGCCCTACAAAGGATCACCTCAGTCTGACATTGTGTCCTGTGTGATGAGTCAGAGAGAGCTGGGAAACTACATTCTTTGATTTGTTATCTCTGGGGGCAAAGAGTTATTAAAAAAACATGTATAATTCATGTGCAGCTAAGTGATTTTAAATGCATACATGTGTGTTATAATAATACTTATATTCATCATTAACACACCACTGAGGGGCTGTTGCTTAATTACTCGCTCCCCATATGTATTTTGACAAGTTCCCCGATTAAGAACTGGATTTTGAGATGTTAATGGTTTAAATGAAGGAAACCAAACTCCATATCTCACAGAGCGGTAATGGTGGAAATCTTTTTCGCTCAGCCTGTACAGCTAATAACACAAGTGCTTCACCCCTTCTTGGGTCTTATAATTGATTCATTAAACTGCGCTCTGCTTTGTTCCTGTGCCGTCGACTCCATCGCCTCCTGCGTTTGTGAGCAAAGGATCTGATAGTATAGATAGATACTCCTTTATGTGCTCGGCAGTGATTACGTCAGTGCTAATGAGAGAGAGGAGAGAGATGGAGAGCGTTTTGGTGTTTGT